>NW_023425584.1:55160211-55727711 GCF_014108245.1 Pipistrellus kuhlii
AAGCAAGCAGTGCTGCAAAGAAGGCAGGGAAGCAGGGGTGGGGGGTGGCAGGAGAAGGGAGAGAAGCAAGCGGGGCAGCGGAGAGCACAACAGGAAGCCCTATTGCAGGAATCTTCCTGCAAGGGGCATCTAGTATGTGCATAAAATGTATACATGTATACCAGCATTAAGTATATATATATATATATATATGTAGCAATAATCCACCATAGCTAAAATGCCAAAGACAAGTATTTAAATGTTTGAGATGAACAACTGGTCTTGACTTGTGATGATCATAATTTATGAAATCCTACCTTATTTCTTGTTCTTAAATCCTTCAACAACACTTTTTCAGTATTTTATGATATGCCCAACATTATTCTAGGCTTTTCGTTTTAAAAGGTGAAAATAGAAGTTACTGCCTTCCAGGGACCACAATGTAGTTATAGGTCTGTAAATAAATAATAAGTTGCAATATGGTGTGATAAATTATGTGTTAGAAATATTCTTATAATGTAGCAATATAAATAAGACAAACTCAGCTTATGGGGTTTTTGAGGAGATGACAAGATATAAAAGAGCGTTTTGTAGTTAAGAAGATACTTGAGCTAATTTTTAAGGAATTGGTGAGAGTAAAACCAGTTTATGGAGTGGGTGGGCAAGTGAAAGTGAGAAAATGGCTTGAATGTGAGTGTAACATCCAGAGGAGTGCACATAGTTCATTTCAGTATGCCTGAAATGTGTGGGAAGTGGCAGAGGATGATACTGAAAATATTGGTGAAAAGGGACATTGAATTGCACTTGAAGGAAGGATCTGGAGAGCAACTAGATGATATGAGCTGGAAAAGAATATAACTGGATTGCTGTGAAAGCAGTTAGTGGTAGAGAGATCATTTAGTAGAGAAATAGGTAGAGCTTGATGGGTGTGAAAGAACACAACTGAGAGATATTTAAGGAGTAAGGTGAATGGGAAGCTGCACCCAATTGAATTTGAGACTGAGAGAGGGAAATGCTGGGGACAATTCTAAGATTGGGGCTTGTGGGATACAGATCATGAGAGTGACTATGATCCAGTCCACCAGCTAAGAAACATATTTCCAAAAAAATGGGAGGAGATCTGTACTTTAGCTCGAGATTAGGGTTAGGAGCATATAAGCATGTAATTGATGGCAGAGGGTGTAATTACTAGTATACATTAAGAAAAGGGGGAAGAAGAGAAGATTAGGAATGAAATCTCCAGTAAATTTGGGCAATTCAGCTCAATCAAAGAAGGGACAAGACCACAAAACGCAGTAACACACAGCTTTCTTTAGGTGGTTTTGGATAGGGTTGCTTGACAGGGAAAGTGTCTCCCGGCAGAAGACCTTCCAGAAACTATTGAATACATTGCCGGGCTACTACCCAGAAGTGGGATAGGACAAGGGAACTCATGGGGGGAGAAGGAGAAAATAGAGAGGAGGCCTAGGAATTTAGGTCAGCAAGGTGGTTAGATTTAGCTCAGAGAGCTCCAAAGGGCAGCAGTAGATTGGTGTCTTTATGGCTGCAGGGTTTGTTTAATCTCTGGGTATAGAAGTAGGCAGGCTAAACATATATTTGTTTGGATTACATTTAAAGCAATTAGATGTGTGAGAACTTATGTTTGGTGCTGTCTGGATTTGGGCTAATAATCCTAGCCTGCTGTGAAGAAGTAAAGAATATGGGGACCATTTTAAGCTACTAACAGGTGCCTTCACTGACCCAATTATATAACAGGATCATAGGGAGAAAAACACATAAAAGGTTGATGAAGATATCTGATCCTGGGGGAGAAAATTGAGGAACAGCCAGTAAGGAAAGAGAAAAGTCTACAGTGTAGAGTTAGTGATGTCAAAGGAAAAGAAGATTCCAGTAGGATAGGATGGTCAAGAGAGTGTAATGCAACTTAAAGAATAAGTGGAACAAGTCTGAGTTGTGTCTATTGGCTTCAGCCATTGATGTCTGAGGCTGACACAGTTTCAGGTGGACTATAAACGATAGGACAATAAAAGTATCCTTGGAGAAGCTCCCAGGCAAGAGAAAGCAGCCAGAGAAGCTATGAGTGAAGAAATTAGAATGGAAAAAAGTGAATAATTTTGGTTTTGTTTTTATTTTAGTGTTAAGCCAAGAAAATGGAATCCTACCTAATAAAGGCTAATATTCAAATTGTCCCTTTGACTGTGAGTTCGGTTATAGGATGGGAGTCTGCTAACTGCCTGAGGCCCCTCCCTCTGGCAGCCTGACCTGTCACAATATCAGCCTAATAGGGGCAGCCAGCCGGATCCCATCCATGCATGAATTCGTGCACCAGGCCTCTAGTTATTGAATAAACAGGTGTTATAGTTATGTTACTGATGTTTAACAAGCCTCCCCAAATCTAATAGAATAAAATAACATGGATTTTATGCTCATGGATTGAGAGGAAGTGCCCAATGATGATGGTTTGTCTCTCTCCTATGATGTTTGGATTGCTAGCTGAGAGAACTCTGTGGGTTATAGTGACTCAAAGTCTGGGGCCTGAAACAGCTGTGCTGGAGGATCTGCTGCCCAATTGAGGGATGTAAAAATTAGCAAGTAAATATCCTGTGGCTTATACTCACTTTGGAAGGAAGGGAGGAGACCATTGAGACTGAAGGTATGGGGTAGAAGGCTGGAAGAGAGTGGTGACAATTTGAAATATCTTGTAAGAGAGAAATTGGGAGCCACCCAAGCCCAAGAATTTCAAGGTAATATTTGAAGCTCAAGTCAGGGTTTGAAATTATAGTTGTAATCATCTGTGCAACTTCACCTACATGCTATGCTAGCAGAAAGTGGTAGCTAAATAGTCTCCTGTGTTGAGAAGAGTCAGATTATGCCAGAGCCCATTCTTGGATATTTATCCTCTTCCCGGATTTATAAGTATCTCGGGAAAGAAAAGCAACAGCTACACTTACACAAAGGAAGGAAGAGAGGATAACTTACCTAAGCAAAGTGATACCTGGGAACACTTCATACCACCTCTGTGCCTATTAGTGATCTCATTTAGGTGCACACAAGGAACGTTTTTGCTATCTTTGGGAGAGATTGCCCCATCTCCGGAAGTCCTGCGCTGTGAAGGGATTTGGTACCAATCTCAAGCCTGAGGTTTCAGAGGTGGGAGAGGGTTGGGGAGTGGAAGTGAGGCAAGATGAACAGTGAGAGAAGCTTGGCTCAGATGATGGAAGATTCAGTGGTAGCATTCATACTTTCCCTTTTTAGCAGCCAATCGTACTGCACATCTCTTTAAAAAGAGATATGAAGGGAATAGTAATAATTATAATTTTAAAACAACAATTGTGAAAATACCAAGTGTCTTTTCATTAGACATGCCACAAAAACAAAATGCTATACTTTTGTAAAATAGCATTATACTTTTGTTGAATGTCCAAAGGGTGTCTGACTAGATGAGATCTGCAGGAAAATGTTTGGATATTTACAAAATAATGTTTAAGATCCCAGTCCTCTGGCTTCTTGTTCTGACAGTTTTAAAACAAATGCTCTACATTTGTAGCCTATGCAACCAAATGATAACTTTTGTTGAAGTGCATTCCTATTTCAAATCAAGAATAAATCCATAAATAGCAGCTGGTGTCTTCTAGCCTGGTAAGTTAATTGAATTGTTTGTCTATGTACTTGTATACCACCATTTTAACTACATTGTTATTTCTTCCTGCTAGTTACTTCTCTCAAAAAGACAATTGAGTAAAGTGATTGTATAGGCTATTCACACAAAGCAATTTAGTTAAACTCTTTACTGACTACATTTCAAAGATTCTAAGATGAGGATTATTTATTTAACATTTTAATACTCTATCTTTGAGATTAATTTACAATTAAATGTACGTTATTGCTTTACTGAAAGCATTTTTGTTCTTTCTTAGTGGTTCATAAAATAACATTGCAACTTACACTGCATAGGATTAAACTTTCAAAGAAACGCAGTAGAGAAGTCACAGAAAGAAGGGAAAACTGGCACATAATTAAGTCATAGAATGTGAAGTGATTTACCAATATGCTGCATAGTAAGTTCTACCCTTGGACTTTCTCCCTTATCAGTATTATCTATATTCTAGTTTCCCAGTTACATATCCAGTTACATGGCTATTGAGATTTTTCTGAATGATAGTTTATTATAATTTTCCCATTTCAAGCCCTTAACCTTCCTAGCAGAACTTACCAGGTGATCAATAGAGCAATTGCAGTGAATAATTATTATATCAAGTATAGTGACACTTTTATTTAGACAATTATTGAATCATGGAATTTAAAAATTAAGCCCATAAAGATGTTCCATTTGTAAAAGATAAAACTAAGATCTATACAGATTCAATGAATAGATTCTATCCCTCTGTTTAAGTGACATAAGATGATTGCTCAAGATGACATGAGAATAGGTCATTAATTTAATTATCCTAGTCATGGTTTATAGGTCAGGCTGTCATGAAATTTCAGAAGGAAACACACACACACACACACACACACACACACACACACACACACAAAAATCTTTCTCCCTAGCAAAGATTTTTTTTTTGTTTATCCCAAATAGGAAGGTATATGACTGACCACTTAAAAGTAGAAAAATAAATTATCTTTATTTAATACATATCTTCTTTTCAACACATCTTTTGAAGAATTCCGATTACTCTTTGACATGTATCTTCTGAGGAACTCAGACTATTTTTTTTCAAACTTTCCAAGACTATCCTATATAATAAAGAAGTAATATGCAAATGGTCTTACTCTGTGAAGCATAATGACCAACCTCATAAAAGCCAGATCATGGATCAGAAGGAGGGTGGGGCAGCAAGCTACAAGTGGGTGGCAGAGAGCTAGAGGAGGGCAGCACTGAGATACAGGAGTGGGCAGGGCAGCAAGCTAAGGGGGGTGTTGGGGAGGGAGAAGGGGGAGCTACTGAAGAGCGGCAGTGAGCTTCTAGCGCATGTATTCCTACGCAGGGATACTAGTATCATAAGAATATCTTACATTATATTTGATGATTTTTCTGTGCTTTATTTTATTATTTTACACTTTGGAAAGAGTATTTACTAAATGGTATATCCCTACAATGAAATGATTTTGCTGTTCTGGGGAACATTTCTGTTTGTACTATAAAATTTGACATAGAAATTTCTGTTTATACTATAAAATTTGACATAGAAAAAGTCCTTGAGACCGAGAATCTCTCAAAGATTGGTATTTGATATGACTATCTCAAGAATACAGCTTTATAAATTTGCCTTTGGGGGACACTTTATAAAAATTAAGTTTATAAGATGACAAAATACATTTTTACAGACATGCCTTTATTAATATTCTGGGAAAATCCAGAAAGGAGTGTGTCCAAATTAAAGACTCAATTCCAAAATATTTGTTTAATAAAAATGTTTAATAAAATGAGTTCTTCCTAGAGCACTTTTCATTTGTAATTCTTGCAATAGGCTAAAAATAGCCAATTTGATGACAAACACCTTAGGTTAACTTGCTTCTAAGAACAGAATGTGACTTAAATGGAGTGAACAGAGGTGAGTGGAAACATAAATGAGTCCTTTAAAAGGACTGAAATTCTAAATTTTGCCTTAATTTTCATCCTTGATAAAAAAAGGAAAATACATATTATATCATACTATTCTGTTTAACCATTAATGGAATATTTTTAAATGTATGTTCATATCTATTATAGTACATGTATTACATAATTATGATATTTTAATTCTTGATCATGTCTCTTCCCAACTATATAAAAAATGTCTAATGAGAACTGCCAGTGTAAAAGCTTTCCTGCAACAAAAAGGAGAGCTTATGTACATCATTCTGTATAAATAAATGAGTTATGGCTTATCTTGAGGTGTAAATAGTGTTTATTCAGCCTAACAACCAGGAAAAGAAAACATTTCTTAACAGTGTCTTGGAATTTTGTTTAGCTTTTATTTTGAAGACAGAATGTAATCATAGTTGTTATGCAATAAAACCTTTATACATACCCTAGGCAGTGTCCTGTATCTTTATTCAGAAGACTTTAGTTTTTGACAGTTGGTTTTGGAAAAAGTTTCATTCATCTACACCAGTAAATAATTGGGGTGTGTGAATGACACACCTTTGACTTTTCAAAATAGAACAGAACCATGTGAAACAGCTGAGCTCAGCAGATTATTAGCCTGAATTATGGGGCACCGTCATGGTTTTGCATCAACACTCTGTGCACATTCAATTCTTCTCTTCATGATGTTCAGTACAGTTGTAGAACACCAAGGAAACGGCATTAACCCTTTGACCACCCTGGAAATGTTCCGGTCGTCGTGCTCCCCTAAAATAAATAAATAAAAATTTAAAAAGGCAGCCAGATTGTGGGAACAAATCGATCCGACTCAGTGCATTTTTCTCCGTGGAAAGAAAGCTGGGGTAAGAGGCCAGACTCTCCATCTGATTCGCTTCTGCCTTTTTTTTTTTTTTTTTTTAAGTCTTCTCTTTAGTTTAAAATTGAAGGGGAAAAACCTCCGCACTGGCATAAGAAATACTTGAACGTCACAAGAGAAAGCATGAAACATCCAGTGGCATGTGGTGGCTGTGAACTTCGCGTGTGCTCTTCCCATAGATAACAAGCCCTTTCCTTCTTTTTCCCCCCTCTTTTGGTTAAATTTCTCTATTGATTGAGGTATCCCCTATTTGTCCTGCTGCCGCGGGTTGTCAGAGCGGTATAACTTCGGCCACAAGGTGGCACCGACCTGCAGACAAAGGAGCGCCGGGCACCCCCTTTGCAGCCGCCCGGCCTCCCTGCCGGCCCGCGCGGAGGCCGGGACCCGGGGGACCGGCGCTCACTTCCCTCCGCGGCGCTAGCCTGTGTCTCACCGCGTGCGCCGGAGCCGAGCCGGAGCAAGGCGAGGATGCAATTGCATTTCTTCCCGGAACGCCTAGGAAACGCACCCCGAGGTGCACGCCCCAGGTTAGGCGTTTGCTGGGGGGGCGGGGGAGCTCCGGGCGCACGCCGGGGGCGAGCCACGTGACCCGGGAATGAGGTGGAGTTCGGCTTTAAGGGGGCGTCCCTGCTTATCTCCATCAATCTTTAGGGTTTGAGCCGGAGACATACCAGCGGCTCTGTCCTCCCCTCCGGGCTCGCTCCCGTGCAGAGCTATCCTTCCCGCTCCCATAAACAGAGGGGAAAAGACACATCGCACACAGGGTAAGTTTCAAGTTGACACCTTTGCAGGGACTTCGCAGAGAAATCCCATCCTGGGTGGGAGTGAGGGATGGGAGAGGAAGAAAGCGCAAGGGAGAGCCCGGACTTGGCTCTGGGGTCCGAGGTGGGGCGAGGAGCCTGCCTCTCTGTTCGGGTCCCGGGGCGGGCGGGCGGGCGGGCGGGCAGGTGCTGGACCTGGCGATGCCGGGGCTCCTGCCTCCCGGAGGGGCGCAGGGAGCCCGGACGGGGCGCCTCCGCCAGCCGGGCTCCGGAGGGAGGGTTTCTGGACGGCGGCATCCGAGTTCTCCTCTCCTCTCCTCGGGTTCTCCGAGGGGGAGGGCAGGCGCCCTGGGGCTCTTCCCCTCCCCGTCCCCGTCTCCGCGCCCCTCTGCCGCATTTCTCCGGAGCCGCTGGAGCATCTGCCAGGAGGCTGCCCTGGAGTTTCCCAGAGGAGCCAGTGCTGGGATGCTCTGGGGAAGGTGGGCTTGGCGGGCTGTCCCGCTTAGACTCCCTCCCTGGGCACGGGGTAGGGAGCAGGTGGTGGATAAGGGGGAGAGGGGGCTCCAGCTACTCCCTGGGACACTTGGGGGAGCCTGCGACTGGGCTGCACTGGAGCCCACCCCCCCTGCGTTGCGCCTTCCCAAGCCGACCTCGCTCCCAAGCTCCAGCCCTCTCCTCCTGTTTCCCCGGTTCTAGTCATCTAACTCCAGCTGCATGGAGAGCAGGGATGCTGGGAGCCTGGCCGGGTTAGGAGATGGGCTGAATGAAGGTGGGGGTGGCTTTAGGGACGTTCGGGGTGGGGGTGGGGGTGGGGGGGTCATATGGTTTTAAGGGCTGATGTTGGGCCGAAGAGAATTGACCCAGGGTGGACTCTGCTCGTTTGTTTTTAGTTAGTTGGGATGTTTTCTGTTTTGACAGTCTCTCCTCACCATAAGCAGAGTTGTTCCCTAATAGATGTATGGCAGATGTGTGTGTTGGGGGGTGGGGCGGGAGTTAGAAATGAGAGAAATTGGGGGTAGTTAACCTAGTTACACAATTATAAAAACGGTGGGCGCCTAAGCAGCAAAAACCTCAGGGAGAAGAGCCGGGAGTGTTCTTCCCCTCAACCCCCCCTCTTTCTTTTTTTAAAAGAGCTCTCAGATTTGCCATGCCCGCCTGGATCCTAGGGGAAAGCATAATTCGCTAAGTGGCCTACACGCAGGGTAAGTGCGGAGCTTGTCTGTCTCTCTCTGCTTGGATAGAAACCATGGCTGTCAGTTCCAAGACTCCAGGCTGTCTCCCCATGAAGCAAGAGAGAACAGAAAGCTGCCCAGCTCGGTTCCCCACCCATGCCTATAGATCAGGGCCCTTTGGTGGGTGACTGTGATGTATTAGTCTTCCTTATTGTTTGAAGGCAGCTGTCTGTTGAGCAAGCCCGCCTTGGAGAGAAAGGAACAGAGAATTATGTAACTTATCCAGTTAAACTTGCAGTAACTTTGGGAGGCTGCTTGTGCGAGACTGATATTTCTTTTCCAAAACTGATGAGGCGAGCAGCTGATTCTGGGACCATGAACACATTTATCTGCAGCAGGCTCTGAAATGCAGAAAGCTGTATTTTCAGGGAGTAGCAGCACCAAGAACAGCAAGGAAGGGGTGAAAGGCCAGAGTTCTAATCGGGAAGGAGAAAGAAATGTATTTTTGGAAAGGGGCTGGTTTGCCAACTGGTGATGTGTGTGGTGTGTCTCTATTTTGTCTGTAAATGCACATGACAGCTATGAGATTTAACAAGCTTTAACTTTTGCAGTGTCTGTAGTTGCATTCCTTACTTTAGAAATATATGTTGTAATCATGAATATTAAATTTTTTCCCAAAGGTAATGTGTGTAAACCCTTTCTCTCCTAGTATTGTTTTCGGACGATTGCTTTTTCTTGAAATTATACTAAAGTAGGCTGAAAATATAGTACATTTTATTCAATGAGGAACTGTTTTATCCAACTGGAATGACTATCCAACAATGCACTTAGCAAAAGAGGCTTGCAAATACTTTAAAAAAATAGTTTCATTATCTTTATAACTAATTTAACTTAGTAGGAATAGGAAAAGTCCATCAAATATAATTTTAAAGATATTAAAGTAGGGTTTCAGTATATTTACCTAAAATCACATGTAAGAAGGCTATCTTTGTAGCCCATACATTGTGATAGTTTAATAAATGTTTGCATTAATTCCCATATGTATTGAATTTTGTCAAAGTTAGTGGATGTAAAATGTCTATTTTTCTTCCTTTCTTCTGCCAACACCTTGGTCTGCACCTTCATTATCTCTCAACTGGAGTAACGCACTGGCTTCGTAATGAATCTCCCTACTTCTTTTCTTTCCTGTTCTTCAGTCTATTGAAAACAGCAGCTAGAGCAAAATTTGTAAAACAAGTTATGTAACTTCAGGCCTTTATTGAAGACTCTTCCGTGATTCCTCATCTTTCTCAGAGAAGAAGTCAAAGACTGTCCCAAGGAATTGGTCCCTACACATCTGTTCCTCCTCTGCTTACCTTTTCTAGTACTGTTTAGCACACCAGGTATACAGCTTTAGGATTTTATATTCCATCTATTGATATATGGGGTGCAATCCTTGAGATCTCTGCATGGCCCCCTCCCATCTTCTCAGACAAGTGGAGGTCTTCCCTACCACCCAGGAATAATTGCAATTCCCAACAATCACAGCTCCTCTTCCTTGCTTTAGTTTTTTCCACAGCACTTATTACCATCTGGCATACTATCTCCCACCCTCTCTCCCTCCCTCTCTCTCTTTCTCTCTCTCTCTCTCCCTCTCCCCCACCCTCTCTCTCATTTATTTTTGTCTTTATCTTCCACAAGACTAGAAACTAAATGAGAATGTCACAACCATCTCCACTAAAATCATGTCTGATGCAAAATAAGTGTCCACTAAGTATTCATTGGAGGAATGACGTTTCCTTTAAAAAGTTTCTTTTTTTTAACACAAAGTGGAACATTTTTTCCTATATACATGACCTAACTAAAAATAATAAATAAATAAATAAATAAATAAATAAATAAACAAATAAATAAATAAATAAAATATCTATTGGCCTCGGCTGGTGCAGCTCAGTTAGTTGGGCATCATCCTATTCACCAAAAGGTTGCCAGTTTGATTCCTGGTCAAGGCTTGTGGCCACGTTCTGTAGGAGGCAGCTGACCCATGTTCCATTGTCACATCAATTTTTCTCTCTCTGTCTCCCTCTCTCTTCCTTACTTTCAAAAATAGCAATCAACAGCCCTGGCTGGTTTTGCTTAGTTGTTAGAATATCGGCCTATGCATGGAAGTGTCCCAGATTCAATTCCCTGTCAAAGACATGTACTTCACATGAAGGTGCCCCAATCCCAGTAGGGGCATGTCGGGGAGGCAAACATATTGTTGGTTCTTACATTGATGTTTCTTTCATCCCCCTTCCTCTCTCCCTTCCACGCTCTTTAGAAATCAATGGGAAAAATATCCTCAGGTGAGGACTAAAAAAATAAAATAAAATAAAAATGGATAAATAAAAATAAAAATCAAAAAAGAGAAAAAAATTAAAATATTGAATTAGCGTCCATTTTGCTTGTAAAAAGATGGATGGAATTCAGCTGCTGGAGACTAATTCAGAGAAGAACCTGCTGTTCCAATCATGCATCTGCTGTCAGTCGACACAGAATTATCCTTAATCTAATATTTGAAGGCACTATGAGGTATACACAATACCTACCAGAAAAAAAAAAGTTTAT
Source organism: Pipistrellus kuhlii (assembly GCF_014108245.1). Lineage (NCBI taxonomy): Eukaryota > Metazoa > Chordata > Mammalia > Chiroptera > Vespertilionidae > Pipistrellus > Pipistrellus kuhlii. Next base: position 55,171,162 of record NW_023425584.1, read on the forward strand.
ATTATAATCGACAGGAGCCAATTAAGGATTCAGGGACTAAATGGCACTTTGAAAGATGGGTAGACTTGGACTGGTAACGAGACAGAATAACCAGCAAGAGGAATGGCAGGAGTAAAGGTTGAAGGTGTTAAAACAAGCAAAGAGTACTAGTGGACTGTGAAGAGACTGGCCTACCTGGAACAGAGCATTCACAATGGGATTATTAGAGCAAAGAGTGAGAAGCAGAAGAGAGGCAGAATGCAGAGGCCTTCAGGCTGAGGCATGTACTCAACAGTTCAAATCTCATCCCTGGGTACCTTTTCACCTGGTGGTACTCAGTGTGAGGGAGCCATAAGAAGTCATAGAAAAAAGAGGATACACTGTCCTATTCAGCTATCTTGGTAACAGGAAGCATAATGCAAAGTTTTCTTGAATTCTTTTTTTAATTACTGTTTAAAATTGTTTTTACTAAGCAAGGGAGACTGAGAGAGAAATTAAATGTTAATGACAAGAGAGAATCATTGATTGGCTACTTCTTGCACACCCCCTTCTGGGGATGGAGCCCAAAACCTGGGCATTGCCCTGAACAGGGATTGAATCCTGACCTTCTGGTTCATGTGCGGATGCTAAACCACTGAACCACACCAGCTGTACTTCTTGAATTCTTAAGTAAGAATTTTCCAAAGAATGTTTAAATTATTCCTTTTTTTTTTTTTTTTCTTCAAGGTTTGTTTTCAGAAAACTAGAGATGGGTCATTCTTTCTTGCCTTTGATATTCTTGAGAGAAAAACTGTGATTACCACTTATGTTTAGGAGTCATTACAGGTTGCATAGAGGAGAGAGGAATTATATTTCTAATAACATTCACAGTTAAAAATCATTCCACTACTATCCCTAATCTTAATACTTTCTCACATAATGTTAATAACCTTTATTTTTTATTACTTTTGTCTTATAAATTCAAGTTGTGGTTGTAAAATTAAAAAAACACTCCACATCCTAAAAAGCAAAATGCTTCAAATAAAGGTTCATTAGAGACACCACTTAAAAGACAAACATATTGTTGGTTCATTAAATGTCTTATCTTCTTTTCAAGGGAAGTAAATCTGCCTGATTTCCTTTATTGTCTTCACATAAGCAAAAAACAAACTAAATTCCCTTTCTTAACATAGGCACAGTGGCCTGATAACATAAGGAATCTCATATCATATATTTACTTAATAATCTAGGGTGAACCAGGTATTTTTTTTTCAAAGGGAGTTTTTAATCTTTACAAAACTATGGTCTGTAATTTGTTTTGTTGGTAAAAATGTTGTGAAGGATCAAAATGATAACCAAAATTAGATACTACATTGTATCTGTATACAGTCTAGAGAGGAGGGAGGATATTTATAAAAATAGAACCGAAGAAACCCTTTGAAAGCTTCTGACAAATTAATAAACTCATATAATCCTACAGTTAGAAAGAGCATCAGAGCTATCCTACACAAATGCAAGAACCAGACAGTCTTACAGATAGTAGTTATAAACTTGGGTGTATAGACACTTGCTACATTTGCAGGGAGTTCATTCCATTTGATTAAACATTTGTTCCTCATAATGGTGTGAAATTTGTTTTCTTTTAATATAACATACTTTCTTTGGTTCTACTTCTAACTTGTACATGTAGACATAATATTCTAAGCCCAGTTTCTTATGCCAGATGCTACTCACTCAAATATAAGAAGGCACCATTTCTGTTAAGTTTTTCTGAATTACACATCTTCTATTCCTTCATCAGCCCTTCATATGACAAGGTATCTTGATGTTTCACTGTATTAATCATTTAAAAATATATTTTGTTAAGTAATGTCTGCCTTAAAGAGTTCAGTCTTTGGAAGAGCTATTATTACAACTTGATCTCCACAGGAATTTCATTTCTATTGTAAGAGAAAGGATTGGATAATTTTGTTTATGTTGTTGTTGTTTTCTTTGCTTGTTTCATGTATTTTTCTTACATTTTAAGCTGTGCAGTACGTTTTTTGTTATATATTCATATTCTTACAGTGTTTAGGAATGTGCTGATAGTACTGTTTATATTAAGAGTTTGAACATGAGATTTATATACACCTTACTAACGCACAGACCACTCACTATCTATTTTGCTGCAAACTCAATGTGTAAGCCTGTCCGATTAAAAATTTTGCGAGTTTTTTCAAAATGTTTGCACTGTGAATGCTATTTTAAGAAGATATTTATACAAATATCATTTGTTTATTTATTTCAGTGTCTTCACTTTAAACAGTGCTATGAGTTTTAAACAGTGCTATGAGTTATAGTTCATTTTGCCTGCCCTCACTAAAATTAGTAATGCAATCAGTCATTTTCTCTTTACAGATTGTTCAGTTCAAAGGGACGAAGAATTCAGAATAATTTTGATAAGTGGATGCCAATATGGGGAATAAGAATAAGCTGAACATTTGATCTGCTTTGAAGAAACATACTGTCTATTTGTCTAAAGGGATTGATAATAACCGAACCAATCAAAATGAATTCAACAATAGTTTTCCAGGTTGAAAATCATTCAATCAACTATAATTTTTCAAAGAATAATTCCACAGTTTTGGCTTTTGAAATTGATGATTGCCATCTGCCTTTGGCCATGATATTTACATTAGCTCTAGCTTATGGAGCTGTGATCATTCTCGGGATCACTGGAAACTTGGCCTTAATTGTAATCATCTTGAGACAAAAAGAGATGAGAAACGTTACCAACATCCTGATTGTGAACCTTTCCTTTTCAGACTTGCTTGTTGCCATCATGTGTCTCCCCTTCACTTTTGTCTACACAATAATGGACCATTGGGTTTTTGGTGAGGCGATGTGCAAGTTGAATCCTTTTGTGCAATGTGTTTCAATCACTGTGTCCATTTTCTCTTTGGTTCTCATTGCCGTGGAACGACATCAGCTGATAATCAACCCACGAGGGTGGAGACCAAATAATAGGCATGCTTACATAGCTATTGCTGTCATTTGGCTTCTTGCTATGGCTTCTTCTTTACCTTTCCTGATCTATCAAGTTTTGACGGATGAACCTCTCCAGAATTTTACCCTTGATGGCTACAAGGATAAATACGTATGCTATGATAAATTTCCATCGGAATTTCATAGGTTGTCTTATACCACTCTCCTCTTGGTGCTGCAGTATTTTGGCCCACTCTGTTTTATATTTATCTGCTACTTCAAGGTAAGAAAATTCCTTCCTCCCTCACCATTTCCATTTTTTATCTTCTTTCAAAAGAATTCTTCATTAAATGAGTGGTTCTGTTTGAACTCACTTTTTTCCCCTTCCCTCTATAGATATATATACGGTTAAAAAGGAGAAACAACATGATGGACAGGATGAGAGACAACAAGTGCAGGTCCAATGAAACCAAAAGAATCAACATCATGCTTCTGTCCATTGTAGTAGCATTTGCAGTCTGCTGGCTTCCTCTGACCATCTTTAACATTGTGTTTGATTGGCACCATCAGGTTATTGCTGTGTGCAACCATAATCTCTTCTTCCTGCTCTGCCACCTCACTGCAATGATATCCACCTGTGTCAACCCCATATTTTATGGATTCCTGAACAAAAATTTCCAGAGGGACTTGCAGTTCTTCTTTAACTTTTGTGATTTCCGGTCTCGGGATGATGACTATGAGACAATAGCCATGTCTACCATGCACACAGATGTTTCCAAGACTTCTTTAAAGCAAGCAAGCCCAGTCGAATTTAAAAAAATCAACAACAATGATAATGATCTGAAACTTCTGTAGCCTAGGGTCCCAGCTAACATCTGTTTGGGAACAAGCACAACCGGCAACATATTTTATTGCCCATTCAACCAAGGAATGGGGTTGAACTCATTGAGGAAAGGCCAAGATCTCCCTGTCTTGATTTTCACTGCTTTTCTTGTAGTTGTCACAATTACATTTGGAGAAAAAACAAACAAACAAACAAACAAACATGTATGGGCTTTGGAATCTTCTGACAATAGTTTTGACCAGACATCCTTGAAGTGCTTTTTGTAAATTTATGCATATACTACAAAAACTTTTTATATTATATTTGTTGGAATGAACTTTCTTTAAAGTATTACTGTTAACAACTTTAGAAGCACTACATCTTATATTCTCACTACATTGAGCCATCCTGATTAGATTGTCACTAGATTGGATGATCCTGATGTAATGATCAGCATTGTTTCAGGCTGTTACAGAGGTAGCAGCATGCAAATAGCATCCAGGATGTGGAGGTAAAAGAGAGTCTATGTCTTGCATACCTACAGTCTAAAGTCATTCAGGAGCTATATATATATATATATATATATATATATATATATATATATATATATATATATATAATTTTAAGCAGGATTTAATTTGCTTCTAATTATCACTTATGATTAAAAAAAAGAAAGGCATACAAGTATACTTCTCTGTGAATACAATGGGAGATTGGGCCACCCACAAGAGTTAGGTGGGAAAGCAGTTCCCTAACTTTAAAACTGTTTTGGTACCCAACAATCAAAGGATTTCAAAGTAATTAGTTTGAATTCTGTTTATTTGAATTGATGGTCAAGGGGTTTTTCATTCTTCACAAATTGTTCGGTATTTGTCAAATTCTCAAGCTTTCTAGCATAAATATACCCGCAATTCAAAAAGCATTTACAGCTCACAATGTATAAAAACATTAAGTGTATTTTCCATACATCAGTGCCCATATAGTATTTTATTTTTACTTTTCAGTGTCCATCTTCAAAAAAGGGCACCAAGATACAATGTAAAAAAAGAATAACCATCCTGGCTAGCAGGGATAAATACCTGAAAGCTGAAAACACTTCATATAGCCCATGTTGATCTATATAAACTATGTGAAGTCTTTTAAATAATGCACTATATAGAATCTTGAGTAGTTATATCATGTTAATACACTTAATTTCATGTATCCTGTAATCATGATTGAGCCGCAGAATCATATAGAGAAAATATATTTTAAAGAACAATACATAGCTTTGATGTAGTATACACATAAAGTATTAAATGTGTTTATTTTAGAAGGGTGGACATTTTCTTTATTAAAATTGCTTTTGCTTTTTCTGAGTCTCTTTTGTGTCTTCTCTCTGCAGCTTATTTTTTTCTTCTTTCTGTAGTTTTCTTCTTCCCTCCCATGGTATTCCAATAGCATCCTATATCTGCTTGAGAATGAAACATTTTCTACACTGTGGTATAATCATTGATGGCCCAGTCTTCCTTTGCTTCTTGAAGACAGAGCACAATTTTACATGAGCCTCTGTCCCCAGTGCATTTAGTACAGTGCTAGTTACTTAGACATTTTAAATATTTATTTCTAAAACTAACACATGAATAAGTAATGAACAAATTCCCTTTCTTCTCATTTATGAGCATATTGACTTTATATCCTGACATTTGCTTGGACTCAACCTCCTAAGTTCTTCTTTACTAAGGAGAGTTTTCTCTTTTATTAGTTATTTTACCACCTAAACTAAGCAAAAAGGACAACAGTATAGATTTTAGAAATTTGCATAATTTGTCTTGTAAGTCAAGTCAATAGAAAACTTTTAATATTGAATTCAAATTATGCCTAAGAATAAATTCAAATTATGCCTAAGAATGACTTTTAGTTAACTGAACAAGAAAAAATTCAAAAATGAACTTTAAATATATACTGTAATAAAAATATCTTTTTTTTTTTTCTTACCAAAACCTAGAATTTAAACTATGTGATGTTTTTCTGCTTTGAGAGTCTAGCAGTAAATGTCTTTCTCTACTTAGGTACTACTTGAGAAAAGCCTTAATACATTGGTGCCTTTTTGTAAGCACATTTGCTAAAATGGCCATTTCTAGGATTTTCATTCAGCTGTGTAGGCTGCTGATTCCTTAGCTTTACACAATTAATGAACTGAATATCAAATTCTTCTCTTTTATCTAAACCTGTCAATGAGCTAATATAAAGTTCAGGTCCATAACAGATCCATTGTAATTCATGAAGAAATAAATGCCCATGTTAAATACAAGCTGCAGAACCACTGGATTTTCTTAAATCCAAGAACAAACTTAAGTTATTGTCTTAATACAAGAGCATAGTTATAAGGTAACCTATAAATTTAGAATAAAATAGTCATAGCTAGAATTTTTAAACCCTCAGTATGTACTAAGTACTATTTCAAGTCCTTAAGTACCTCTGAGGATGTGTGACTAATATTTGGCCACTTCACATAAGAGGAAACTGAAGCTTCAAGTTGAAAATTTTGAGCTACACACTGAGAACAAGCAGAGCAGACATCAAATGTAGGTCTGTCTAGTGTGAGTAAATGAATCAATGAGCTAAACCTAAGACAGTTTTAGAAAATAATTTATAAGTTACATTATTAGAGCATAACAATACCACCCACCTTCTTTCTGATTTTAGCTGCCATAGGAAATGGAGTGAAGTGGAAGAGTTGAGAGAAACTGGCCATTGTGATTATTTGTTTCCACAATACCATTTTGAATTGGAGAATTCTGCTTAAAAAACAGAAGTTGACTATTCATATTAGCTTTATTTGTTTATTGTTAACTGGGTAATCTCATCTCCTTTCTATTGCACAACCTTCCAAAAAATATACATAAATGCATATTATACTATACTTGCAAAATTTGACAGCCAAATGCATAGATATTTTCCCAATGAAATTGTTTCTCCATACACACAGCAAAAGTGGTAGGAAGTGGTAGATTTAAGCTCAGGTTATAAGGATAACTTGGGCATAGCTCATAAATGAGAAGAAAGGGAATTTGTTCATTACTTATTCATATGTTAGTTTTAAAAATAAATATTTAAAAATTCAGTGAGTTTATGGGCACTGCTAAGTCTTTCATCATAGCCAGACCTGCTAAGTCCTTCATCATAGCCAGAATCCATAGTCTAGGATTCTGCTGGAGAATGTATTGCTCAGTGAGATACAATTCTTTCATAGGTTGCAAATTTTCTTCATCTACTTATCCCTATGGTCCATCAAACACTACATTAGACTTGAGTCTGAAGTTTTCTAGGGCAAATTAATAAGATTGCCTAAATTTCTTTCATTTAATGATTCCTTTATTAATATACTAGAAGCCTGGTGCACAAAATTTGTGAACTGGGGGGGGGGGGGGGGGAGAAGAGGGTGCGCTAGGGTGGTGTCCCTCAGCCCAGCCTGCACCCTCTCCAATCTGGGAACCTTCAGGGAATTTCCGACTGCCTGTGGGATCGGTCCTAAACTGGCAGTCGGACATCCTTCTCACAATCTGGGGTTGCTGACTCCCAACTACTCGCCTGCCTGCCTGCCTGACTGCTCCTAACCACTCCCCTGCCAGCCTGATCGATGCCTAACTGCTCCCCTGCTAGTCCAGTTGTCCCCAACTTCCCTCCCCTACTGACCTGGTTGCCCCCAAGTGCCCTCCCCTGTTGGCCTGGTCGCCTCCAATTTCCCTCCCTTGCAGGTTTGGTTCCTTCCAACTGCTCTCCCTTCCCTGCTGGCCTGCTCACCCCTAACTGCCATTCTCTGCTGGCCTGATTGCCCTTAATTACCATCCCGTGCCATCTTGTGGCAGCCATCTTTGACTACATGGGGGCAGCCATCTTTGACAATATGGGGGCGGCCATCTTGTGCAAGGGTGTGAGGGTCAATTTGCATATTACCTCTTTGTTATATAGGATTTCTATATAGGTGTGTGCAACACATAGTATGGGTATTGAATACATACATAGAAATGTATAATTAGGCTATGGTTTATTGCTATTCATTTCATGATTTCTTATAAAAGCTATCACCTATATAGCACTACAACTGCCCTAAAAAGAACTACTATTGTTTTCCTCATTTCACAGAGAAGGAAAGTGAGGCATAGAGAGGTTATGTAAATTGTCCAAAGACACTGAGCTCTTAGATGACAACTAGGATTTAAATCCAGGCCATTAGGTTTCTTTAACAGAAGTCTTTAACCTACAATGAAAACCTTCCCCATATGCCACACTGCCTGAATTCACAAACTCTCCCTCTCCAATCTTTCCATTACTGGATCTACTCAGAACCTCACTCAATATGCAATCCAGGCTTCCCCAATTCTCATCAATCTCAGAAAGGTGAAAAGTAGATATTTTTCAAAGCTGTCCTCTGAGTTCTAACACAAATTCCTAATTGTGGTAACTTAGGCACAATTGCAGTACTGAGCCACAGATCTCTGCCACCCAAGGATTATCTGTGCACACCTGTATCCCTTTTCTCCAGTTCTCTGTCTCCTCTGCCTTCCTGGTTTATACAATCTCTAGCTTTTCTGAGTCATCTTCTAGGATTATTTTCCCAGTGAGTGTGTAGGGTTTGAAAACTCAGTAGGTTCTTACCAACCTTCCTTTTTGGAGCCAGGAGTATTACCCTACATGGTCCCTTACTCTAGCCACTGGCTGAGGAATGACCATCTGGAAAATAGTATGAAGTATTTATTTTCTCAAGAAATTAAAAATAGAACTACCATATTGTATAGCAAATGGGGACATGGGCCCCTTCCCATGCTCCAGCTCCCCCTCCCACCCTATGGGAAATACAGTGGAGGCCATCTGTAATCGGACTGAGAGATCTTGGGAACCTGGCCAGAAGAAAGGCCAAAGAGAAACTGCTTCTAGATAGGAGCATGCATTGTAAACAGCGAATGTTTTGATCTTACACTGGCCTGTCCCCTCCATCTGTATGCCCCGTTTTTCTCTGTTTTCTGTATTCTATAATATAAAACCTGGTGCTGGGAAAGTCTGGGTGGCTGCGAAACAATAGCACCGGCCAGCCACTCCAGGTGCAGCCCTTCCGCAAGCCAGATGGGACTTAGCCGTTCAACTTCACCAGTGGCAGCCGGTGTGGTAGTAAATGCCGCTGGTCGGCCGCCACCTGTGCGCTTGTAAGTCCAAATAAATGCATGTCTTTCACAGCCAGTCCTCTGGTTATTTCTTGGGGAATCTGGGAATGGTATGCTGAGGTTTTCTGGGACCGCAGCACTTTCCATAACACATATATTCCAGCAATCTCACATCCGGGCACATATCCAAAGGAAGTGAAATCAGTATCTCAAAGAGATATCTGCACTCTAATGTTCCCTGCAGCATTATTTACAATAATCAAGGTATGGAAACAACCTAAGCATCCATCAATGGATAAATGGATAAAGATGTGATATATAAATGGGATATTCAGCCTTCAGTATGAGGAAATCCTATCATTTGTGACAACACAGTTGAAGATTGAATCTGGAGAACATTATATACTATGTAAATAAGATAGGCAAATTCTTAATGGTACCATTTATGTGTGGAATATTTTTTTAAAAAATGAATTCAGACAAATGGAGAGAAGAAAAGTGATTGCCAAGAGCTGTGAGGTGAGGGAAACTCAGAAAGAAGTTAGAGTATATAAATTATCAGTTTAAGATGAATGAAGTATTACTATAGCATGGTGACTATAGATGATAAAACTGTATTGTACAATTAAAATTTGTTAAGAAGCACTGGCCGGTAGTTCAGTTGGTTAGAGTGTTGTCCAGTTACACAAAGGTTGCAGGTTCAATCCCTGGCACATACAAGAAGCAACCAATGAATACATAAATAAGTGGAACAACAACTCTCTCAAATCAATACACTTAAAAATTATATATAAAAATTCTGCTAAGAAAGGAGATCCACAATATTCTGACAAAAAAAAAAAGAGAAATGAATAAAGTGATAGATATGTTAATTCAATGGGGGATCATTTTACAATGTTTACATATATCAAATCATCACATTGTATACTTTAAATATCTTACAATTTTATTTATACCTCAATAAAGCTGGAAAAAATAAAAACAAGTACTGGCATTCAACTTTATTTAGAATACTGTTAAGAAAAAGGAAGAAAACTTAATTTAAAAAAATGGACCAAATATTTGAATTTCACAAAAAAAGAAATATAAATTGTCACTGAACATGTAAGTTGTTCAGTGTCATTAGTAATCAGGAAAAGAAAAATTAAAACTATAATGAAATACCATTATACACTTATAAGATTGGCTAAAATGGCAATAGTGTGAATTGCTGGTAGGACTGTACATGGGTACAGCCACTTTGGAAAACAGTTTGAAATTAGCTGGTAAGGTTGAAGATGCGCATATCTTATTATCCTACCATTTTATCCCCAGGAACAGAATTGACAAAAGCTAATGCCCATTTGGATCCGAATACATTAAGGGTAAAAGAATGCCTATAGCATCATTATTCTCAATTATCCCAAACTAGAAACAATCCAAATATCCACAGATGGTAGGATGAATAAATAACAATAGTATCTTCATAGGTTGGAATATTTTATAGCAATAAAACAAAATAAATTCTAACTCTATTCCAAATCTTCCACAGCTAATTTTGAGCAAATGAAAATTCACAAATGATAATACATTTTGTATGATTCTACTTGTCTGCTTTTCAAACAAACCACAAAACTTAAACTACATTTTTAAAGATGCACATATAATTAGGGATACTACAGAGAAAGTGATTACTGTAAAAGTCACAGCAATAGTTACCTCAAGACAGAAAGGAGCAGGATCCGGAGGAAACAGTGAGGTAGGGGATGTCTCAGACAGTAACATATTTTATTTCCCATACTGGGTGCTCTCTTCTTAATTATTCATCATGTTTTTCAATGATATCTTATGCCCTGGGTGTGAGACATAGCTGTGTATGGGGCCAGGTAGGTGCTTAAAGCATTGGAGGGACCACTCTGTAAAGAACATATTTTCTGGCCACTGTGCTTCACACCTAAAACTAATGCAGAGTGGTCTTGAATGTAGACTATAATTGAAAAGAAAAAGAATTTTTAAAAAGCCTGCTGAAGCAGAAAATCTTGTACAAATACCATTGAATTTAAGTAGCATAAGAATTTGGGGGAAATAATTGAGAAGACTAAATCGCATAGGTTTGGCTTAGTAATGAAATGGTATTAGGAACTACTAATGTGTGAGTTTTTTTATTGTCATGTGGTGGGGAGTGGATGGTGATTTTGAGGCTGCTTTTTCAGTTACAATAAAACATTTCAGATAATAATCACTAGAAATTAGGGAATGACAATATAGCTTTGCTGCTGGTGAAGCTAACAATGACGAGCCTGCGGGCAAGGCATGGTGAGGGAGGTTTTAATTAATCAGCATATTTATTTTAGTATAAAGGATACTCCCACCACTTCCTGTGTCCAGAGTCTATTATTGATATATCTATGGGTGACATATCTTCCAAGACCTCGCTTCTTTCTTTATTTGTTGTCTTGAATATTTAGGAAAGGGTTTTTATTTATTATAGTTCTGGTGGATTTTCACATGAACTTTCAGCAAGAAGAATCTAATAAAAAAGGATAAACTAAAAAAGGATTTTTATTAAAATATAAAAAATAAAAGCATGGGCAGCATCACAACAGATTCGGTCATAAATCCAAGAGCTCACTATGTCAGGAATAAATCATATTTACACATTAAATGAGAACATTGTGAACAAGTACACAGAAAATAGAGCTATCAACAAGAAAATAAATGAAAATGAGCCCTTATCTAATTTGACACTTAGAGAATCCTTCACCCTTCACCATCCAGGGAAATAGAAAAAGAACTAAATGACAAATAGAAGTGCTCTTTTCAGCACCTCTAGATTTTTCCTTTTAATCTTTATTCTAATTACTGGGTCATGGCTCAAACAAAAAAAAAATGACTTTTCTGAAATAAGATCAGATTTTAGCTTTTCAACACAGTGCAGTAACCAACACCTATTTATCACTTAATACCTGTCAAGTGCCTTACATGTATGATTTCTTCTAATCCTCATAAAATTTCATATCATAGGCAAGATTGTGCTCCCCATTCTTAGGAAGAGAATCAGAGAACCTGAGTATTTGTACACAGCAAGCCAGAGTCATAAGGCAGTCCCGGGAGCCTGATTCCAAAGGCCACAGTTAAACCGCTACATCATAGGGGATGACAAATGCCCTCCCATCATCAAAAAGTCTCAAGGGACCCCCACAGAGCTTCCTGGCACTTCTGAAAAAAAATGCATCCAATGTGCTGCTTTAACGACAAGCCATAGAATAGTGCCTGGGCAGCATCCTTCACATCTGGAAAAAATTATGGCAGATTTTAGAAGCACAGAATTCATTCCCAGAAATCTTTCCCAGGCAATCACTTACAGCAGATGAAGAATCAGAAACATTTCTAGAGATCTGCAGCAATGGCAAGATTTTCAATTATAAAAGCATCTAAATGCTTACTTTGTCTCATCTGCGACTCTGCCTTCATCCCTCGAGGCTATGTTCCCTTGTCCCTCACCACTGCACTTTTCACATTAGATGCTATTTGTTTAGATTTCTCTCCTCTCTACTAGATTTTGAAAACCAATAAAGCAAGGAACTTCAAATTCTTCTATTTCCAGTACAGGATCTGGAATATCGCAGACATGATAAATATTTCTAGAATCCAGGATTAAGCCCTAATGTAATGTTAGGTGCTATAGGAGAATTTTTTTTTTTATGTTATCACATTTATTCCTCACAAGAATTTAACAGAGTGAAATACTTAAACATTAGCCTTGTGTTTAAGCATATAATTACAGGCTCATATTTAAGTGCAGATAATTTGCTCAGGGCCAGGTAGGTATTAATGGTGAAGTCAGAATTTGAATTCAACATTGTCTGATTCTGGAGATTTCCCTTCTCAAATTCTGTACTGCCCTGTTCTCATACTTTAAAACTAGTAACTTTTAATAGGAAAAGTTTATCATATTTAACTAGTAGACTCTCTTTTTCATATAGCTTTAGGATCATTTTCACTGTCTTTGCTAGCATGTATTAATGTTCCTTTTGAAATAGCTTTACTTTTCTACATAGATAATTCCTTAAGAGTTAGACCTCTTAGCCCCATTGTAACCCTCTTCCGTGTCCGCATATGCAGAGAAATGAAGAATGCTTGTTCTTTCTGGATTGCAAAGACTGAAGAACTGAGTAGTGAAAGCTAGTTCCTGCTGATTGTGTGTTATTTAGTAAAATATAATGGCAGTGGAGTTACAGAAAACATTAATTATTCTTCTGAATGATAGTCACTTTATTTTTAATAATCCCAATATTATCCCTAGCTATTTAAGGAAACAGATTGATTGATGATGCAAAAGAACACTCCAGTTTGAGGCAAGTAGGAAATGAAAACTGTTCATTATTTTGGAAGGCTACAAAGATAAGGACAGACTTTGTAGGTGTGGTGGCATCCAGGATTAGCTGTTTTTATTAAAGTTATTTTTTTTTCTATACAGTTTTCTTCTGTGTTTTGTTTTTAATGAGAAGTTAAAGGAACATTACCAGAGCTGTGGGAACAGTTTCACACTTCAAGTAAGAGCATGGGGAAAACATCCAACTCTGTATTTGAAATAAAACACCCCACTCATGCTGGATATTTTCCAAAACTCAGTCACAATAATGTGAACTTTTGAGAACTATAAAACAGTTCTCTCTAAGGTGATAAAATTCAAAATAAATTAAAAAAAAAAATGCTTACCGAGAATTGCTTACCCATAGCAATTCATGTGTTCCAAGGTTAAATTCTTTCTGTAAATAAAGCCAATGAAATTATGAGACTGTCTAACCATTAGGCCAAGATTTAGCAAGAGCTGTTAATGGGTTCTTTTTTCTATTATCCCATTTACTTCCTGCTCAAACCATTACACGCGAAAGTTTAAGAAAATTAAGTAGAAGCCTTAATTAAGAAGGACAGAATTAGGAAGGCAATTAGGGAGGCAGAAAAATTAAACCATTTATTCTGGGAGATAATGAATTACCCATGATTGGGGCTATAAAAGCAGAGTTGACAACCTCCGTTCAGAATATAGTGGAATATTGAGGACTAAGTCATAATTAAAGTCTTTTTCCAAATCCAAAGATCTGTGATTCTAATGCTCATTTGTGCTCATGGCTTGTACTTCCCTGCTGTGAGGTCATCCTACCCTCTCTTAGTTTTACTTTAAAAAAATATATTGTTGTAAGTATTACATATATCCCCCATTTTCCCCCACTGACCTTTCCCAGCCTGCCTGCACCACCCCAACCCCCATCCCAGGCCTTCACCACCCGATTGTCTGTGTCCATGGGTTATGCATATATGCATATAAGTTCATTGGTTGATCTCTTCCATCCATTCTCTCCTACATTCCCTCTGAGGTTTGACACTCTGTTGGAGGCTTCTATGCTTCTGGGTCTATTTTTGTTCATTAGTTACATAGTTTCACTTTTTAAGAACAGGATTCACTGTCAGCCTTTGAATCCTGCCTGGATGGAAACCATACCTCTGGGCCCGTGAGCACCTCTGTCCAGATGGTAGTTTAAAATGGGATAGAGAGCAAAACTACTACTGTGCTTGTTCTTAGAATTCTATCCAGGGATTACTTGCCCTGGTCCTCCTTCAGTCTTTTTTTTTTTTTTTTTTTTTTTTTTTTTTTTCTGATCAAGCCTCAGTTTTATTCTCTGAAATGGCTGTATTTATACAGCAGAGACAAAGGGGGGGGGGGCAGGGCCGCTTATGCCGGGGGGTGGGGGGTCCTCCTTCAGTCTTGATCCACTTATCTATCTACTGTATAGACATAGCTAGTGAAAGGAGGATTGGGAATCAAACCAAGGTCTGGCTCCAAATCCCATGTTCCTATTGCACCATATAGGATGGTTGGCAACCATTATCCTAGATGGTTGGCAACTGGGCAGTGGAATTTCAATTTGCTGCTGCTTGTGCTCTGGTTTGGCTCGCAGCCTGGCAAGTTGCCTCGCCTAGAGTATGCATAGGTCAGGGTCATGGCCAAGCCTGGTTTTCATAGCTGAAAAGTTGCTCTGGCCTATCATCCAAGTTATCACTGATGTCTTCAGCATATCAGCTGTGTCCTTTCAAAGAAGTGGAACTATGGTCCTGCTGATAACATGCCACATGAGGGAATCAAGTGAAATGAAATTATGACACTGTCTAACCATTAGGCCAACATTTAGCAAGTAAATGTGTGTGCCCCCACTGGATTGGAAAAATCATAGAGCCACTGAATTAAACTCAGAAAGTATCTTGGAAGTTTTTTAGTTTATACAGTATATAATACATATTTTTTAGAGATGGAAAAAAGAAGGCTCAGCAGAGTCCAAGTAGCATAATCTAGCTGATGCTACTGCTGGGACCAGGGCTCCAGTCTGTCCTTCCTACAAAATGGTCCTTCCACACTAACCATGGAGACAACTGTGGGTGACTAACACTCTCTGAGTGTGTGGGAGGGGAAGCAGGCACTGACTTTTCAACCAAGTTCAAGACCAACAATAAGAATAGAATAAGCTATTAATACACTTCTCACAAGGAAAGCTATTCAAAGAAAAGTGCTCAAAGCAGTGCGAAAGCAGGTAAGATCAAAGAGCTGCTAGAGGAAAAGAAAGCTGTAAATTTAAAGTAGTTGATGATAAAACAGCTTAGGTTTGAACTGTGCAGGTCCACTTATATATAGAAACTTCAATATACATGTACAGTACTATAATGTATTTTCTCTTCCTCAATATTTTAATAGCTCTTTTCTCTGGCTTACTTTATTGTAAGAATACAGTTTATAATATATATGACATACAAAATATGTGCTGATCAACTGTACATGCTATCAGTAAGACTTCTGGTCAACAGCAGGCTATTAGTTGTTAAGTTCTGGGGAAATCAAAAGTTATAAACAGATAACTGTGTTGGTAAAGATGAGCACCCATAACCCTTGCACTGTTCAAGGGTCACCAGTATATAGAATTTGAAACACCTGATCTGACTTCAGTAGGCACATTTTCAAGTATTAAATGTTTTTCAAAAATATATTTTTATTGCTTTTAAAGAAAAAGGGAAAGGGGAAGGCAAAATAGAAACATCAATATGAGAGAGAATCATTGATCAGCTGCCTCCTGCACACCAACCACTGTGGATGGAGCCTGCATCCCATACATGTGCCCTGACTGGGAATTAAACCGTAACCTGGTTCATAGGTCAACACTCAACCACTGAGCCACATTGGCCAGACTGATAAATGTTTTTGTTGTGTGCTAAAAAAAAAATATATATATATATATATATATATATATATATATATATATATACACACACACACACACACACACACACACACACACACACAAATATATAAATACATATATATCCTATATAATAAAAGAATAATATGCAAATTGACCATCACTCCAACACACAAGATGGCTGCCCCCATGTGGTCAAAGATGACTGTCCCCATGTATATACAAGATGGCCTGAAGGGGAGGGCATTTGGGAGAGACCAGGCCGGTAGAGGAGAGAAGTTGAGGGTGACCAGGCCTTCAGGGAAGGGCAATTGGGGGGACCCAGGCCTTCAGGGAGGGCTGTTAGGGGTGACTAGGCCTGCAGGGAAGGGTTATTTAGGGGCAAACAGGCTGGCAGGGGAGTAGTTAGGGGATGATCAAGCAGTTAGGGCAATCAGGAAGGCAGGCAGGTGAGTAGTTGGAAGCCAGCAATCCTGTATTGTGAGAAGGGTCCCAGATTGGAGAGGGTGCAAGCTGGGCTGAGGGACACACACCCCAATGCACCGGGTCTCTAGTGTGTGTGTGTGTGTGTGTGTGTGTGTGTGTGTATAATATATATTATTGATTTTAGAGAGGAAAGGAGAGAGAAAGATAGAAATATCAATGATGAGAATAATTGATCAGCTGCCTCCTACACACTCCCTACTGGGGATTGAACCTGCAACTTTGGCATGAGCCCTGGTCAGGAATCAAACCTGGGACCCTTCAGTTTGCAGGCCCAATGCTCTATCTACTGAGTCAAACCAGCCAGGGCTGAAAAATGTTTTAATGAACTTCTCAAACACTTTTCTTCTTTGCAGCAAATTTACCTAGAAATATAGGATAAAATCTCGCTGTTGGAAAAATGAGGATATAAGTTAGCTAACATTATAAATATTTTAAACAGTGCTAAATATGGCAACAAGAGCATGATGTGAGTCCATTATTTAAAAACAGGCTTTATCCTGTGAAAATTTCAGCCCCAAATGAAAATTTCAGCCAACAGTATAGATAAAAAATGTATCATAACAATGAAAAAAATGAAGGCATTTTCCCCTCCCCTAAGGCTTAAAACAAACTCTTATGACATAAAAATACACACATTATACCAATGTAAAATTTTTACTTTTGATATGATATAATCTATATCTATCTATATATATAAAAGCCTAAGCAACTAGAACACCATAACACCGTCATTCTGACAGGCACTGACCACCAATGGGGAGATGCTCAATGCAAGGAGCTGCTCCCTGATGGTCAGTACATTCCCATAGCCAACCTTCCGTATCCGACCTATTTCCCCTGCTCCCTCTAGTAATTACATAGGATGTAATTATATAGGATGTAATTATATAGGATGTAATTGTTGGAGAGAACTAGGTGAAAGGCAATGTCCTATGAATCTGTAATTATTTCCAAATAAAAAGTAAAAAATACTAACTTTTGAGGAAATTAACTAATAAAAATAATATATAGTTATTGTACTTCATTTCATGACCTATTAATATTCCTATTATGATCACTTGTGATTACTTTAGTGTGTAGTTGGTCTCTTGCTTCTGGTGTTACATTGTTATTGTTTTAGCCCAAGTTAAGCACCATTAGGAATACAAGGTAGACTCATTTCCAATATCAGCATCAAAAGCAACTCAGTAAATGTCAAATATTTTTTCCATCAACTCAGGCTGTTATTTATACAATTTAGATTTCTGAACCTTCACATTGGTTCATAGTTTACTTTGCCTAATGTTCATTCAGAAAATTAATCTCAAAGTACAGAAGACAGTCCTCTGTATTGGTTCATTTAAAGATTTTCAATGTTGATAAAATCTTTTTCAATGTTATATATTGTGACTAAATTCTGTTCTTAATTGAAATGGCAAAAGACCTGATTTTAGACATTTTTAATTATATAAATATAGTCTAAATGAAATATGAAATATGTCACATCCATAATGTTCAGTTAGTTAAGGACATTCATATGTGCTTCTAATGGAATGTTGGAGTTAGAAAAGACCAAAGAGTCATATAATCTACACATAGACGATAAATCTCAGGCTTAGTAAGATCAGGCGACTTACTTACTAAAGCTACAAGTTATAACTGACAAAACTGGGGCATCTTTATCATTATAAACAATTTGTAGCTAAATTTTGTTTACCTGAGTTTTAAGGGAAAAAAATCACCTCCCCTACCTATGCAGGCCAGACAGGAGTGGCAAGAAATATATAAAGATAAGAATTAGGAACAACAAAGTGACAAAAAATACGTATCTATCAACAAGTGAATATAACAATCAAGTGAATAAAAAAATATGACAAACAGAATAAACTGGTGAATATAATAAAATCAGAGTGCATAGAAAGGGAGTGGACTGACAATTCTCAGAGAGAGGGGAGTGTGGGGGGTGCAGGAAGAGACTGGACAAAAATGATACACTTATGGACCAGGACATTTGGGGGGAGGGAAGAGCAGAGGGTGGGGTAGGAATCGAGTTGAGGGGAGCTATGGGAGGGGGAAAAAGTAACAACTGTAATAATCTGAACAATACAGATGTATTTAAAAAATAATTTTTTTTTAAAAGTACCCACACACTACCTGTTTGCTCTAGGCAGACCAGCTCAGCATCAGGTCCCCCCTGCATCCTCCCCAAAAGAGTATTTGATGTTTAAATTGAGCCTTAAACTTGATAGACAGCGATGGAAAAGAAGACATTACAAGCAAAAACAACCATACAAATAAATGCATGAAAATTGAAAAGTTCTATTAGGTAAATATAACCAAGACATAAAGCAGGTTAGGACAGTAGAATTTATAGATAGATAAGATAAACTGTGATCAAATCAGAGGGAGATCTGAATTTGAGGAGTTTGCACTTTGTTCAGTAGTAAAGAAAAATTTATTTCAAATTTTAAGCTGGATAGTGACGTATTCAACAGGTATGAGTGTAAACTCAACAAGAGAAATTAAGAGAGGGTAACAGACCAGAAGGATGACACTGGGGATGAAAAGTAATAGATGACCAGGGGTTCCAACCTGGCCTTCTTAAAATGGTAGAATCCATTGAAATTTCTCCAGGGATACAGAAGCCCCCTGCATGTTTATTTAAGTATTTTACTGTAAGAATATTTTCAAGAGAGAGAGAGTGCATAGCTTTTTCAGAAATCTCAATCAAGTCTCTAATCTCCCAATGTCAAGGAAGCTGGCTTACTTGTATCTAGTTTTCTCTTCTGAGGATACTTGATGCTTATCCATGCTCTTGGTCTTTCCTGCTTTGTCTGAATCATTTTGTAGAGTAAGGCACTTTACCTAAATGAGTTACAGCTACAAAAGAACACTCATTAAACACAACTGTAATATATATCTATATATATCTATATATATCTATATATCTATATATATCTATATCTATCTATCTATCTATCTATATATATATATATATTTCATACTTATTTGTTTCCACCCAGAATAGAGTATTTTTTTTCCTTCTCACCGAGCTTAGCTTTGAATCCAAGACTAAGAATTCATATTCAGTGGATTAAATATATCCACTAGCCTTTTTAAAACTAACCCCCTCTTGACCTTATTATGAGATTTATAAATTTTGTTCCACACATCTAATACAAATGACCTCTTAAAGAGCATATGCAAATACTCCAACCATATATCCGTAAAATATAACCATTTTTTAACACATAGATTAATGAATCCTAAAAGCAGGTTTCTAAACAAAAAATTAAAGTACCTCACCTTTCTATTCTGAAGTCTATTTAACTCTTATGGATTTTCATGAATTGTTTATTTTCTACTAAGGGGATTTTAATTGGTAATGGTTTCTTGCCATAGTTTTCCTAGGTGTGAATATTAGCCATGAAGCCTGTTTTCTCAGTCACTGAAAGCATAATTTAGATCTGTTCTTGCAGTGCAGGCTCTGGTACCCCCAGTCAGGCAATCTCTCTTACACGACTCAAGCATTCATTCCCTTAGCTGTTGGTACCTAGTTGATTTCAGGTCTTGCCATGGACAATGAGATCTCCTCCAGCCATGCTTCACCTATAGTACAAGAAGTCCACAAGCCAAGAGGACATGCTCACATGGAGTTCATGCCCCTCCTTCAGTACTATACTCCATGGCTACTCAGGGCCTTGAAATCCCTACCCAAACAGACCAAATCTCACTTCCTTAGTAGGGAGTAATATACTTATGACAATTATTCCATGTTTCTGTACATTTGACAGAAGAGGTTTTTGTATTTGTTTGTTTGTTGTTTGTTTTACTTAGTTTAATTTCCCAGAGATTCATCCAGGAAATTGTATTAATAGTTCGTTTTTAGTACAGAGTAGTATTTTCCAGTATGCGGCATTACTAGTACAGCTTGTTTAATCATTTTAGGATATGAGTTGTTTCCTTTTTTGTATCATTATTAATAAAGTTGCTGTAAACATTTGTGTATGGGTTTTTCATGTGAACATAAATTTCCATTTTTCTGGAGCAAATGCCTAAGAGTGCAAATGATAGATGACATAATAATTACATGTTTAGTTTTTTAAAATTATATTTTATTTTTATTGTTGTCATTATTACAGTTGTTCCCCATTTTCATCCTCTTTACTCCCCTCCACCCAGATCCAGCCACCCCCTCCTTCTGGCCCTCTCCCCATTGTTTTCTGTGTTATTAGGCTATGCATATATATTTTTTGGCTTTTCTCTTCTCTTTTTGCATCCTGTCTATCCCACCCACCTCCCCGCTGACATCTGTCAGTCTGTACATTTACACAATGGAATATTACGCTCCTATAAAATGAAAGGAACTCTTACCTTTTGCAACAGCAAGAATAGACCTAGACATTATAATGCTAAGTGAAATAAGCCAGTCAGAAGAAAGACAAATATCAAATGATTTCACATGTGGAATATAATGAACAAAATAAACTGGTGTGCATGCCTATTTTCATAAGAAACTGCCAAACTGTCTTCCAGATTGGCTGCACCATATTACATTTACACCAGCATTGTATGAACAATCCAGTTTCACATCCTCACCAGCAGTTGATGTTATCACTATTTTTATTTTAGCCATCCTGATATAAATATAGTAATCATCTCATCATGGTTTTAATTTGCATTCCCTAATAGCTAAAGAAGTTGGACATCTTTTCAACTGCTTATTTGCCATCTGTACATTTTCTTCAGTAAAATGTCTATTCATGTTTTTTGCCCATTTCTAATTGGATTATTTATTTTTTCACTGTTGATTGTTTAGAGTTCTTTGTATATTATTCCAGATATTAGTTCTTTGTCAGATATGTGGTCTGCAAATATTTTTTCCAGTCTATAGTTTATCTTTTTCATCCTCTTAGGAAGAACTTGTACAGAGTAAAACTATTTAATTTTGATGAGGTCCAAAATATCAAAATTTTTCTTCTATAAATTGTGCTTTTAGTATCAAGTTTCAAAATTTCTTTGCCTAGAATTTGAAGATTTTCTCTTAGGTTTTTTTCTAAATGATTTATGTTTCATTTATTTTCAATATGTTTTATTGATTTTTTACAGAGAGGAAGAGAGAGGGATAGTTAGAAACATCAATGAGAGAGAAACATTGATCAGCTGCCTCCTGCACACTCTCTACCGGGATGTGCCTGCAACCGAGGTACATGCCTTTAACTGGAATCACACCTAGGACCCTTCAGTCTGCAGGCCAATGCTCTATCCACTGAGCAACACTGGTTAGAGCTAGCTTTATATTTTATATTTAATGTCTATTATATATTTTGAGTTAGTTTTTGAATAAAGTGTGAGGTTTCAGTTGATATCCACTGAATTAGCTTTTGCAAAGATAAGTTGGCCATAACTGTGTGGGCCCATTTATGTGTTTTCTATCCTGTTTCATTGATCTAGATGTCTACCCCTTCACCAATATCATACTGTCTTGATTAATGTATCTAAATTGTAAACCTTAAATATAAGGTAGAGATATGTCTCCGATTTTATTCTTCTTTTTCAAGAATGAATTTGTAGGGGTAGAGGGACGGGTGGAAGTGGAATAAGGCATAGAGAGGATAAAGGGTGATGAAAGAAATAAAAAAGAATGAATTAGCTATGTTAGGCCTATACCTTCCAATATAAATTTTAGAATAAGTTTGTCTATATTATTACAGATTTTTGCATGCTGAAAACTTTTATTTAAAAGTTAATGGTTAGCATAAAATGTTTCTTTTTTATAGTTACTATCACTAAATAGAAGATAATATTGCAGCTAACAATATAGCAAGCATCTTTATTAAAAATAAAATATGTGCTATTATTACTACAAATCTACCATTAAGAATAGAGCATTTGGGACCATGTAAAATTTTGGTAGCATCTTATACACAGTGACACTTGGTTGAGAATGATTGGAATTAGAAAAGTCCTACCATAGTACTTTGTAACCACATGTGCATCATGCTTAGAAAAGTAAAGTAAAACTCAGTAGAAGAACATTGTTATTTGAAACTTTCATTGTTCTGTTTCATTGGTCTTTTGAGGGGAATGATGTCATTTAAGCTATCCTGCCTTTCCTGGGCCTTGGATGAAGAATAAGGTACCTCTGGGTTTTCTGTTTTGTCATTGCCACAATAATGTGTCCAAGCTTGGAGAGCAATTCAACAACTCTCTCTTTTTTAAATCACATCCCAAGCATATCTCTCCCAAACAATTTATTTCCCTGATTCTTTTTATTTTCTTTAATCCTCACTCAAGGATGTTCTCCATTGATTTTTAGAGAGAGGAAGGGAAAGGGAGAGACAGAAACACCAAAGTGAGAGAGACACATCGATTGGTTGACTCCTGAATGGTTCCTACAAATGAGGTATGTGCTGTTGACCAGAATCGAACCCTGGACCCTTCAGTCTGCAGGCTGATGCTCCACCCATTGAGCAAAACTGTGTAGGGCTTCCCTGATTCTTTTTAATCCCATTGGTGAATGAACCCTGGTTAGTACCTGTAATAGGTAATTTTGGAGGATGCCTCTCAGCCCATGGCCTCATTTCCTTAAAACTACCATGCAGTCCTATTCTTTCCTCTTTCAACTCTAAGGCTGGCCACAGGTGGATGAACTAGAGATGGATGCTTAACCTTGGCTCTTCCTAATCTATTCTACTTCCCAGGACTTTGGAATCTGAATTAGAACATGCTAGTCATCCTGAAGGCATAACAAGCTGGCAGCCAAGGCTGTCACCATGGGGGAAGTCTTTTTTAGCCAACATTCCTGGAATCCACTTTGCCCATTTTCTGTGAGGTCAAAGATAATAAATAGTGAATTTGTATTTTGCCAAAGGAAAAATGCACTGAAGTATAGGTTAAGCCACGGGAATTTCTCATAAGCATAATTTTGCCTCTAAAAATGAGGAGGAAATGAAAAAGTTTTCTTTGAACATGTGAACATGAACAAGGACAAATTATTTCTGGCAAAAATTCCCTAAGGATATATTTCCAAATTGAGAAATGTGGGTGGTTTCTCAGGAACAAAAAGTGCAATATAATGGGTTTTCCCTTTCCTTTTTGTGCTGTTTTCTCCACAGATGTGTTTAGTTGTTTTGCAAAGTACAGGAAGATATATAGAAAGATAGATATTAATATATTTTATTGATATAGTAATATATTTTATAGAGAGGGAGAGAGAGATAGAAACATCAGTGATAAGAATCATTGATTGGCTGCCTCCTGCATGCCCCCTACTGGGGATTGAGCCCATAACCCAGGCATGTTCTCTGACCAGGCATTGAACTGTGACCTCCTGGTTCATAGGTCAACATTCAACTGCTCCCATAATCAGGAAGCTATATTGAGTAAGTAGAAATATGCTTTCAGTGTCCTCTTCTATTTTTACTCTCTTGTATCCTCCACACTGTACCTTTATCTTTCATATTTTTTAAGTAAGGTTTTTGTCAGGAGAGGACCTACCAAATACATACTATATATGTACAATATGTAGGAGAGACAGTGATGTGAGAGGCTTGCTTGTGGCTTTTTCATATACACAATATTCAACAGAGCTTATTTCAAGCAAACTATAATCTAAGACACAAACAAAGCTTTAGAAATTGTTGACTATTCAGAGGAAGGCATATAATTATCTAGAAACTTAAGAGAAAGAATTAGTTCATGCTATCGTCCAGAAGCTGAATTGAGCATCACATAGCAGGGGATGCTGCGGCTCCTAATTCATCTCACAGCTCTTCTTTCTTTCCTCTTTTAACACAAGGAAGATGGATAGGGATTTGGGGTAGGAGGGGAGAGTGGCCCAGGCATTCTTTCTATTTTTGATTTGACACTTTGGGTTGGGTATCCTTTATTTTTCCGTTCGCTCATTTTCAGAAATTGTTGTTCCCTTCCTCCAATGCCGCGGGTTTCTGCCCACACCCTCTCCTCTAAGTGAGGAGGGAGCTGAGGCTCCAGTGAATTTCTCTGCTTCAGAAGGCATCACCAGGAAGCCCAAAAGCAAACTCTGCCCCCAGTTTTTCACAATTAAGGCTTGTTAATTGCATGTGTTTCAGTTTCTAACTTTAATGATCTCTCCCTTTTGTCCTTCACACGATCGGTTTAGTAAGGCTGCGGTTGCATCTGCATTATTAGGAAAAACTGAACTATTAGGTGGCTGATTACTGCAGACAATGACAAACGGTTCAATTTTCCCAAAAATGAATAAATACATATTTTAAAATATTTAATCTGCTTTTATTTTTCTTAATGCTGGAAAAGATTTCCACTTCCCTAGAATAAAAATATACGTTTGGACCTTATGTCAAACCCCTTTAGAAATAAACACAATTTCTACTTAGGTAATGTACCAGCTTTGGGTTTACTTGATAAAGATGTGAAAAATAACAACTGGAGACCATTTTCCAACTTTATGGGTAAACTTATGTCAGAAAAATAACAAAAACTACTGTTCATTTAAGTAATAATAAATAATGCTTTTTGAACACTTTCTATATGCTGGCTTTCTTTTAAATGCTTAACCTATAATATCTCATTTGATTTTTATAAAATACCGTATGGTATGTTATCCTCAAGTTATCGTTGTCATTTTCCTTGTGGGATCGCTGAAGCACAGAAACATAAGAGAGTTGTTTAAGATCACACAGCCCAGAGGGACAGAGCTGGCAGTTAAATTTACAGTCCATTCCAGAAAATATGCCTTTAACCTCAATCCGATACTTCCTTTCAGTGAACTGAGGAATGCATAAAAAAATTAAAATATTTAAATTTTAAGCAAGAATGTATTGTGTTTAAGAACAGCCGTTAGAGAATTCATTCTCAGCCCCTGCCTTTGCATTTTTGACTTCTAAAACATCTCTTATGACCCCATTTACTTGGTTCTTACTCATAAAACCACAATAAATTGCTTCACACTCAATAGTACATGGAGTAAGGAAATGGTACATTTTGATAACAGATGATTGAATATAGTCTATAAGATTATCCTCATGAGATGCAACTAAACCAATCATGTCTCTTTCAATTCAGATTTCTTGTCCTTAAAGCTCCTTTTCTAAAAGCCTCTTTGCCACATCCACATGGATCTCACACAAACATTGCAAATCCCTTCTATAATGGCCACCACCAGCCTCAACCTTGCACACAGATCTAAATCTGCTTTTTCTTTTCATTTTCCTTGTCTCTGTTTGCAGAACCACCGATTATCAGGAAAAGAAACTAGAATTTTCTTTCTCCTTTTTGTCAAGCATTACCTCTAAAATATTTCATTTCCTCTCTCTCTACCTCTGTTCCAAATCTTTTCTTAAAACTCTTCTCATTTCTTCTTTTTTTTTAAAATATATTTTATTGATTTTTTACAGAGGGAAAGGGAGAGAGATAGAGAGCTAGAAACGTCGATGAGAGAGAAACATCGACCAGCTGCCTCCTGCACACCCCCTACCGGGGATGTGCCCGCAACCAATGTACATGCCCTTGACCGGAATCGAACCTGGGACCTTTCAGTCCACAGACCGACGCTCTACCGCTGAGCCAAACCGGTTTCGGCTCTTCTCATTTCTTGATTAACCTTCTCTGGTTGTTCTAGGTTGTCATTTCCTAACATGAAAATCCTATCATACTACTAATTTGCTTTATTTCTTAGCAACTCCTCCTACCTACAGGATGAAGTTCAAACTCCTGCTACCCTTCCAGACTTTCCTACCCAAATGTGCATACACACTTTTCATTTCAATCACTCCAATACACATTCAGTCTCCTATGAGGTCAAATGTTTAATGACTGCTATAATCCCGTGGTTCCCAACCAACCCTACGTAATTAATTGCCTGGTTGACTTCTATTCTTCCCCTGTACAGATCCATCACTATCTCTTTTTTAGAAATGTTTCCTCATCAAAATGCCACATCCCCCAACGAGATTAAGTATTCTTTCCATATGCTTCTACTTCCCTCGTACACTCTATTTATTGTTATATATGTTGAAATCTCTAATCATCACTTTGATTTATATATTTTTGGAGCATTTTCTCAGTGTGAGAATTTCAAATACAGGGACTATGTTCATCATCTCCGTATCCCAGCACCTTGATGTGTGCCTGACACATTGTAAGTGATCAACGCATGCTTGTTGAATTGAATTGGCATTTTAACGCGTGCCCTAAAATTGTGTTTAGCAATAAACAGAAATATTGTTGACTGCCCTGAACAATAAGAACAAATGCAAAGTGACAGAAAATTGAATATAACAGAAAATAACTTTCAGGGCTGTCATGGCTCTTTGCACATTACATGTAATTACCTCCATATTCTATTTCTACATCTATGCTAATTT
Organism: Pipistrellus kuhlii; assembly: GCF_014108245.1. Classification (NCBI taxonomy): domain Eukaryota; kingdom Metazoa; phylum Chordata; class Mammalia; order Chiroptera; family Vespertilionidae; genus Pipistrellus; species Pipistrellus kuhlii. The sequence goes on from NW_023425584.1 coordinate 55,198,112, forward strand.
ATAATACAAGCAATGTTCAAAGATTTATGATTATGGGACCTCAAGACTTTGAATCACAAAGCTTCAATTATTTCCAATATATTTTTATTCTATCGCACACATATTTTGTATGCAGACGCACACAAGCTAGATTACATCAACCTGAAAGTAAAAAGTGAATCACAATTATTATAAATTCATTTTCCCTCCTCTTCTCTATGTCGCTCCGCAGAAACTTTAGGCTCCTCACAAATTCCTCCTGAATAATTCTGGGAGAACTCAAGCATGTTCCCAAGTGTGCTGAGGAGACTAGTAGTCTTGACTACCTATAGGACCTGCCATGCTTCTCCTGCCCTGCTCCAGTTTGCCTTGGCTACGCTTTCTGTGGCTGTGGATGTTTTCTGAGTCATAGGGGGTTTTGTGTTAAGCAATATGATATCTGTGCCAATAGTGATAATGCCCAGCCCTCTCCGGTCCAAAAGGACTGTCATTAAAATCAGCTTGTATAACCTATGGCAGGGTAGGCATATGGTTAGGATATTAACAAAATATGGGCATCAAAATATTTGGTAAATCGTTAACTCGTTATTTAAAAATTCATTTATTTTGTTTTTATAGCAAAACCATAATTTGAATTTTTTTCTTACATTTATATAACAATCTGGAATTACTATTATTATTGTTATTATTATTGTTTGTCCACATGGGAGAATCATACTCTCTGCAGTCTCAGAGCCTCAAGAAATCTGAAGGCAGCCCTCATGAACACTAAAGACCACTGCTGTTCGTACAGTATCTGTAGGTGGCCAGTGTGAAGGGTGCTAATGTCCATGCTGCTAACTCCATCTCTTCTTTGAAGCCCAAACATATGCTTGACATTTCCCAGATCAATTTTTCTCTTTATCCTATTTAAAAAAAAATTATTGATTTCAGAGAGGAAGGGAGGAGAGAGAGAAACATCAATAATGTGAGAGAATCATTGATTGACTGCCTCCTTCACACTCCCACTGGAGATCTAGCCTACAACCCTGGCATGTGCTGTTGACTGGAATTGAACCCTTAAGTTTGCAGGCTGACGCTCTATCCACTGAGCCAACCCAGGTGGGGCCTCTTTAGACTTTGGCCTTGGTTTCTTGTTGGTCTTTCCTCTTGAGATAAGTTGCTTATGGAGAAGCACCTTGGATAGGCCCTTCTCTCCCTTCCCCTAACACCCTAGTGGAGGTGGATTTATAGGGATGGCTACTGAAATGAGGCTCTGAATGGGAACCCCGATTCACTAATATATTCCTAAATATTTTTTGATGACAATTTTTGAATGAAAATAATGTTTTATTTACCAAATTTTAGGACTATTTCCTGCAAGCAACTTGATTAAATGAGGTGTAACTGTATTATTTTTATCTCAGAATTCAAAAAGAAACATTTGAGGATTTTAAAACGAATCAAGAAATGCACCATACCAAATATTAAGGTAGCCTGTGTTAAAAATAAAGAGAACAATTTAGGCGATACAAACAAACTTTAGTTAACACTTCATGATGACAGTCTCTACTACCAAGGGTTTCAGAGAATTGCAAAATAGGGTGAAAGGAAGCTTTTATAGAAGAAAGAAAATTGAACAAAGAAGAGAAAAATAGAAAATAATTAAGAACAAGAAACTACAGAGCCCAGAGTGGGCTTGTTTTGGGACTGGGCAACTTATATACCATATTTCTGGTCAAGTAAAACATTTACAAGGACCTGGAAGTTTTCTAAGATTCGCCCTGTAACACCTTGGGCAGGAAAAGCTCCATTTTGAGCATAGAGGTTTATTTTAATACTTGCCACATTTAGCTCATGTCCAAATTGTCCCTAAATAGTCAGGGGTTGAATAGGAGCTACGTAAGTCAATTGAACAAAGTTTCCTTACCTCATGATACCACATGCAATGCTCAGTTGGCCTCATCAGTTAATGGAATAAGGATGAGAGGATTTCTTTCTAATCCGTATCTCAATATCCGGGTTTACCCGAGTCTATAGGAAAATTTCCAAAAGCTAACTATAATGATTTTTCTCATTTAAGAGCAAAAGAAGTGGCAGCAACAGTAACAATGAGAGCCAAAGCTGTGTTGATTCTTTTTCTAGGCCATCTGTTCTTCTTTTTGTGCTCTGTATTGTAGCGGCTGTGAGATCATTGAATAACATAACTGAGAATAAGGAAAATAGACTCTTCTTTACTGAACTCTAAATTGCTAAAATACGTAGTCTTGTTTAAGAATTCATATTTAAATATAAAACTGAACATTTAAGTTATTTTGTGATAAATGCTGTTTACTAGTTTGGATAAATCTAAGCTGCAGTGACAGGAAAGAAATGGAGTGTATTTTTAAAAAGTGGTAGTTTATTTCTCTATCTTATAATAACCAATGTCACCCCCAAAAGTAATATATATATATATATATATATATATATATGTATATATATATATATATATATATATATGTAGAAAGTGTAAAAAGAAACAAATTGCTTTATCAAAGGTCAAAATGCATTTAAATATAATGTGATCTAAACAGATATTGCTAGGACAAATTTAGTATTTATTATACTTACTTATCTTACCTAATAATAGACAAACATGTAAATTGACTGTACCTCCACTATGCCCACAGCCAATCAGAATGAGTATGCAAATTAGAAGGCCAAAGATGGTGTCCACCCAGCTGCTCCAGGCTCAGAGTGGCTAGGCGGGTAGGACACATGCTACGGGAGGGAGAGCAGGGGGCGAAGGGATCTACAGGAGCAGAGTGCCACAGCAAAGACAAGACTGCAGACATTGAAGTCTGCAGTGAGGACCAAGATGGCAGAACTCTGGCCAGAGTGAAGCCCTGAGTCTAGGCTGCCAGAGGAAAACTGGTGCTGGAAGCCAAGGGAAGGAAGGTCTATTGCATGAATCTCTTTGTGCAATGGCCTTCTAGTCTAAATATACTAAGACAGAAGTATACCTAAGTATGTTAGTATATGGGAGTTAAATCTGTGAAAGAGATAGTAAAATTAGTAAAGTAAAAATAGATTCTCCATTGGGAAAAAAATATTTATTTTTTTTAAAATAAATCTTTATTGTTCAGATTATTATAGGTGTTCTTTTTCCCCCCCATAGCTTTCCTCCACCTGATTCCCCCCTCCCACCTCATGCCCTTAACTCCCACACTGTCCTCATCTATAGGTATAAGATTTTTTGTCCAATCTCTTCCTGCACCCCTCATGGCCTCTTCCCCCTGAGAATTGCCAGTCCACTCCCTTTCTATGCTTCTGATTCTATTATATTCACTAGTTTATTCTGTTTATCAGATTTTTATTGACTTGATTTTTAGATTTACTTGTTAATAGATATGTATTTGTTGTCACTTTGTTGTTCATAATTTTATCTTTACCTTTTTTTTCTTCTCCCTCTTCTTAAAGAATACCCTTCAGGATTTCATATAATTCTGGTTTGGTGGTGATGAACTCCTCTAGCTTTTTCTTGTCTGTGAAGGTTTTTATCGACCTTCAATTCTAAATGATAGCTTTGCTGGGTAATTTTGGTTATAGGTTCTTGCTATTCATCACTTTGAATGTTTCTTGCCACTCTCTTCTGGCCTGGATAGTTTCTGTTGAGAAATCAGCTAACAGTCATATGGGTATTCCCTTGGAGGCAACTAACTATTTTTCTCTTGCTGCTTTTAAGATTGTCTCTTTGTCTTTTGCCCTTGGCATTTTAATTATGATGTGTCTTGGTATGATCCTTGCTGCATTCCTTTTGTTTGGGGTTCTCTGTGCCTCCTAGACTTGTAAGTCAAGTAGGGAAAGTTTTCTGTCATTATTTCTTCAGATAGGTTTTCAATATCTTGCTCTCTCTCTTCTTCTGGCATCCCTATAATTTGGATGTTGGTAAGCTTGAAGTTGTCCCAGAGGCTCCTTACACTATCTTTATATTTATTTCTTCTTTTTTGTTGTTTTTCTGATTAGGTTTTTTTTTGTTTGTTTGTTTTTGTTTTTGTTTTGCTTTCTCATATTTAAAATCTTTGGTTTGATTTTTGGGGTCCTCTAGTCTACTGTTGGATTTCTGTATACTACTCTTTATTTCAGACAGTGTATGCTTAATTTCTGACTCGTCATTTTCCATTTTTTCTAGCATTCTCATTAAGATCCTTAAAGGTCTCACTGAGTTCCTTGGCAGTTTCTAGAAGATTCTTAAGTAAACTTATAACTGTTCTTTTGAATTCTATATCCAGTAGTTTGCTTTCCTCCATTTCTTTCATTCATGACATGTTTTTTTGTCTCTGCATTTTGGCTGCTATCCTATGTTGACGGGGTGGCTTTGTGTGGTAGGTGACCTATAGGGCTCAATGGTTCAGCCTCCCCAATCACTTGAGATGGACACTTTTGGTGCACCCCTTTGCGGGCTGAGTGCACAGTCTTATTGTAGTTAAGCCTTGATTGCTGTTGATACACTGGGAGGAATTGATCTCCAGGACAATTCGCTGGGAGGATCAGCTGTGTCTATTGTATAACTATAATGGAGGAACTGCTGTGCTGGAGATACCCTTATGGGGCAGGACTTGCTTCAATGGGGCTTTGGTACTCACTGAGTCTGCCTCTTGAGTGTGTCACTTATGGATGTGAGGAGTTGAAATCTGGTGTCATCTCATACTGACCACTAGGTAAACTGGCTCCTGGACCTTCAAAGAGGTGCAAGTCAGCTACTGTCTGAGGCCACCCAACAGGAACTACAGCAAGATCTGCATATTTCTCCTCTTTGTTTGGGGTTTAGAAGTTTTGGAGCTGTCTGATCCCACTGCAATTTGTTAGGTGAAGCTACAAAAGGGCAGGCTATTCATATGCAAAAGCCGCTGCGCACAGCTTGGGTAGTTTTGTAAATTGGGTGGGGTGGGGTCTCAGGGAATCACTAGGGCTTAGCAATCAGTGATAACTGCCAATCAGCCATCTCTGTGTCTCCGTGTTTCCATGTCCCTGTGTCCTGTGCCCCAGCGCAGTAAACAATGATTCCTGAGAACACCTCTGTGAGAAAGCCACCCTCACTTTCAGACCCGATGCCAAACAGTACAATTTCTCCCCATAGGAGTCTGGGTCCCCAGACTCGCGCTGGAAACTGGGATTCAGGGCAGTTGGGAGCTTGTACTTAACTTCCAATTGAAAAAAAGTACATCCAGTCACCAGCCCGATTTTCCCACCTCCGTATTCTGCTTTTCCGTGGCTCTGTACTTCCTACACAGTCTCAATGAGCTTTTTTCTTTCCTTCTCGTTGTAGAACTTCTACTCAGCTAGCTTTCCTGTGGTTCTGGGTGATAGTAATTTTGTCTTTTAGGTGTAGTTTTGGTGTAGTTATGAGAGGCACCATGTATAGGTATATAACTTATGCCACAATCTTGTTTTTTTCCAAAAAAAATTTTTTTTTAAAGTAGCCAAAGGTGAGTTGTTCAGAGCCAGCTGGGACACTCATGCCATCAACATTTTCTTGGTTCTTGTTTGATGTCTGTCATAGCAGGAGGAAGCATAGCCAGATATGATGGAGAAGACAAAATGTCACCCAGAAATCTTGACTCTGTGCTGCATGAACTGGATGAAATTTTTTTTTTTTTTTTTTTTTTTTTTAGAGAGGAATAGTTGCATTAATAGAAAGGAGAGAGTGTGCATGAAATTTGGGGGAGGAAGGAAGTACAGAGGGGCAAACTGAGCCCCTCTGTCTTCCAATATGCCTTTTCTTCTTACTGGTAAGGTTAGTAGTAGAATCCCACAGCTTTTTCCTGGGCATAGGTATCTCTTCGAATCTGACAAAAGGAGACCATTTACTGTATAGGTTGAAAGCCCCAACTAAGCCCAGCCTTCAAGTCCTTCCAGCTCAGCATCATTGTGAGGAAGAAATTACATAATGTGAATGATACTGAGCTGCTCCAATAAGAGACCCTAGTAGTGCCATTATTTACCCAGCAGGAGACCAGTGGTAAAAAGGGAAATGAACACATCCCCTAAACTGCACATAGACAAAAAGAATTTAAAAATTTAATGGTTTTTGTAGCCTCTTTTTTGTGTGTGTGTGTTGTGTGTTTTTTTATATACATGAAGTCCTAGTAAGTGATTGAGGATGAAAAGTCCATTGGCCATTCATACCTTCTCATATTTAGAGATACAATGAGTAATTAAAACCAGTTTTAATTCTGTTCATTTCCACTCTTATATTTGCCCTCTGCTTTAGCAATTTTTATTCTGTTGCTGCAGATAAAATGTAATTTCTGCAGGCAATTTATTCATTTATATAAACTCTCTAAACCACATAAAAATCTTTTCTCAAAACAAATATTCTTTTGTTTGCTCTCTTGAAAATGCTCAGACAACCCAATGAGTGTACATTTCTCCCTCTCAGTGCAGAGTGAGTTTGGAGAGGTGAAAGCACAGACAGGAGACCTGGCTCCATCTCCTGATCTCTCTCTCTCTCTCTCTCTCTCTCTCTCTCTCTCTCTCTCTCTCTCTCTCTCTTTCTCTCTCTTGACTCTGACCCAAATCTGAGGCCCAAGCTATTCACACGTAAACAATGAGTTGTACTAAACTCTTGCATGTCTAAGATTTTGCAAACATATTAACTTAAAAAAATAGTAGTTAAGAGTGTGGGTTCTTAAGCCCATTAGTCTGGCTCGAATCCAAACTCTCTTACCATCTGTTGTCACCTTGGGGGAATGACTTAATAAGTATGTACTCAGTTATCTCATCTGAAAATGTGCCAATGATGGCCTTACCTAATGAGGTTATATGAGAAATAAATGAGGCTAGTAAAGAGGATAGTGCCTGGAACATGTATGGCTCAATTAGCATTTAATTATGTTGTACATAAAAACAACTAGCCTTTATTTTATTTTTATTTGAACTAAATATTTTTATTTTATTTTAAAATTAAATTTATTGGGTTCACATTGGTTAATAAGATTACATAGGGACCTTAGAGAGTATTATGCTAAGGGAAATCAGCCAGTCAGAGAAAGACAAGTATCACATGATCTCACTCATATGTGGAATCTAGTGAACAAAATAAACAAAATAGATTCAGAGACATAGAAGCATGAGAAAGACTGTGGAATCTCAGAGGGAAGGTGGGTAGGTGTTTGGAAGAGATCAACCAAAGAACTTGTATGTAGAATCCATGGACACAGTCAATAGGGTGGTGAAGGCCTGGGGTGAGGTGCAGAGGCTGCCTAGAAGGGGTTAATTTGGTAAAAAAAGAAAAAAGAAAAAAAAAAGAAAAGGACATATGCAATACTTTCAACAATAAACATTTTTAAAAATTTCTACCAAACTCTATTATCAAGTTATAGCATTTTTTCTTAGTTTTTATATCAGAGTTTCTGATTAATGTAAAAACAATCAATGTTGCCTTAACTGGCTTGGCTCAGTGGATAGAGCGTCGGCCTGCAGACTGAAAGGTCTCAGGTTTGATTTCAGTCAAGGGCATGTACCTTGGTTGCGGGCACATCCCCAGTAGGGGGTGTGCAGGAGGCAACTGATTGATGTGTCTCTCATCAATGTTTCTAACTCTCTATCCTTCTCCCTTCCTCTCTGTAAAAAATTAGTAAAATATATATAAAAAAATAACCAATGTTACCCAATGAGTCAATAAAATTAAGTTTAAATAAATTAGAAAAAAAGATTATAGGTTTCAAGTATACATTTCTATTATACATGATCAGAATACATCATGTGCCCACCATCCAAAGTCAAATCATTTTCTGAATTAAGTATTTTTAACTGAAAATTTTAGTGAGCATTGGTTGGCTTGGCTTTCAGACTTCACACAGCCAATGGAACAGAATTCTTTTTAATAACTAAATGGCTGTCATCACACCACCTGCTCTCCTCTGCTCTTTTCTACCAAAATAATTGATTGCCTTAGAGGAGTCCAAATGAGGTCAGGATTCCTGTGTAATGGTTATCTCAGATATTGTTCAATCAAATATTATACAAAAATGACACTAGTGATTTTGGATGGATCTTTGGCAATAGGCAAAACAAAATTATCATAGTTTTCTGCAAATGAACATCTTCTTAGCACATTTATTATTACTATTGATGTTCATTAGATGCTAAAGAGTTCGGAAACCCAAGGCCATAAAACTAGTAAGTTGTGGAACAACATCTCAACTAGGATATGGTTGACTACAAATACCTTATATTTTACTATGTATACCCATACATGATTGAAAATTCTAGGTAATGGCCATGTATTACATATCCAAATCTTTATAATTCCAGACTTTTTTTGAAGGCAGTAAATTTGAACTCCTGTGTCTGTTATTATTATGTTCTACTTTTTTAGTGTCCCTTTTTGGCAAGATTTTATGTGCCCTGTTTTTCTTTGTCAGTGAGAGCCACTTATCTTGTTTTTAGTTCCATTTCTGTGAAATAGTCTGAACCCCATAGTTCAACACTTTCTTCCAGGATATTCCCAGAGGCACATACCAGAGAAGAGAATGATTTGTATCCTTATATTAGCCAAACAGTCTAGACATCAGCCATTTCCAAGTTAACCTTTTATATACCAGCAGGATAATCTCTTTTATTCACTTATTTTTATGATCTGGACAAAAGATATACACAGAAAGATAAGAGGGTAAGTTATCCTGAGTCAAATGAAAGGGAAAGAAGAAAAAGGGAAGACTAAGGCAAAACCAGGATAGCAAAGGCTAGTAAAACCCTGTGGAGTTGAATAATGCTCAACACCTACCTTTTTTGAGCTCCAACTCTTAAGAGTGGGATCTGTGCTCCCCATCAATTACTCATAGAAGTACATATAAAATCAACCAAACCATGGGTGAAGTTTTCAGCTCCATTTCCCCCTCTAAGAAATTGAGACATTAAGTATGTCCATTGCCTTCAGATATTATTTCAAATAATGATGAAATGGTCTTCTGCTCTTATCACTTTTGTTTATTTAAGAAATCTTTACCAAAAGCTAGCCTGTGCCAAGAACCTGACCCTAGTAGTGGGGGTCAGGAGAGAGAAGACACTAAGACCTATGCTATCCAGGTGATTAGGCACCTTAGAGTCTGGTGAAGAAGATGGACATGTGGTAATAGTACTAGTAATAATGGTAACAATAATAGAAGGCAGTGGAAGAGAAGAGTTGTTTGTTGGAACCTGATTGTGGAAGAGCTCCTTAATTGGTACGCCGCTGTGAGTGAGTGGTGACAGAGCATTTTCCCAGTGTGGCCCTTCTGAATTAGTCAATGTTACAAAGATCTAACAAGGCCTAGCAGCAGGGGTGAGGCTTTAAATGCCCTCTCAGAAGCTTATTAGATGCTAAAGGACTTTTTTGATTAATAAACATAAAATCAAGCTATATTTCTTGAATAAACACAGCCTGGGAGACAGTCTACTTAGACTAGGAATGAAGGAAGGGGTATATTAGGCAAAGCCTGGTCATTTGCATGTGGCTAATAAGAATATTGCCTAGAATCATCGAAGTAAATAAAATAGACTAATGGAACAGTTCTCATTCACGAAGCCAAAAATAAGCTAGGGCAGCTAGGGTGGTCCTTGGGGAAATGACAGAAGCAGGCAGAAATCTGACTTTGCAACCTAGCCATGTACTTCCAGTTCCTTTTCTCCTTTGCCTGGCAACCAAGGTACCATCCAGACCCCTGGTCTCTTACCATCCTATTATCCTGTTGAGAGTTAGTCGCCCAGAAGTTGCCCTCTAAAGCCTTGGCTTCTTTAGCCTCCCTCCTTCTGCCTCACTCCTTGGCATTTCCAAGGGACTCTAAAAAGTGTAAGTCACTGGGGCTTTTTTTTTTTTTTTTTGGCTCCTTTGTTTGTTTTTAATTTAAATTCTTTATTGTTTGAAGTATTACTTAAGTCTCCTTTCGCCCCAATGACTTATCTCCAACCACCCCATTCCCAGCACATGCCCTTACCCCTTTCCCCTACATCTGTGTCCAGTGGTTATGCTCATATGCATGCATACAAGTCCTTTGGTTGATCTCTTACCCCCTCACCCCTCGCCTTCCTTCATAGGTTGGAAAGTCTGTTCAATGCTTCTATGACTCTAGTTCTGTTTTTTGCTCATCAGTTTCTATTGTTCATTATATTCCACAGATGAGTGATATTTATCTTTCTCCAATTGGCTTATTTTGCTTAGCATAATGCTCTCCAGTTTCATCCATGCTGTTGCAAATGGTAAGCATTCCTTCATTTTTACAGCAGTGTAGTATTCCATTGTCACTGGGGCTTTATGACATGTATATATAATGGTGGGTGTCAGGCTGCAGTGGAGGAGTTATCTGAAGGCCACAGGCTTTTCTGCCTTTTGATGCCCAGCACATGGGAACAACTTCCTCTATCACCTCTGTCATGTCACCTGTGTTCCAACTGCTCTTGTTGACAGGGCTCTCCAGTTATAATCCCTTTAGCCTTCAATAGCGGCTCCTTAGATAAGGACTTTTTTGATCTATTGTGAATGATGAAAATCAAATGCTCTTCCTTTTGTGGTAAAAAGTCTGAGACTAAATGTCAAGGACAAAATATCCTTACAGAGCCATGTAGCAACAATATGAGTGTCTTTTCAAACTGGCCAAGTTGCTGAGCTGCAAAACAACTTATCATTCTTATGAATCTCAAACATACTCACTCTTCTTCTGGGTCCTTACCCTCTTCTCTCCATTTCCATGTAAAAAAAGAACACCACTGCAATAATTGTAGGGTGCACTTAAAAGTGGACCATTTAAGGATTTATCTAAAGCATTGTCTCAGTTTTCTCAAAAGATAGCTTAAATCTGTGAATAACCACTTTCCATAAGTTCCCCCTCCCTCCCTATACCAGGGTGTATATTTAAAATAACTTATTTACCGTATCTTAGCAACTGTGGCACAGCACAAGAGTGTGTTATCTAAGATAAACTAATTCTGGCCACAAACTATATCTGCAAAGCAACTAAATGTGATTGGTGTAGCTCTCTTGCGAGCTACACCAATACTGCGAGCCTGAGGCGTTACAGGAGATTAAAGGCATATTTTTCAGACCTGAGATGATCCATTATTCATGTTTAACTTAAGGGATGGGCAACACATTTTATTCCTAATTATAGAATCATAAAATTTTAGAGCTGAAAGAGATATTGGAGGCTGCCTAGTCCAACCCTTTGATATTATAATGAAAGAAAATAAACTAAGAAAAATAAACATAACTTGCTTTTTTTCAGAGCACACAGGTGGTTACCAGCAGAGCTGGTTCAAGAAACCAGGTTTTCTGACTTTTAGTCCAGTAACTCCAGTAACTTTTGTATAATGGTGGTCAGTGTCTTTATTCCACAGGATCCATTTAAACTCTCACTTTTAGAATGGGCTTCCGAATGAATTGTTTCTACATATATGAATATAGATTTGAAGAAGCTTGCTTTTTTTTTCTTTTTACTTTTTAAAAACTATATCTTTTTATTGACTTTTCAGGAGAGGGAGAGAGAGCTAGAAACATCAATGATGAGAGAGAATCATCAATCAGCACTCATATTGTTGCTACATGCCTCCTACAGTCCCCCTATTGGGGATGAGCTGGCAACCTGAGCATGTGCCCTTACCAGGAATCGAACCGTGACCTCCTGGTTCACAGGTTGATGTTCAACCACTGAGCCACAACGGCCAGGCTAGAAGCTTCTATTTTTGTTCCAAAAATAAAGAGATGATCAATTCATTTTACATAATTCACAGCCCACTACCACCTTAGCAGATGTCATTGAAACTGAGAACTTTATATGTTAGTAATAATCTAAGTGACTGCTTGTGGTCAATGACAGAATCCATTTGCTTGTGCATGTCTGAATTAAGAGAGATGCATCCAGTTGAGATACGGTTACAAGTGCTAGCTCTAGAGCCCGACTCACTTAGTATAAATTCCAGCTCTATTTGCCACTATTCATGTTACTTTAGGAAAGTTGCCTGATACCTCTGTGCATCCTTGTCTCCAACTAAAAAGTTGGAGATACTTTCATATTTTATAGGGTGTTGAGATAATAAGTTACTTTATTCGAAATGCTTATAACAGTTTTTGGTAAGTAGTATGTAATATCTGTTAGCTATTTGAATTTGTAATGGGGTGGAAGTTATTAAGAGGATACTTAGGGTAAATTCTGACCACATCTTTCTTTTTTGATCTGAGAACCTATATTCAAATTTTGAGCATCTAGCTTTATTATTAAAGATACTCCCTGTGGCTGTTCCATAAATAATGGTGAAGGACTTTCACCCATTTTCCCAGGGTTTTGGTTGTTTTTAAAATTCTTCTGATAAATAATAGATGTATTGCAATATGGCTAACCCACTAGCCCTGAGAAAAGGACAAAAGCACCTTTAATATGATTTAAGAACCCATGACTTCAACCCCATTAACTAAATAAGCCAGCTTTTAAAAAATACTAGAAGTTTATCTAATTGAAAATAAATGAATAAAGAAACCGAGGTTCTGAAAGTTCAAACCACTTATCCTAAGTATAAAAACAGATCAAAACAAAACATTACAGCCATCAATTTTGCTACATCAGTGTGTTAAAAGCAACATTAAATAAAAAGTCTGAATTTTCAGCTTTTATTCAGACACAAAAGAAGCAGCCTCTTGATATTTCCACATGTATTAATAAAGTCTGAAAGCAAACATTGTTCTACAGGCTACGAGGTAAGCTATAAGATGAACCAAAAGTTCAGAAAGAATAAGCAATATTGATAATAGAAGATATGCTTTGTACACTGACACATTATTGATAAACCATTAAAGCTGTTGCATTAAAACTACTGGAGTATGTAAAATATCATTACAAATAATGAAAATGAATATCTTATGAATATATTTTATGGTTATAAATGAAACATAAATAATAAAGTAAATGAGAATAATACTTACTTTGGTCTTTAATTAGAACAAGGAATTATGCACTCTTTATTTTAAAGGCTACATTGATATTTAAGAGTAAGAAAAAAATGACATAATTTTTTTAAAAACAAAGACTTAACTGTGTGCTGGTATCCATTAACACTGCATATTCTCTAATTTGGGTCATATAATTGATTTAGCCAGTCATTAACATTTATATAATTTACCATTATAACACTTTCATTTGAGTTGCATAAAGAATAAACATTTAAAAGCATTTTTAACTTTATTATTTAAGTACTTAGAATAAATGTTCACAATAATTACATATCTATCAACAATTACTTTAAATGTAAATTGACTAATCGATCAAAAGACAAAGGGTTGGCTGAAAGCATAAGAAAACAAGACCTATGCATATGCTGCTTAACAGAGACTCACCAACTTACACCATACACAAAAGTAAACTCAAAATGGGTAAAGGAGTTAAACATATGATGGGAAACCATAAAAATCTTAGAGGAATCATAGACATAAGCCGAATCTCAGACATATGCCAAAGCAATATCTTCACTGATACAGCTCCTAGTGCAATGGAAACTAAGGAGAAAATAAACAAATAGGACTATCTATACTAATAAAAGGGTAATATGCTAATTAGACCATGAGACCTTCTGGACATTCTTCCAGACAAGGCCATAGTGATGGGGCTGAGGCAGAGGTGGTTAGGGGTGACCAGGCCAGGAGGGGAGGGCAGTTGGGAGTGATTAGGCTGGGGGGGGGGGGGGGCACTTGGAGATGAGCAGGCCAGCAGAGGGGCCAGCTGGGGGCAAGTAGGCTGGCATGCAGAGTGGTTAGGGGTAAGCAGACAGGCAGGTAGGTGAGCAGTTAAGAGCCAGAGGTCCCAGATTGTGAGGGGGATGTCCAATCGTGGAATCGGGCCTAAATTGGCATTCAGACATCCCCCAAGGGGTCCCAGATTGTAGAGGGTGCAGGTCGGGGCTGAGGGACAACCCCCAGCCCGTGTACAAATTTCATGCACTGGGCCATTAGTATCAAAAGAAAAAGCTTCTGCACAGAAAAAAAAAAAAAAAATCAACAAAAAACCCCACTGCATGGGAGAACATATTTGCCAATGTTATCTCTGATAATGGTTTAATCACCAACATTTACAGGGAACTCATACAACTTAAAAGAAAAATAAAAATCCAATAAAAAAAAACAACAGGCAATGGATCTAATAGATACTTTCAAAAGAGGACATAGAGAAGGCCAAGAGACATATGAAAACATGTTCAAAGTCACTAATTATCAGAGAGATGCAAATCAAAATGACAATGAGGTACCACCTCACACTTGTCAGAATGGCTATCATCAACAAATCAACAAATGACAAGTGCTACTGAGGATCTGGAGGAAAAGGAACCCTTGTGCACTTCTGGTGGATATAGAGACTGGTGCAGCCATTGTGGAGAACAGTATGGAGTTTCCACAAAAAAAACTGAAAATGGAACTCCCATTTGACCCAGTAATCCCACTTCTAGGAATATATCCTAAGAAACTAGAAACACCAATCATAAAGGATATATGCCCCCCCCCCCCCATGTTCATAGCAGCACAATTCACCATAGCTAAGATTTGGAAACAACTTAATCTCCCATTAAGCAGATGAGTGGATTAAAAAACGGTGGTACATCTACATAATGGAATACTACACTGCTGTAAAAAGGAAGGAACTCCTACCATTTGCAACAGCATGGATGGACCTAGAAAGCATTATGCTAAGCTTGAAGCAAGATAAATATCACATGCTCTCACTCATTTGTGGGATATAATGAACAACATGACCTGATGAACAAAAACAGATCCAGAGACAGCAAAGCATCAGTCAGACCGTCAAACCTCAGGGGGAAGGCGGGGAAGGGTGGAGGAAAGGGAGAGAGATCAACAAAAAAACTTGTATGCATTTATATAAGCCCAACCAATGGACACAGACACCAGGAAGATGAGGGCATGAGCCAGGGGGTGGAGGGGGCAATGGAGGGGATAAGGACACATATGTAATACCTTAATCAATAAAGAAAAAAAAATTAACAAAGAGACTCACTTCAGACTGAAAGACAGAAAGTAAAGGGATAGAAAAAGATAGTTCATGAAATTGGGGTGTGGGGGAAGCTGAGTCGGCGATACTTACATCAGACAAGATAGACTTTAAAACAAAGTGTGTAACAAGAGACTAAAAGGACCCAGAAATTCCTCTTCCAGTATGTATCCAAAGAAACCCAAAACATTAATTCAAAAATACACTCATAAACATATATATATATATATATGTATATATGTATATATGTATATATGTATATATGTATATATGTATATATACATATATATTGCAGTATTTCCCAGATTGGAGAGGGTGCATACCAGGCTGAGGGACACCAGCCCCCTAGTATTGTAATAACTATATATGGTGTCAGATGGGTGGTAGATTTATCAGGGTGATTGCTTCATAAGTTCTATAAATGTCTAATCACTAAATTATACATCTAAAATGAATATAATACTGTATGTCAATTGTAATTTAAACATTTTTTTAATTTAAAGAAGGGTTCATAATATGACATTCTTTAACAAAAGATGCAATAGTCAGTCAGATATTAGATTACTCTGAAGAAATAATGGAGCCAAACTGGAATTCCAGGTCTCCTTAATCCCAGAACAAGGTTTTTACAAAACTTTTGCTATCCAATCAAGTCAGGTATGTCCAATTTCCTTCTGTTCTCCATCTCAAGTTATCATGCCAAATATGCTTCTGGTTAGAATGCCTCCATATCCTCCAGTTACTGTAGCTGTTTTCTCAAAGTATAAACAAAACTATCTTCAGAAATGTCACTGAGGACTTTTGCTAAAAATAGTTTTCTGGACCTCAACTTAGACCTACTGAATCAGAATGTTAGGAGTGTGGCAGTTTAACAAGCTCTCCAGGTGATGCTTGTATACACTAAGGAGACACACAGCCCTTGTCAATTTGGCTAAGAGTGGATAGAGCATTGACCTGTGGACCGAAGGGTCCCAGGTTCCATTCCAGCAGGCATGTACTTAGGTTGCAGGCTCCTACCCAGCCTGTGCCCTAGTCAGGGCTCTCTCCATGTGTTTCTCTCACACTGGTGTTTCTCTCTGTCTCTCTCTCTCCGAAAATCAATGGGTGTGTGTGTGTATATATATCCATCCTCAGGTGAGGATTAAAAAAAAAGAGGCATGAGCCAGTAAAATAAAATCCAATCTTTTAGTTTTAAATACCAGGCCCTCCATATTTGGCCCCTACCTATGTCAAACTTCCCTTAATTACAATTTTTTGCCATTGAACTTTGTGCTCCCATAAAATTTTTTCTGCTTAGTGCTCTCTGACCATTTCTGTCTTTTCACACCTCTAGGCCTTTGTACTCATCCCTTCTAAAAAATCTCTTTCCCCTTCCATCTCAATCTACTTGGCAAAATCAATATTCCTGAAAGTAGGTCAGGCTGCTCCTACTTTTCCCAGCCTTCCCTCTATACCGAGAAACAAAACAGTCACTTCTACTACTCCTTGTAGGAGCATGTCTATCATCTGTTTGCAACTTGTGCAACCTGGCGCTCTCAGTTACTAGATATAAAGGAAGCAATAAATGTTTGGTAAAAGCATAACAAATGCACAGGAATGTGTTAGCTGTCACCATAATACTTCTGCAAATCACTTAAGTTGAAATCACATAGAGACTATTCAACTATGGAGTATCATCATTTCCAGATAATACCATTGGTGTCAAAACATACAACCATTATCTGTGACATTCATGGTTCTATGTAGAATAAAAACATATTTCAAAATTCCATTTAGTCAATATCTATGCCAATATTAGAGGTCTTTCTCCTTCCTCCCTCCCTTAATCCCTTTCTTTATTTTCTTCTTTCCTCTTCCTCCTTTTTCTTTTTTTCCCTTCCTTTCCTTCTTTCCTTCCCTCCCTCCCTATCCCTTCCTTCCTTCCTTTCTTTTTTTCTTTCTTTCTTTCTTTCTCTTTCTTTCTGCTTCTCATTGTGGTGGCAATGCGGCCTGTCAGAGTTACATGCTTGTGATATGAAAAAGCAGCTTCTATGATTTCACTAACATTATACAGATGAGAAAATTTGGAAATTTGGACTTCCCTTCAGTTTTCATTTTTTTTTTTTATCTTACAGACCAGATAATTGTTTGTTGACAAGAATATCTGAGTTTTCAATTCAGTTCTTCTGGAATCTAATATTGATTTTACAGTTGATATACTTTTTTGAAAATGCCTATGAAATTCCAGTAAACTTTCAATGTTTTATTTTATTTATTCCTCTTTTAACCAAGAATAATTTAATACCTCAAGACTCCTAATTTTAAATTTCAAATGTGATACTTGTGCACAGGAATACCACATAATGATCTCCAGAACCATAATTACAAATACTTATTTGTTGCATGTTATAATTAAGTAAATTAGATAGAGAGAAAAGAAAATGACAATAAAAAATATAGAGCAAAAGTGCTAAATAAAATATTAGAAAATACCCTTAAGTTAGATAAGCATGAATATGGTTTTGACTATTATCAAAGGTAAGTCATTGGTTACTTTTACAAGAGCAGATTTTTAAAATAATATGGTAGAGTTAAGACAGAATTAAGTAAATATCAAAATAGAAATGTAAACTAAATATTGTAGGAACACTGAGGAGGAAGATACAACGCTGGCTTGGGAAACAAAAAAAGTTACAAGGAGGAAGAACCATTGGAGTTGACTATTTGAATAGATATATGAAAATATGGACAAATAGAAAAGAGGGGGAACAAAGTTTAGGAACTTTATTTTGGGAGCCATAATTTGCTAATATTGCCCTAATTGTGTTAAATGCCAGAAATTAGTTTGTAGAATAAATTGCCTTAAATTGGTCTTCAATATACATAAAGCCAATTAATTGACTACTCTATAACTTTCCAGAAAGTAGTAGAAGTTACTATGAGACTAAAATGATAAATATCATAAAGTATGGATCTGTGAATCTAAAAGTGCTCAGAGTAGGTCATGGTTCTATTCATCAATCCACCTAAATTACATATTGCTCACTTCCCCCACTTTCTTAAAAAAAAAATATATATATATATATTGTATATATATAATATATATAATATATAATATATATATATATATATATATATATATATATATATATATATATATATATATATATAATTTCAGAGAGAAAGGGAGAGGGAGAAAGATAGAAACATCACTGATGAGAGAGAATCACTGTTTGGTTGTCTCCTGCATGCTCTCCACCAGGGATTGAGCCCCAAACCTGGGCATGTGCCCTGACCAGCAATGAATACCTGACCTCTAGGTTCATAGGTCAATGCTCAATCACTGAGCCATGCTGGCAGGGCTCCCCTATTTTCTTTAAAAACAAAAAGGGGGAGGATCTAGCTTTGATTTGCTCAGGAAAAAAAAAAAGAAACCTACTACACAAACTACTATTGATTAGGCAGCAAGTAAAAACAAATGTGCATGAAATTTACAGTATTCCTTTCACTGCTTGCTTTTTTCTTTTTTTTCCCTTTTTTTTTTCTTTCTTTCTTTCTTTCTTTTTTTTTTTTTTTTTTTTTTAATGTAGAAAGATCCTGCTGCTTGAAATTGCTGCCATGTGGGAACAAGAGTCTCCTGGATGGCCAGCTACTCTCCCCCTGCACAGCACAGACTCTGAAGCCATTCTTCTGAGTGCTGCTGCTCTTTGCAGCTGTGCCCCTTCCAGTGCAGTGTGCCTGCTGTTCTCCAGGCTGTTAAATCAGCATGTCTCAGGCTGATTAACTGTTCCAGGCCAGCCATCAGCTTCTATTGCTTTAGGGTTGGTTTTTGTTTTTGTTGTTGCTGCTGCTGTTGCTGCTCCCTTGGTGTAATTAAATTCTATCAATCACCCAAGTCTTTCCAGTGTTTGTGAAATAGTGGCATTCGTTTTAGGAATGAGAACCTAGAGGAATTTACTGTAAGTATAAAAAAACTAAATTTTAGGGAAATATGTAAAGAAAATTTAGGAAGCATGGATCACAATAGAATTAACTCAAGTCATCCTATCCCTCTTAAGTGGCTATGTGTTTAGTTTAATAACACCCTATAAAGTTAAAAGCTATGGGCGATATTTATAGGCAAAACAATCCAATTTAAGCTCTGTAATGATATAAAGTGTGTTGAACACATTTTATTTATTATTTTAAATAAATAAAATCTATTGAACAGTAAACAACATAAATGTTTAAAGCAAGATAACAGCACATTCAGAAGCATTCTACTGTTTCATTTGAGCATGACAAGCAAATCATTATTGAGTGTAGTTTTCATACCACCCGAGGGTCCATCACTTCTGGGAACCAAATGTCATGTGGCATGTGCCCAGAAATCTGGACACCATCTTGGATGAAATTTCAATGAAAAGGCTATTTTTAATAAACACAATCTTTTTTTAGAAAGTTTTATTCACTAATCCATTCATAATTCTTTGCCTGCTCTTCATGGTCTGAGATTGAAATAGTCATTCACTAAAAAACATTGCAACTGATTATCAGATACATCAGAAATTGTAATTTTACTCTTTGGTAATTCCCAAGAAAGTTATTTTTAGTGAGACAAAACTTTGGAACAGCATCACCTTTATATTTGATTTCATATTAAAAATAAAAACTTGTATTAGAGAAATGGTTAATTAAGCTTATTGTGGTAAACATTTCAGTATATGTGTGTCACATCATCTGTTGTATACCTTAAATTTACACAATGTTATATTTCAATTAAATCTCAATAAAGTTGGGATAAAAGTAAATGGTTTCAGAAGTAAATTAAATTCTACTGGACAAAACATCTTAATCATTCCATAGCTGCAGTTTATATCTTATTTAAGAATACAGAATTAAATGAATACAAAATTAACATGCTGTAAGTTTATTTTTATAACACTAGGTTTTTTTATTCAGTAGATGGACTTCAATTGAATGACATAGGAAGTTTTAAAAGAAAATACAGTAGAGGCAATAAACTACAAGTTAAAAAAAAAATCCCTAAAGGTTGAAAAGTTAGACCCTGGAATATTTATTCTAAAAACAAAATGACAATGATGTGAGTTGGAAAGGAAGAAGTGGAGGCTTTAATAATCTTCCAAATAAAATAAGACAACCATTCTGTACAAACTGAGGAGATAAACACACCATTCTTTTAATGTGGAAACAATAGAGTATAAAAACATTTGTTACACAGTTTGCTACACAGCTGGTCAAGTATTAGGTATCTTTGGATAGTACTAATGGCATCAAAGACATGGGGAGTGAGGATGATCTCAAAAAAAAAAAAGATAACTTAGGAGATACTATTGATATATTCCCTTTCTTTTCCTTCCTTTCTTCCTCCCTCTCTTCTATCCTCCCTCCCTCCTTCCCTTCCTTCCATCCTTTCTCCACTCCCTTCCTATTTCTTTCCCCGCCTACCTGTTTCTCATCCTCTCTCTTTCTTTTCCAGTGCCTTCTATCAAGTGCTATGGGTCTTATGAGCAAAGCCAGCTCCTCATACACTCAGATCTGTGCCTCGGAAGGAGCTTTTCCAGTAAAGGAATACGATCGTTTGTCAGTTGAATCTGAACATTTTAAATCACATTATTACCTAAGAATACGTTTGGAAAAAACTGATTGTTTAACTGATCATGTTTAAAAAATGAATTTGGTACAATATGATGACATTGAAGTATGTGTTGTTGTCAATTACTATTTGTTAAATGCCATGTAATTATTTATTGTGATTCAAAAGAAAATATCTTTAAAATTTATTCTTTCTTATTTTACTTAAATTGAATTCTTTTATAGTCTTTCTGACATAATAAAATAAGCATTTTGAATGTTTCAAATCCCTAATAAATGATATGTTAAAGGATCTCTTGCTATTTCACTGTTATTCTTGGGCTTGGTCCACTGATTTCCAAATGTAACATTTCATTGTTATTTATTTTTCATTCCTACTATGACTTTCTAATACTATTTGTGCCTACAGAAAAAAATGTTCTAAAATACTATTTGGTTCTTCTCTAAGGAAAAACATTTTCTTTTCTTAACTCATAGCTCCATAACCCATACCAGCTTATTTTGGTAAAGTTTTGTGATATGAGTTTTGAGATTTAGCAGAATCTCTCTCTATATATATATTTTTTATCATATTTTGGTACTTTTATTTATTTTTAAAATATATATTTTATTGATTTTTTACAGAGAGGAAGGGAGAGAGACAGAAAGTTAAAAACAGCCATGAGAGAGAAACATCGACCAGCCGCCTCCTGCACACCCCGCACTGGGGATGTGCCTGAAACCAAGGTACAGGCCCTTGACCGGAATCAAAACTATGATCTTTTAGTCCAAAGGCTGATGCTCTATCCACTGAGCCAAATCGGCTTTGGCAATCTATCTCTCATATTTCTAGATGATATTTTCTACAGAGAGAAAGAAAAAGATAAAGGGAGCCGGTCAAGGGCATGAATCTTGGTTGCAGGCACATCCCCAGTACGGGGTGTGCAAGAGGCAGCTGATCGATGATTCTCTCTCATCGATGTTTCTAACTCTCTATCCCTCTCTCTTCCTCTCTGTAAAAAAATCAATAAAATATATAAAAAATATTTTAATTGAATTTATTGGAGTTACATTGCTTAATAAAATTATTTAGGTTTTTAGGAGAATAATTCTATAATAAATCATCTGTATATTGTATTGTGTCTCTACCACCCAAAGTCAAGTCTCCTTCCATCACCATTTATCCCCCCTTTACCCTCTTCTACCTCCCTCCTTTTCCTCTGGTAAGCACCATACTGTTGTCTCTGTCTGTCTAGGAAGCTTTTTTCCCTAATCCACTCACTATTTCAACAAGCCCCTAAACCCCCTCCCCATTGATAGCTGTCAGTCTGTTCTGTATCTGTGACTTGGACTTTTCAGCTTTTGTGTGTCAATGTAGTTTTCAAATGATTAACTCAAGCCTTCTTACTTGCCTTGTGTGGCTACCTTTCATTGAAGAATTTATCTTGCATCCCTGTTCCTGCTTATCCCTACCTTCAACTGCGTTTTCTTTTAAATTCTATGAGAAAGAGTCCCACATCAATAGGTCTAACTCTCAACTATTATTTGACCTATATATTCACATTTCCAGCTTCCTGCTAGAAGTCTCCACTGGAACATTCCATCAACACTTCAAGCATACAACTGATGCATTGTTGGCATTTGTACATATAAATAACTATGTTATGTGTGGAGTTCTAAGAACACAGGGTGAGGGATGTAAGGGTGTAGGTTAAGAAAATAACTTCTAAGGCTATGTACTAACAGTTTTTTATTCTATGTCCAAAACAAAAATCCCCCTATATACTACTTCTATTCCTATCACTTCTATCAGACTTATAACACTGATCCTATACTTAGAGTGCTTCAGTCATTTCTCATTACCTGAAGAAAACAGGTCCCACTTTAGTCTGACCCTGACCTACTGAAAGGTGTTTTTAAGGGTAAAATAGGAAGGTTTAGGGAGTTTTTAGGGATTAGGGGGTCCATGGGGGAGGAAGGCATAGTTGGCTGGGATTTGGAGCTATCAAAAGGCTTACATTTACAGAAAATAAAAAAAAAAAAGTGTCAAAGGATAAGGGGAGAGGAAGACATTCATTTAGGGAAAAGCCATAGGTATGGGGATAGAGAAATGCTGACAATTGGAGGTAAAGGAGAACGATTTTCACAGGAGATAGAGAATTCTACTGCTGAAGGAAGAGGAAAAAAAGGAAGGCACCACATGGGGTTTGAGCTTTGAAGATATTCTGCAAAAGAGTGACCAATAAGAAAGGAGCATCAAGAAACAAAGAACTGCAGCCTTTATAAACCTTAGAAAAAAGGACTTTAGTGGGTTATTCCCTTTGGGACCCCCTCCCAATGTGGGAGTCTGTACTTGTTTCCAATAAAGTTTTACCCTTCTCATCTACCACCTTTTGTCCCTGACTTCATTCTTCAAATCCAACTTGACAAGAACATGGGAAAGAAACTACCCTTGCATCCTGCTCAGAAAAAAACCACCCAACTCACTACCTTTATGGAAATTCATTAGCATTATTTTATTACCCTCTAAATTTATTTCCTCAGAAATAGACTTGGGAAATCCTACACACAGTATATTTCAAAATCTGGATCAATTGTCCTTTATAAAGGCAATCACAGATAATTATTTCCTCTTCAGTCTCCTCAAGTGGCTTGCCTCCTGTAGAGCTCTTTAGCACATAATACCTGGTCACTGTTAGACTCATTCATTAGTTTTATTTCCCCCATTAATTCTAACACTTCAAGGCAGCAGCCATATTTTGTTTGCATAACCTAGAATTCACACTATTTAAAAATTTTTATTATACCTTATATATGAAAATGTAAATGCTGTGGAAAGGAACAATCTGAAAAACGTGTATAATACTCAAATTTACATGCAGTTTTATTTATACATTTGATTTAACTGGGTCACTGAAATGCTTTTAAATCCTAAAAAAAAATTATTTTAGGTGTTTTCCCTTTCAACGACTTCAAAATTACATAATATATTTGTGTTCAAGTAAAATTTAGATGCTTTTAACATTTGTAAAGGAGGAAAATAATACTGCCTACACTCATTTAACAGATAATAAATTTGTAATACATTTGGAGCTCTCTGAACTAAAATCTGTAGAGATGCTAAGTATTTTTATTTCATATCATCAGCATTTTGGCTGGAAACCTCCCCCCCAGGCACATATGGGATTTTATTTTTACACATAAATTTGCATACATAACTGCTTCATGATCTTTCACAGTCTATAGTCTTTAGACATTAACTTGACAAATATAATCAAGTCATCAGTTTGGCTTAATGGTTTTGAAACTTCTTAATGGAGATATTTCCATATTCACTCAGTCTTCAGTTCTCTCTTTCTACTCTCCCCTCCCTCCTCCCCCCAAATAGGTACTTAATCAGTAAGAACTGTAGATTGACACAATGAATACAATGGTTTCAAAAATAATTTACATGATTTTGTTTAGCATATTTACATAACTCCATGTGAGCATAAAACATTCAGTAATTAGTTTATTTGGAGAAGAAATCTATGATGAAAAAAAAAAGAAAGAAACTAAGTAAAACATCACGGGCATATTTCTTAAAAGAGTGACACCTCCTCCATAAAAGCCTCAGGCAGGTCCTTCAGGAGGTACTCCCAAAGAAGGCATTGGTATCACAGGAGATGACAGCTCCATGTTGTTATTACCCAGAAGACCTTCCAGTGGGAAGAGAGGTAGAGGTGGAAGACAGCGATATTGATGATCCTGAGCCTGGGTAGGTCTAGGCCAGGTGTCGGCAACCTGCGGTTCCAGAGCCGCATGCAGCTCTTTTGAAGCTTTACCGCGGCTCCGACAACTTGCAAGCCTGTGTGAAAATGAAGGTAACGTCTTATAGCCCTGATGTGCTGACACTGTGCACTGAGGTTCAGGAGCAAAAATCCCATTAACCAGGTAAATTAAATATTTTAATTAGCTATTAATTTGCAAAAATATATTTTACATTGTTAAGTGAAAAAGTCCTTTTTTTCTTCAGATTGACAGCTAACTGCATGATCTGGTATATAGCATTAAGGTAAGAAACAACATATGCAGTGTTATATTTGTTTTAAATGTCACAATGGTTTTGCGGCTCCCAGGTGTTTTTTTTCCTTCGGAAACGGGTCCAAGTGGCTCTTTATGTCTTAAAGGTTGCAGACCCCTGGTCTAGGCTAACATGTGTGTGTCTTACTTGGTAACAAAATTGTTTTTAAAAATTAAAAAAAAAATTAAATAGTAAAAAGCTCATAGAAAAAACGATATAAAGAAAGAATATTTTTGTACAATTGGACATTGTGTTTCTGTTTTAAGCTAAGTGCTATTATAAAAGAATCAAAGCTTTTAAAATTGAAAGTTTATAAAGTGAAAAGGCTAGAGTAAGCTAAGATCCATTTATTACTAATAGAAGAAAAAGTTTAAGTAAATGTATTATAGCCTAATGTACAGTGTTTATAAAGTCTGCATGGTGTACAGCAATGTCCTAGGGCTCCACATTCACTCAGCACTCACTCGCTGACTCATCCAGAGCAACTGCCAGTCCTGCAAGATCTATTCATAGTAAGTACCCTATATAGATATACTGGGTTGTTTTTTTTTAATCTTTTATACTATTTTTTTTACCTTATAATTTCTATGCTTCAACATATTTAAATATATAAGTACTTGTCATTGTGTTACAATTGCCTACCATATTCAGTACAGAAACTGTACCAGGCTTGTAGCCTAAGAACAATAGGCTGTACTATATAGCCTAGGTGTGTAGTTGGCTAGACCACCTAGGTTTGTATAAGTGCACTCTGTGATGTTCACACAGTGACAAAATCACCTATGGATGCATTTTTCAGACTATGTCATCATTGTTAAGCAATGCATGACTGTATATAGAAAATCCCAAGGTATCCACTAAAAACTATTAGAACTAATAAATGGGCTCAGCAAAGTTGAGGATATAAGGCTGATATATTAAAAATTAATTGCATTTCTACATACTGGCAATGTACAATACAAAAAATCAAATTGAGGGAAAATTCCATTTATAATAATAACAAAGAATAAAGCACTTAAAAATAAATTTAACAAAAGAAGTGCAAAGCTTACATATGGAAAACTATAAAATGATGTTAAAAGAAATGAAAAGAAGACCTATATAAGTAGAAAGATATCACATGATCATGGAACAAAAGACTTAATGTTAAGATGCAGTACTTCCCAATCCAGTCTACAAATTCAATGCAATCTCTATCAAAATTCTTGCTGCACCTTTGCAGAAAATGAAAAGCTGATACTAAAATGTTTATGAAAACAAACACAAAGGACCTCATATAATAAAAAATATTGAAAATAAAATAAAGTTGGAGGGCTCACTATTTCATATTTCAAAATTTAATGAAAAGCAACAGTAATAAAGAATGTAATATTGACATAAGGCTAGTCCTATAAAGCAGTGGAATTGGGTTGAACATCCAGAAAACAAAAAAGAACGCTTAAATTTATTGTCAATTTTTTACAAGGCTGCAGAGATAATCCAATGGGGAAAGATAGCCCTTTTAATAAATTGTGCTGCAATAACTAGATATCCACATGCAAAAGAATGAAGTTGGACACTTACCTCACACCATACATAAAAATTATCTTAAATGGATCATAGATATAAATATAAGAGCAAAATCTATGAAATTTCTAGAAGAAAAGATAAGAATAAATATATGTGATCTTGAATTAGATAATAGTTTCTTACATATAACATCAAAAGTTCAAAGAAAAAAAGGTAAATTATCAAGACGTAAAACTTTTCAAAGGACATCATCAAGAAAGTAAAAAGGATAACCCATGAAATTAGAGAAAGTATTTGAAAATCATATATGTTACAAGGAACTTGTGTCCAGGATATAGAAAGTAGACTTACAATTCAAAAATAAAGACAAATAACTGAAAACTTATGTCCACACTAAAACCTGTACACAGAAGTTTATGGAAGCTTTACTTATAATTACCAAACTTGAAAGTACCCAAGATGTCCTTCAGTATGTGAATGGGTAAATAAACTTTGGTATAAGTATACAATGGAATATTATTCAGCACTAAAACAAACAAACAAACAATCAAGCATGAAAAACACATGGGGAGAACCTTACTATCCCTGAGTGAAAGAAGCCAATCCAAGGCTACATACTGTATGATTCCAACTACATGACACTGAAAAATGCAAAACTATGGAGACAGTAAAAAAATATACAGTTGTCAGGGAATTGTGGGTGGTGAGGAGCAGGAGTAGGAAGCATTAACAGGTGAAACACAGGTGATTTTTAGGATAGCGAAAATAGTCTGTCTGATACCATAATGATGGATACATGCCATTATATATTTTTCAAACTCATTAAATGTAAACACTAAAGTAAACTATTGACTTTGGGTGATTATGATGTGCCTATATACTAGTAGATTAAAAGATTTGAATAAATGTGCCATTCCAGTGGGGGAATGTTGATAATTAGGGAAGGTATGCATATGTAGGGCAGGAGATAATTTGGGAAATCTCTGCACTTTTCCTTCAGTTTTGCTGTGAATCTAAAACTGCTTTAAAAAATACTCAGCCCTAACCAGTTGGCTCAGTTGATAAAGCATTGGCTTGTGGACTGCAGGTTCCCAGGTTTGATTATGGTCAAGGGCACTTGCCCAGGTGGGCTTGATCCCTAGTAGGGGTTGTGCAAGAGGCAGTCGATCAATGATTCTCTCTCATTATTGATATTTTTATCTCTCTCTTTCTCCCATCTTCTCTGAAATAAGTAAAAATATATTTAAAAAAATAAAGTCAATAAAGAAAAGAATAAGTAACCCAGTTTTAAAAATTGAATTGAAGAGGCATTTTTATAAAAAATATATACAAAGGTCCAATAAGCACATAAAAAGATGCTCGATAATATTAATCACTAGAGAAATGTAAGTCCAACCACAATGAGATACTGCTTCACACCCATAGGATGGCTAAAATTAAAAAGATACAGATAATAAAAAAGTGTGGGTAAGGTTGTATAAAAATGGAAACCTTCGACATTGCTGATAGAAATATAAAATAGTGTGGCCACTTTGATAAATACTTCCCATGTTCCTCAAAATGTTAAACACAGAATTACCATAAGGTCCAGGAAGACCCACTCCTACATATATACCAAGAGAATGGAAACGTATGTCCATACAAAGTCTTATACTTAATGTTCATAAAAATCATTATTCATAATAGCCAAATGGTGGAAATAATACAAATGTTCATCAACTGAGTAGTGAATAAACAAAATGTATATGCATATATTGGAATATTACTTGCCAATAAAGGAATCATTTGGTGATTAAAAAAAAAAGAAATTACTGATATGATACATGCTACAATAAAACTGCTATTAAAATTGAATTGTATGATATAGAATAGTTCTAAAGAGGAAGGAAAACTTTTATACCTTTTTTTGGCTTAATACTATATGCTTTTTAGCATTCAAGATGTCAGACATTTATTCATTGCAGATTATTCCATTAACTGTTTGCCCTTATAATTATATCTAAGTAATTTGAAAATAAATAATTTAATCAATTCTCTTAATTCTATTGCATCAAAACCAGTCATGCCTATCAAATTTGTCAAACCACGATCAAATATATTAACATTAGCAAAAAGTGCAAGAAATTCCTATTAATTACTGGAACCACAGTTCTCTTAAACTTAGAAATACTATATTAACCAAGTTATATAGCTTATATAAAATAGAATACAGTCACTCTAAATTTCAAAATAAACCATTTGCCTTGCCAATGGTAAAAGAAAATTAACAGCAGCAGCAGCAAAAATGATATAAATTGTTTTGCCTCCTCTCACATTAAATTACTTTCTTTCAACATAATTTCACTAAAGTCTTTAAGTAAATGTCAAAAAGTAAGCTCCTAGATGCTTCTAAACTTGGAAAAGTAGTCATAGACAGTTTGTTTCCAATATCATAAAATCTGCTAGCCTATCCAGTAATGATCTATTTATTTGTTAGCCACCTGGGAAGTGTGGGTGGTGTGGGCTGTCCAACTATCTTTTTATTCTGTCCTTGGAAAGGAGTAGTAGGTGCCATGCCAAGGTTCCTGTGGTATTCTCCTAATGCCAAATAGTGTTTTGACTCCCCATCAGCCTCATCCCCTAAAGCTGACAATTTCATACCACAGTCATTAAATAATACTATGATACATAAGAGTAGTTACTGCAGTGTCCACAGAACTGTGGCCAGAACAATAAAAATGTGAAACAGATGACAGCAATCTCTAGTTTTTCTCTTTTAAGTTGCACAGTATCCTATGTAATAAAAGCCTAATATGCTAAGTGTCAATTGTCCAGTTAACCAATCAAAGCGTAATATGCTAATGATATGCTAAGGACACTCAATCGCTTGCTATGATGTGCACTGACCACCAGGGGGGAGATGCTCCGACAAGTAGGTTAGCTTGCTGCTGGGGTCTGGCTGATGGGGACTGAGCGAGACAGGCCAGACACACCCTGGAGCTCTCCCACAATTTCTCCCTGGCTGACCAATCTCTCAGGTCCCTTCTGGGCCCCATCATGCATCAGTGGCGTCCTTCAGCCTGGCCTATGCCCTCTCACAATCCAGAACCCCTCAAGGGATGTCAGAGAGCTGGTTTCGGCCCCATCCCGCAGACCAGGCTGAGGGACCCCACCGGTGCATGAATTTATATAGATACTAGAGGCATGAATTTATGCACCAGGCCTCTAGTATTTATGTAATCAAGCCATAGGCAGCATCATGCTTCTACTCATCCTTTCCTAGGATTCCATTAGGAATTCCCTGAATGAATCAGATTGATGAATTTTTTAAGCTATAAATCTACAATATAGGACTCAAAATACAGTCTCATTTATTATTTTTTAACCTTTCTGGTTAATCACAAGTCAGTTTATTTCATGTTGATTGATTTAATTAGGTACTTTTAAAATGTCACAGCTATCCAGAGGCTTTTGAATTATGAGTTTAGCCTAAAAAGCTAACCTAAATGGAATAATCAAATCCAATCAGAATTTTAAAAAAATGTCTTTGATATCTTTTAATTTTATTTACATAGTTTTAGAATAAGGTTGAGAGTAATTATATTGAAATACATACATAATTTAATTTTGAGTAAGACAATAACAGATTAATATGGGGAAATGTTTTTCTTCTTAATTTAGGTATATTAAAAAATCAAATGTAAATATTTTTCCACATTTTATAGTAGTCTAACTTCTAGAGAAAGTCTTAAAAGAGCTTGAGATTTCAAATTAAAAATAATAGTTCAGTCTCAGTGATTACTAGTAAATCAATAATCATTTGTCAAATGCCTGTATATCAGATATTATTCATGGGTAACTGAATATTAACTGAATAAATCCATTCAATACTGATAAAATCAACACTTGAGTGTTTCTACATAGCAGTACTACCTAGTACTATCCCCATTTTACAAATAAAACTAAAACACAAACAGGCTAAGTCACTTGCCCACGTCCATACTGCTGGAAATGCAAAGCTGAGATTTGAATAGAAGCAGTCTGGTTCTGAAGACCTCATACTTCACCATTAGGCATTCTGCCTTTAAACTAAACACGCTGTTGGATTTTCTCCCTCCCCTCCCCTTCACTCCCTTCCCTTACTCTCTTCTCTATTCAGTTATAGCACTATATAGCACTTGGCTTCACAAATTTCTTTCCTTTATAGTTTCAGATGTTTCCTTTCCATTTTTCCTCTCAATCCTTTTTTGTTGGCTAAAGCATTACTATTTTCAGGTCATCTATATACATAAAAGCTTAAGCGACCGCCCAACTGTTCAATTGTTCAACCATTTGACTGGTAGTTATGACACACACTGACCACCAGGGGGAAGACACTCAACGCAGGAGTGGAAACCACAGGCATGGAAACATGGAACAGACTAATGAATCTCAGAGGGAAAGTGGGAGGGTGGGAAGAGATTAATAAAAAATCTTATGTGCATACTAGAGGCTCAGTACACGAATTCATGCACTGGTAGGGTACCTCGGCCTGGCCTGCCAGAATTGGGCCAAAACTGGATCCCCCATCTCCCCTGAGGGGTCCTGGATTGTGAGAGAGTGCAGGCCAGGCCGAGGGACCTCACCGGTGCACAAATCCATGCACTGGGCCTCTAGTGATGATATAAGATACATCAAAGGCCCCTGAATCTGGGTGGTGCCTTCATAACCAGATCCTGTTTCTTCATTTTTCAGGTTGCTCCTGAGGCCTCAGATGGCAAGAGGCTTATACAATTGGTAGATGTGTCTACTGACTCATCAGTGATTTGCCCAGGTTGAGCAACTAGTAAAAGATTCTCATTTTAGTGTTTGTTCATTCTGATAGTTTGCAGCTTTGGTGTTTAGAGCAATTCATATGTCAGACAGGAATAGTTTCAGTCATTATTTTTTATTGATGTCTCCAGAAAACCATCTAATTTCCCAAAGGGTTGTGATCATATTAGTCACACATGTTAGGCTAAGTCATACTTCTTTTCTAAAATAAAAAGCAAGAGATACAGTAATCCCCAAGGCATACATACATGCTTTAACAAGAAAGAAGATTTTCTGGAGCTTAGCAAAAACTCAATTGTACCAAAAAGTAGGCAATGTTTATGCTGTGAAACTTATCCCTTTTTAATCAATGAAAGCAAACAACACTTTTTGTTTCCATGTGAAAATGTAACACAAGGAAGAGCTACTGAATTAAGAATAAGAATAATTATGAAAAAATGATATTTAATATTGCCATAAATTTATAAAAAGTTATTATTTATCTGTTCCCTTCCTTGTTTTCTATTTTTACATTCAATATTATTTTGTATTAGTTTCAGGTATACCTCTTCTTGGTTTTTATTCTTTCTATTTCTGTTAGAAATGGATTTTATTTAAAAATTTTTTTATTGATTTCAGAAAGGAAGGGAGAAGGAGAAACATCAATGAGACATGAATCAGCTGCCTCCCACATGCCTCCTATTGGGGATAAAGCCTGCAACTTGAGCAAGTGCCCTGACTGTGAATCAAACCTCAGGACCTCTTGTTCCATGAGACAACTTTCAATCCATTGAGATACCCCAGCCAGGCACAAGTGGATTTTATTTGTAATATATTATTCTTTAACATATTCTGAGAGAATGGGATTAACACTATTAATGACATATTTTTTATGGCAGAAAATGACCCCACAGTAACCCAGAGGAAGAGGAGGACTCTGGGGTTCAAAGAAATCTGTTCAGTGACCAATAAAAGTTCAGTCTGCAGGGAAATAGCAGAACCAGGCATAGAAAACGTTTTTCCATCTTAAATTGATGCTCTTTATCCATTGGTTTGTCTCCAAGTGCACGAGGGAAGACAGAGTCATTGATAATCCCTGTAGTTTCCTACTTTCAGTGTAGGGGTTCTAAAACTGGAATGCATGAGAATAATCAAAATGCAGATTCCTGGATACTTAGTTTTTAAAAGTCAGGATTGGAGCTAGGGAATCTTAATTTTGATAGTTAAATCTGTTGCTTCAATTGCCAATTCAAAGGCCAAAAATTTAAACATTATTCTGTGCCCTAATTCTACCTAAATTTTTTTAAATTTTATGTTGGCAAATTACAGGTGTCATTGGATAAGGCATATGGTGCCCAAATGTTAAAGGCTTAGGAGTAAATTTAGGGCAGCTGCAGGACAAGAGTGAGAGGAGTAACTGACTCACCAAGACTACATTTTGGCTGTAAGTGTCCACTACGAACTATGTTTTCTATTCTTTTCTTTTTTTTAATATATTTTATTGATTTTGTACAGAGAGGAAGGGAGAGAGATAGAGAGTTAGAAACATCGATGAGAGATAGACATTGATCACCTGCCTCTTGCACACCCCCTACTGGGGATATGCCTGCAACCAAGGTACATGCCCTTGACCGGAATTGAACTTGGGACTTTTCAGTCCCCAAGCCGACGCTCTATTCCAGTGTTTTTCAACCTTTTTTGGGCAAAGGCACACTTGTTTCATGAAAAAAATCACGAGGCACACCACCATTAGAAAATGTTAAAAAATTTAACTCTGTGCCTATATTGACTATATATAAAGTAATTCTCTTGAATAGGAATCAAATAAACACAAAGAAAGTATTTTATAATTACTTTATTATGAAATATTAAGTAAACAAAATAGTGAAAAATTATAAAATTCTTGTCTTGTCTGCACCTACGGCACACCAGGCAACATCTCGCGGCACACTAGTGTGCCGCGGAACAGCGGTTGAAAAACGCTGCTCTATTCATTGAGCCAAACCGGTCTTGGCTGTTTTCTATTCTTACAACTGTCTTAACATTTCAAACCAGGCTAGAAAATTAAAAGCAGGTTTCTTTACAACATTTTCTATTCCTACACAAATTCCAACATTTAAAAGAAATGTCTGTTACCTGCTTTTCTCAATTGACACTTCTAATCACTGTCTCTGAAGAAAATTGGCAGTGAAAAAGAATAAAATGGGAATTCTCAAAATCTAGTATTCAATTTAAACTTATTCTCTGTCTTTGAATCAGGCAAACAATTTTCAGGATTTTTCCCAAGGCATTCATTTGCTTGCTAAAGTTTCAAATTCTCCTCTGTTGGAAGAGTTTCTAGCTGTTAATTACTGATTTAGAGATGTTTCTTAGTTTGCCTCCAAGAAGTGCTCATCTTTGAAATTTAGCTGTTAAGCTTATACCCTACTGTGATCACATCAGAAGCAGCTTTGAAGTTTTATTAAATGTTATAATTAGCACTTTTTAAATCTGGCACTCTTTAGTTAAATTATGTAGCTTCAAATTGAGAATATGATTTTAAACTGTAATTTCTGTGTAGAGATGAACACCTGTTTACTGACTTGTCAGTCACTGTGTGAAATGTATAATAGACTTATTTTTACTCAAAAAATGATCAGACTGTTTTTACACTTACAATCAGTTCCTTAGGTGAGAGGATGTTGCACACATATGGGTTATCAATAAATATCTATGTAATTATTTATTGTTATAAGAGTTTTGGAGATACATAGACCAGCAATCGGACTCTGAATCTTTCTCTTAGACATTTTCTTCCATTAGGCAAATTAGTCAACCTCTTATTTTCTGTATTAATTAGGAAGACAAGAAAAGTGCTGCCTTCATAGAGTTAGCTTGAGAATTGAATGAGATAATTTATGTAAAGGATTTCTTATGGTGACAAAATCATACTAAGTGCTCAACTGAAGTTAGGTATTAATAGATGAAAGAAAAGATAATAAAATATATTTTTATGGTGGTGATATACATTTGAATGGCAAGCTATTGAAAACAACTTAAATATGCACCTAGAGGAAATTGGATAAAAAGTATATATGGAATATTACATATAATGAAATATTATACCATCATTAAAAAGAGTAAGAAAGTATTTTAGGTATGGATATAGAATTCACTATAAGAAATGCTGTTACCTAAAAAAAAAAAAAAAAAAGAAAGGCCAAACCAAAATTAAAATATAAAAACATGTTAATTGATAGCAAGTCCTTGGAAACATGCTAGCTCAATATATGTTAATATTATCAGGCATTCTTAGGCAATGGAATCAGAAATATAAATGCATAGGAAAGCTAAATCATATATTTCTTCAATGATATTTAATTGAACTGTACCTTCAGAAAATTACATAAGTCCTTCATGTACAGCTTCATGGATTCCCACAAACTGAGCACCCATGCTCAGATAAAGAAACAGAGTATTATCAGTTTCCAGAAGCCCCCTCATTTCCCCACCCAATTATAACCGTTCCTTATTGCCCCAAGATAGCACCCATCTAGCATCACACATCTAGTTCGATTTTGCCTAGTTTTCAACTCTATATAAATGGAATCATGCTGTATGTATTTACATTTGCTTTGTATCCTGTGCAAAAATATACCACAATCTTAGTGACTTCAAACAACACGTTTTATCATCTCAGAGTTTCCATGGGTGAAGAGTCCTGCATTGTGTGGCCGGATGTTCTGATCAGGGCCTCACATGATTGAAATCTGTCTGGATTATGAATCTGTTCTGACGTTGACCTACAGGATGATTAAAGTTAGAAGAGCTCCAGGAGCCCATGGAGCTGTGCCATACATAACAGCTGATGGAGAGTTGGTGGGTGTGGAAAGCTCCGCACATATTTGGTTGCCAGAAGCATAGTGGGGGGGGGGGGGGGGGAAACAGTTTTCCTTTAATTGGTGTTGAGAAATTTTCACCAACACTGCCTTTTTCAGGATGTAAGCTTTTGCTGTTGTTGTTGTTGGGTTTTTTATTTGGTCCCTGCTTCGTCACTGTCTACTGGATGTTGTCAGGGAGTGGGACTAAGTGGATAGATAACTTTTCTTTTAGCCAGAACCATACCCATCTCTGCTGGAGAGAATCATTCATCACCCAGAGATCCTGGGCTCTTAGATGGCTGCAGTAGCTGGATGAAACTGTTCTTTTTATCCCCTCAGAAAGGGAATGCTTATATTTTGTGTAGGCAAAGAAGGGTTTGGATGCTGATTTGGTGGCAAGAAAGGCAGAATGTGGCAGAGATGGCTGGCTATATATCAAAGATTCATACTCCCCTGAGCACAGTATAATCATTGCCACTGAGCAGCCTTTCAGCCAGAGATCATATTTCCTAGATCTTAGTGCACCCAGGAGGGACCATCTAACTAGTTCTTACCAACGGACCAAAGGAGAACATGCCTTATTATTCTGGGGAGAGACCAAAGTATGCAAATGTTTTCTTTATTCCTGCTTCCCATCCACTGGATGCAGATACCCTCAGGCCTCAGATAAGAGTGGAAACCTAAGGGAGGAGTCTGGGAACTTCCTCAGCACCATGAGAAAAAATGCCTTTGGAGCCCCCCAAATCGCACTGTTTATGTGAAAGGGAAATACATTTTTATCGTTAAAATAAGCAACTGAAATTTGGAAAGTTTGTTTGCTTGTTTGTTCAAGTATTTTGTGTTGCCCCTGCTAATCTTCACATATGAAGATTCCAAAGAGGTAGATATGAGTCTAGAGTTCCATGGAGAGGTCAAAACAAGAAAAGTTAATATGTTTGTGAAAACATAAAGCTAGAGATCACAAAAAGTGATGAGAACTAGGATCAAGGGTCAGCTTTGAGAATTCCAATATTAGAGGGACAGTTAGAGAACCTGAAATCTATAAAGGATCCTGAGGCTACCTGTGAGGTAGAAAACAAAAGAGAGGTGTATTCCAGAGGCAGACACTAAATTATTTCTAGAAGCAGAAAGTGATTAATCATGTCCACAACTGCAGGGAACCCAATAAACTAAGATTAATAACGAATGACTCATTGAATTTACTCACTTAAAACCTGTTTGAGACCTTAACAAAAACAATGTTAGTAAATTTGATGGGAACCAAAGCTTGATTTGAGTAGGCTCAAGAATTGGGAAGGGGAAATAAAAAAGATAAAGAAAAGGTGTAGACAGGATGGAAGGCAGAGAAGGATATGGAGTCAAGGAAGCTAGTGCTGAGATAGTATACCTCTGAAATGATCTAAAAGACAGGAAGAAATTACTGCAGGAGAAGGCTTGAAAGGAAGATCAAGAGCATCATGGTAGGATACCCTTGTGGCAAGAAGGAAGGCACAAACAATAGGAATGTGGTTGGATAAGGCTTTATTGATGTTTAATTATGTCTAGTTTTGACTGTTTAAAAAAAATAGATTTTATTGATTTCTTACAGAGAGGAAGGGAAAGGGATAGAGAGTTAGAAATATTGATCAGCTGCCTCCTACCCATCCTCCGTGGGGATATGCCTGCAACCAAGGTAGATGCCCTTGACCGGAATCGAACAGGTCAATGCTCTATCCATTAAGCCAAAAACGGTTAGGGCTAGTATTGACTATTTTTACAATAAAGTAAGAAATGAGGGTACCATTAAAGGGAGTGAAGAAAGGAGTACTAGAAAAGGGAAGGGAGAAGGTATAAAAGTGTCATCTCAGAAAGTGTAAAAGTGAAATTTCTAGTCCAGTGGTTGGCAAACTCATTAGTATCAACAATACAACAACTGAAATTTCTTTTTTTTTTAATATATTTTATTGATTTTTTACAGAGAGGAAGGGAGAGAGATAGAGAGCTAGAAACGTCGATGAGAGAGAAACATCCACCAGTTGCCTCTTGCACACCCCCTACTGGGGATGTGCCCGCAACCAATGTACATGCCCTTGACCAGAATCAAACCTGGGACCTTTCAGTCCACAGACCAACGCTCTACCACTGAGCCAAACCAGTTTCGGCTGAAATTTCTTTTGAGAACCAAATTTTTTAAACTTAAACTTCTTCTAATACCACTTCTTCAAAATAGAATCACCCAGGCCGTGGTATTTTGTGCAAGAGCCACCCTCAAGGGGCCAAAGAACCACATGTGGCTCGCAAGCCACAGTTTGCCGACCACGGTTCTAGTCAAATATAATAGTACTTCTGGGCAATTTTGAATACCAGTTTGAGGGCTTTATTCATGATTTATTTATTTATTTATTTATTTATTTATTTATTTATTTATTTTTATTAAATTATTATCTGTGTACATATAGTGTACTAAATCAAGTTATGTGAGTATATATTTTTCTTCTGTAATGAGTGAAGGTAGAAAGCTGGATTCAATAAAAGGATGGGACTTTTTTCTGTGTATAAATAGAGGGACCAAAAATTCCTTGTTTTGCTCCTGTGGACCTACCGCACAATCCTGGCTGCTTGTGGATTGCATTTCACTCATCTCAAAAAATGGATGCTGCTATAGTAACAGAGGACAGGGAAGCAATTCTTGGAATCTTTTTGTGGCAAAATATATTTTATAAATCTGTGTATATAAATTACTTCAAAAGAACAGACTATTTACAAAACTAAGTATGTCAGAATAATAACAAAACAAAAAAACCTGTAAGGTAATCTAAGACCCTCATTTCTTCCTAAGACTTGGTAAAGATTTGCACATCCTTCTCTGCCTTCCATCCTGTCTGTGTCCTTCCTTTATCTTTTTTTTTCTTCTCCTTTTGTTTTTAATATATTTTATTGACATTTTTACAGAGATAAAGGGAAAGGGATAGAGAGATAGAAACATCGATGAGAAACATTGATCAGCTGCCTCCTGCACACCTCCCACTGGGGATATGCTTGCAACCAATGTACATGCCCTTTACAGGAATCAAACCTGGGACCTTTCAGTCTGCAGGCTGACACTCTATCCACTGAGCCAAACTGGCTTTGGCTCCCTTTATCTTTTTCATTCTCTCTGTGGAAAATATCATCTAGAAATATGAAAGATAGATTGCCAAAACCGGTTTGGCTCAGTGGATAGAGTGTAGGCCTGCAGACTGAAGGGTCCCAGGTTTGATTGCGATCGAAGGCATGTATGTTGGTTGTAGGCACATCCTTAGTGGGGGGGGGGGGGGTGCAGGAGGCAGCTGGAGGATGTTTCTCTCTCATTGATGTTTCTAGCTCTCTATCCCTCTCCCTTCCTCTCTGTAAGAAATCAATAAAATATATTAGAAATATGAGAGATAGAATGATGAGAGACTTTTATTTCAGGCAATAGTTTAAATCTTCAGAAAAACCTGAGTATAGCACATATAAAATGCTGGATTATTTTAAGGCATTCTTTTTGAAGCAAAAAGTTAAAAAAGATTCTTATAGAATAAAAACAATAATAATATAAAAACTTATAGGAGCACCTGAGAGTTAAGGTTGGCAATTGGCCTGAAATATTCCCTCCCTCTTTTCCCACCCTTTCCTCCCTCCTTTCATTCTTCACCTCTTCCCATCCCAAGTCTCCCAGTTTCTTTTTCACATTATCATCTATCCAGGTGGCTGTGCTCTGGCATTGCTGCTTGTGACTTTTTAGCATCAATGATGCTTTGCTGTTGTAGGTCAACCAAACCCATTGAAACCCTCATTGAGTCTGTTTTGTCCTTTCACAGTTTCTAAAAAATACAATGTCATTTCCAGAAATTCATTTTTTTCAGGCCTTCTTTTGTTTCTTTTGAAGTACCTATTATGGATTCCTTTTATCTGAAGACATTGGGTAACAATGAAACTACCAGTGCTGATAAATGCTCCAATATTCTGCATCTTATCCTAGACTTTTAGTTTGCTACATATAATAGTATTCAATGGATTGGAGGCTTTTGTTTTAGTCATGCTCTTTGGATATGTATCTTGCTCTTAGTCATCTTTAAGTTAGATGTTTCTTGTATTGAGAGGATTTATATTTGTATTATTTATATTTGGCAAGCAGACACTATGATGCATCACATTAATGTGAAAGCATTCTTGGAAGTGTCTTCATCTTAGTCTCTATTTTCAATACATTGGGAGTTTGTTATTTTTTCTAATATTAAAAATAATAAATGATTAAAGCATGCTAAAATCTGGTATGTATCCGAATAAATTTCAAAATAGCATAATTTCAGACTATAATTGCAAGAAGCGAAAGACCAAGAACAGATTCCTACATTTAATGGAACCTAACTGAAATTGCCTACCAAAATAGATGTTTATTGTATCTGAAGAGCACTACAGAAGTCCCTATTGTGGGGGGAGAAGGGGAGTGAGTTGACTATCTATCTTATCTGAAATTTTTTCAAGTTCTAAAATATATGGTAGGCTATTGCAAGCTGATTTTATAAAAAGAAAGGACCCATCTGCTTCAGAGACATCATTTAAAGAGTCATAAAGATGAAAATAAGAAGGTACAATAGCCCAAGGATGATGTTTTTATGTTGCATGAGCAAAAAGCACAGGGGGAAAAAATGGTGGATGCTTTAAAAGCATTTTCTAGCAAGTCACTGAGACCAATTATAGTACTGTTCAGCAAATACTTATTCCTTATCCCCCTACTTCCTTAGGAGGAAGATACGTTCTTGTACTTTTGATGTTGTTCTTCTCCATATGACTTGTTTTGGTCAATGGAACATGGTGGAAGTGAATGTGCACAAATCCAGATATTAAATGTAATTACGTATTTAAACTTAATCAATGGGTGAGTTTGATATTTCCCCAAATAGCCTCCTTCCTGGGCCTCTGAATGAACACCCATATAGTACAATCAACTCTGAAGCAGAGTCATAGAAGTTGATCTATACAGTCTTGAGTGTGAGAATAGGAACTTATCTATATCCTAGTATAATAAAAGGCTAATATGCAAATTGACAAAGTGGCAGAATGACCAGTTGCTATGATGCACTCTGACCACAGAGAGTAGACACTCAACTCGGAGCCTCCCCCTGGTGGTCAGTGCACTCCCACAGAGGGAGCACCACTCAGCCAGAAGCCAGGCTGACTGCTAGTAAGTGCAGTGGCAGTAGAGGGAGCCTCTCCTGACTCCATGGCAGCACTAAGGATATCTGACTGTGGGGAATGGGCCTGAGCCATCAGTCAGACATCCCCTGAGGGCTCCCAGGCTGTGAGAGGGCGAACTGAGGGGCCCCACCCTGAATGCATGAATTTTGTGCACCAGGTCTCTAGTGTGTCCGACTGTCCAACCTGGCCATAAAGCAAGTCATGTTCCTAGGCTGAAGAACTGCATCACTATGATGCACACCAACCATCAGGGGGCAGATGCTTAATGAAGGAGCTGCAGTAATGTGCCCTGACACTGTGGACCTGGCACCCACAAATCAACACTCAGCTTCCCCCAAGTGGGACATGGGTCCTGCCCACTAAATCACAGCCAACACTTCTGAGACCCCATGGTGCAAAATATGGCCCACAGCCCAGTCTAGTCTGGAAACGGTCACTGTGGATGCTGGGTAATGACATCATATAGCATTGCCTGGCTTCTTCTCCCTAGCAACTAGCGTCCATGCAGTTCTTCAGCCTAGGAACATGACTTGCTTTATGGCCAGGTGAAAACATTTTACACTTTAACCAAATGTCTGTGAAGTGTTTTCTCATGCCTGATCTCATTTGATCCTCATAGAAATCCTGGAGTAGGTAGATAGGAGACTTGATAGAATCCTATTTGCTTTTCATTAACTAGAAAACAGAGATTTAGAAAGTTTAGAAACTTGACCCAACAGAAAATAAGTAAGAAATGGTGGACCTTGAAAATGACTTCAGGTTTCCTCACTGCACAGAATATAGTCAAACACTGCTGCAATTAAATATTTTACCCTTTGTTCTTCTTGTGTGATCTACAATAATAATCTGCCTTATGTTGAGATTCACATAAAATATAAGGATATTGGAAAATAAAGAAAAAAAAAAGATGTATTGTGTAAATGTAGCCTAAAAGAAACATTTTTATTTTTATAATGTATTTTCTAATATATTTTTCTAATATACTTATTGACTTCAGAGCAGAAGAGAGATGAAGAGAGAGATAGAAACATCAATGATGTGAGAGAATTATTGATTGGCTATCTCCTGTATGGTCCTCACTGGGGATTGAGCCTGCAACCTTGGCATGTACCCTGACTGGGAATTGAACCGTGACCTCCTGGTTCATAGATCAATGCTCAACCACTGAACTCTGCCAGTCAGGCATAAGTTTGAGTTCCTTATTTTCAGGGAAAAATTGAAAATCTAGAGAATGCCTCTGTTTTCATTATTCATGAACATATTAAACACTTTTGGGCATTTGCAGGGTCCAGGAGGAATAAAAGGCATTAAAGTGAAGGGACATCATTTTTAGGAGTTTGAAATATACCTAAGACAATTTTGGAAAGCTTTTTCATTTTCCCTTGGGATGACCTTTAAAATATGTGAAATCATAAAGGCTATTATCAAAATATGTAATCACAAAATATAATAAACCAACTATAGAAACTTCAAGAGAAAAGTGTCACCCACAGAGTTTGGTTAACCATAGAATTCCCAGAGAACTTTCCTTAACCTCACAGTCTAGTTTGTAGTTGTGATGCCATAAAATGCTATCTTATGCCATAAAATGCTATTTCCTTATCCAAAACTGGTGTTTGCAAAAAAAGTTATGAAAAGAAACTTTGTACATAGTGTACTGACTAGGTATTTCTGATGAAATTTTAAAATATACATTATAAAAACTAGGTTAGATCTCTAGTATTTTATCAAAAACAAGCATATATACCATTTCTGGACCAGACCTTAGTTGATAGTTTAATTGTTATAGGACCAAAATTTCAAATCACTAAAATACAGAGACAAAACAAATGATTTTATTCTCTATGGTCCTATTTATTTTTTGAAAAGTATTTTCAGTTATAATAATTCTAACTAAAAGAACTAGAAGTTCTGAACAAAAGTAAAAACAAACAAACAAAAAAACTATTTGAAGGCATAAGAAAGCTGCCAAATAGCAAAGATTTGTCAGACCAATGCCTTAGAGAAAATGGAATTTCAGAAAGATGAATCCAGGACCCGTCAACTCCAAAAGCAACAGCTAAAGCTACAAAAGTAAGCACAGGCTGTGATAGACTCCTAAAGTTCCAATGACAGAGAACTAAGTTTTAAGGACCATGAAGAAAGAGAAAGCCAAGTAAATATTGAAGGTTTTATGGGAGTACCCTGGAGGGTCCCACCCCAGGAATCAAGAGTGAATGAGGCATAAGGCTCAAATCAGAAATTATTTCAAATCCTGACTAGATTAAAATGACCTAAGATTTCTGGTACTTTAGTAAAAGAAGTGAAAGTAAATTATCTCTGTGGAAAATATCATCTAGAAATATAAGAGATAGAAAGGTACAAAATACATTTTTATTTAATTTTTTATTTTGTTATTTTTATTTAATAAATAATAAACAACAACAAATATAGAAAATACATAAAAGAGCACAAGAAACCTGTGACAAGGTAACATGGTCTATCACATGTGAAATTGCAATCCCAGAAAGAGAGAATAGAGGCAACTGTACAACAGCAATATTTGAAGAAATATCACCTGAGTTTTTTCCAAAACTGGTTCTCATGATTGTGGATGAAAAGTAGCAATGTGCTAACTAGAAAAGCTCAGGGAAGGCTTGCATGGTGGCCTTGCAAACTCAGAGACCTAAAGTAACCACAAAAGTTGGTCTGAAATTAAAACATTTTAACTAGCCGAAACCGGTTTGGCTCAATGGCTAGAGCGTCGGCTTGGGGACTGGAAGGTCCTGGGTTCGATTCCGGTCAGGGGCATGTGCCTTAGTTGCGGGCACATCCCCGGTGGGGGGTGTGCAAGAGGCAGCTGATTGATGACTCTCTCTTATCAATGATTCTGGCTCTCTATCTCTCTCCTTTCCTCTCTGTACAAAATCAATAAAATATATTTTTTTAAAAAAAGAAAAAAAATATTTTAACTAAAAAAATTTTATGACAGGCAGTCATTTCCTAGGCCAGAATCTTCCTTAACAAAGGTCAATCTTTACCTTAACTAAACCTGTCTATTGTCTTTTGCATCTATGATAACATTTCTTTGTAATGTCAGGTAACTCCCCTTTTCACTGACCCCCCTCAGGGTATAACAATGCACCATGTCTGAGACCATACATATTCATTGCTATTGTTACTGTTAACTATACTGTACCCCACCTATGTAAAAAATGTATGTGTATATCATTTTACTTTTTATCCAATCCCAGAGGTTTCCTGCTTTGCTTTCTCCCACCTCCCTAATCTATCACGAGGGATTTCATGTAACCCACTCGTGTCTTCTCTTTTGATTGTAATCTTACTAATAATAGAAAAACATGTAAATTGACCATACCTCTGCTATGCCCACAGCCAATCATAGTGGGCATGCAAATTAACCCAATAAAGATGGTGGTTAATTTGCATACATAACTGGGTCCTGGGAACCTCCTCAGCACCAAGGACAAGCCCAGCCGTCCATCAGAGAGACAG
Organism: Pipistrellus kuhlii; assembly: GCF_014108245.1. Classification (NCBI taxonomy): domain Eukaryota; kingdom Metazoa; phylum Chordata; class Mammalia; order Chiroptera; family Vespertilionidae; genus Pipistrellus; species Pipistrellus kuhlii. The sequence goes on from NW_023425584.1 coordinate 55,241,530, forward strand.
TGGGGGGCCCCCTTCCCAAGCCTAAAGCCTTGGGTGGAGGCTTTAGGCTTGGGCAGGAGGCAAGCCTGCGATCAGAGGTAAGGGGGGAAAAAAATCAATGGAAACATATCCTTAGATGAGGATAAAAAGAAAAATAAAGAAATGTCAATCTTATGAAAGAAAGACACATCTTGAAAATGCCTAAAGAAAGTTGTCATTTTTTCATGGTGAAGGGACTAGAGTCTGTGTTGATGAAAATACCTTGGTGGCTGCAGTAACTGGCAAGTGGCTGCAGCAGTGGGGTAATGGGGCTGGCACCTTCCCCTGATCGGTCCTGTAGCCTCAAGCAAAGGGAGGCCAGACTGCGGCTTAGGTCTGCTCCCAATGGGGAGTGGGCCTAAGCCATCGGTAGGACATCTCCTGAGGGCTCCCAGTATGTGAGAGGGGGCATGCTGGGCTGAGGGACCCTTCTCCAGTGCCCAAATTTCTTGCACCGGGCCCCTAGTGAATAAAACAAAGTGCAAAACTGACATTTTCTGGAGCAGTATCTCAACCCATTGTGATTTTGCTTTCTGGCAATTGTCTATAGTTTAACTCAAATAAACTCACAAAAAAAAATCTCTGTAGGTTTCATTGTTTCTTACAATGCTATGATCAAAAGCTGAGAAAAATCCCCTTCTGGTTCTGAGAGGGAGAAGGAAAGAGTAATCATTGTGAAAAACACCCATAGCCACTCTCCTTAACAAAGACCTACTTTGGGTGTCGGGAGGAATCTCCAAATGGGAGAAGGGCATTTCACTTCAGTCTCCTAGTCTTCCTGTCTCACTCAAGGGGAAAAACACTTGAAAAGGTAACAGTCCAAGGAAACAAGTCCACTAAAAGACTGAGATTTAATCCTACACGTTGCTACATGCCCACAGTACTTAGCATAATTGATATCATTGTAACTAACATAGTTCTTAAGGAGCAAAGGGAAGACCACATATTATAGACATGTTCTTTGTAAAGCTTTCCCAGGAAACTGCAGTTTAACACTCCCCAAGGAGCCACCAGTTTATTCCCCACAGACATTGGGAGAAGTGACTGGATTGGGAGAGAACAAACATGGCAAGATCAGGTTGAAAGAGAGAAGGTACTTGTCTGTCAGTTACACCTGTGAGCAGACCATTGGCCAGAGTACAGGTGGCCACTGCAAGCATGGGAAGATTTGGAATATTTAATCTCCTAAACAAAAAAGTTTGCTATCTTGGAATCTCTCGGTTGACTCCTGGCTTGAGTGCTCTCAGGCTCCTGCATTTGCCCACATGGCTCAAAATATTGCAGGCTTTATGGGAGAACCCTGGAGGGTCCCACTCAGGAATCAAGGGTGAAGTAGATATAAGGCTCAAATCAGAATTATTTCAAACCCTGATTAGATTATGCACACAATGGACTAGTGGACTGCCACTAGCCTATTGCTATGCCGGATCCAATTCCAACATGGAATAGAAACTCTAGACACTGGCTTTGCTTTTAGCTTTATGAAATCCTTGCATTTCTTGCAAGAATTGATTAAGGGAAATGGGACTTTGGAAACCCAGGAATGGAATGCCATGCAAAACAGAAATCACTTATACTCCTGGGCAAGTGTCAGAAAATTATTTTCCTTGAGATATTATCAGGACCCCACCCACAGCACTCAGTGGGGAAAGGGATACCTCACTTCCACTGCTAACACAATAACAACGGGCTATTGCTGAAAGAGCTTAGAAACACACTCTCCCCGAAGAGGAGTATTACTTAGAGAAGCCTAAAATCAACAGGGAAAAAACAAAGAGGACATTCAAGGCATTGGAAGCTCTGGTACATATATAGTTACTGAGACATTAAACACAACTGGATTCCTAACCAGATTAACATAAAAATTTCACACTGAAGACTACGTATCTGTCTTATTACCTTTTACATTATATCCAGCTATTCATAACAACAAAAATTACTAAGATATGCTAAAAGGTAAGGAAAGCCCTAGCTGGTTTGGCTCAGTGGATAGAGTGGCCTGCAGACTGAAGGGTCCCAGGGTTGATTTTGGTAAAGGGGACATGCCCAGGTTGTGGGCTCGATCTTTAGGAGAGTGCATGCAGGAGGCAGGCAATCAATGGTTCTCTCTCATCATTAATGTCTCTATTTCACTCTCTCCCTCTCCCTTCCTCTCTGAAATCAATAAAAATGTAAAATAATAATAATAATATAAATAAAAGCTAAGGAAAAAAAGTCTGAAAAGACAAAACAAGCATCAGAAGTAGACTTAACACCCAGGAGCAAAGGGAATTTTAAAGATGTTAAAATTATGAGACAGGAAATTTAGAATACTTTGATTAATATATTAAGTTCTTGAAAGGAAAAAGTAGATAACATGAAAGAACAGATGGGTAATATGAACAGAGAGATGGAAATTCTAAAAAAGAATCAAAAGGAAATGTTACAAATACAAAACACAACATAAATGATGTCTTTGATGGGCACATCAGTAGCCTGGACATGAGGAAATCAATAAGCTTGAGATAGGTTGAGAGAAACTTTTCCAAATGAAATGCACACAAAAATCAACAATAAAAAGAACAGAATAAAATGTCTAAAAACTGTAGGACAATTTAAAAAGTTTTAACATGTACAGAAGAAAGAAAGAGATAATGGAGCAGAAAAAAATATTTAAATTAATAATGACTAAAAACCTCCCAAAAGTACTGACAGAGAGCAATACACAGATCTAGAAAGCTCAGTAAACACAAAGGAGGTGTGCACCCAAAAGAGTATATGGGTCAATCCACTAATAGGAAGAGCATTTCTATTTATATTTTATATTTTTTATTTTAATTAAAATTTTTTTGGAAAAAAAATAAGCTTTACTAATATTGAATGTATAGCTTCCCCTGGGTGCCCTCATTTTACCTTAAGATATGTCTTGAATTCTGTATAATAAGAGCAGAATTTGGGATGGGTTGGAATGATGGTTCCAGAGTACAGGGGGCTTGATAGAAGAGTCCTCCCTTGTCCTTTTATTTGAAGTCTATGGTAATGTATCAAATGTTAAGTGTGACAAAAGTAGATTTATGACTTATATATAATTTGATGATATACTAGAGGTCCAGTGCATGAAATTCATGTAGGGGGTGTCCTTTCAGTCCGGCCTATACCCTCTCCAATCAGGGACTCCATGGGTGGTATCCAACTGCCTGTTTAGGCCCAATCCCGAACCGGCAGTTGGACATCCCTCTCACAATCCAGGACTGCTGACTCCTAACTGCTTGCCTGCCTGCCTACCTGGTCACCCCCAATTGCTACCTTTCTGGCCTGGCTTCCCCCCAAATGACTCCCTACTGGCCTGGTCGCCCCCTAACTGTCTGAAAGGAAGTCAGATGTCTGGTCACCCGGTCTGATTAGCATATTACCCTTTTATTTGTAAACATGATATATGATATATGGTTTTAACTAAAATAGTTCTCATAAATGTACAAATGGCTTTAAAATTATTCCAAAGAAATCAGAGCTGGATAGTGATACTAGTAAAGCACACAAGGGAACAAGAAGACAGTGGAGCTGAACTTTCTGTTTCCTGATAAGAGCTCTTTTTATAGTTAACAATACTACATTATATACTGCAAAGTTGCTAAGATACTAGATCTTAAATGTCCTCACTACAAAAAAAGAAATGATAATTATATGACACAGTGGAGATGTTAGCTAAAGCTATGGTGGTAATTATATGGTAATAGATAAATGTATCAAATTAACATGCAGTACACTTTAAACTTACAAATGTTATATGTCACTCATATCTCAATTTTTTTTAAAACATCTCTTTTGTAAAATGTATTACAAGATGAAAACAATTGAAGCCTAATCAGATTTTAAAAGGTTGGGCAAAAATGTTCAAAATTGTCAAGGTGATTATTTGAAATACACTTTCACATTGACTATCATTCATAATTTAACTTAACTCTAAATGTTTAATGCTTATTGTTTTATTATGTTTTTGTGATACTTCTTTTTCAGCCATCACCATTTTCAAAATCAATCCTATATAATAAAACCATAATATGCAAATCAACCGAAGGGCAAAACAACTGGTAGCTATATTGTGCACTGACCACCAGGGAGTAGACTGCCTCCTAATGTTCAGTGTGCTCCCTGCTCCACCAGAAGCTGGGCTCATGGCTGGCGAGCACCACGGTGGTGGTGGGAACCTCCCCCGCCTCCACTGCAGGTGGGCAGTAAGAAGTGAGGGGTCCCAGGGTCTGTGAGAGGGATGTTCTGACTGCCAGCTTAGGCCCAATACCAGAGGGCATTAGGCCTAAGATGATAGATGGACAGTCCCCGAGGAGTCCTGGACTGTGAGAGGGCACAGGCCAGGCTGAGGGACCCCTCATTCCCAATGAATTTCTTGTACAAGGTCTCTAGTTTTCAATATAAGCTCATTGGCTGTAAAATACTCAGAGAAATGTGAATAGTCTTGGATATTTGACTATATTAAGAAATTATTTTGTTATTTTTTCTGTGATAATAGGTTGTAGCTTATTTTTAAAAATACATATTTTAAAGAAAAATATATTGAAGCATTTACAGGTTAATTATATGAAATCTTGAATTTGTTTCAAAATAATCCAGGACAATGATCAGGATGAGTGTGAGGTATGGATAAACCAAGATTATTATGCACTTATAAGAACTTAAATAGATGACAAATGCAAAGAGGTGTGTTGGATATTCATCTTATTTTTCTATCTATTAAAACTTTCCATGTTAAAAAGGTAAAAGTTTTAAATTTAGAAACTCATCTTTAATCTATTATATTACATAATGCCAAAAGTATTTTCAAATAATAAACCATATTCAATTGCATTGGTCTCACTAAATTATTATTAAAACAAATATATATTCAATCACAACAACATTTTGCTGCCATTAATTTAAAGTTTTCATTCTCTAGGGCTAGCCAATTCTTAGAGATAGCAAAGGCTTAGCAGAGTTCTGACAGGCAACTCAGTTGGTTAGAGCATCATCCTGATACTCCAAGGCTGTGGATTTTCCCCCCAGTCAGGGCACATACAAGAATCAACCAATGTATGCATCAATGGGTAGAAAAACAAATTGATGTCTCTCTCTCTCCTCTCTCATTATTAAATAAACTAGAGGCCCAGTGCATGAAATTCATGCACAGGAGGTGGGGTTGGGGCGCCCCTCAGCTCAACCTGCACCCGTTCCAAACTGGGACTCTTTGTCTGATGGGAATTGGGCCTAACCCGGTAGTCAGACATCCCTCTCACAATTCTGGACTGATGGCTCCTAATAGCTCACCTGCCTGCCTGCCTGGTCACCCCTTACTGCCACCCCCAAGTGCCAGCTTGATCGCCCCCAACTGTCCCCCTCTACAGGCCTAGTCACCCCTAATTGGCCCCCTCTTGCCAGCCTGGTCACTCCTAACTGCCCCCCTCCCCTGCCAGCCTGGTCACCCCTCACATCCCCTCCCCTCCCCTGCCAGCCTGGTTGCCCTATGCAGCCTGCTTGTTCAGTTGTTTCATCATCCCTCACTAACCCCCCCTGCCAGCCTGGTCATCCCACACAGCCTGCTTCTTTAGTCATTTAGTTGTCTCTCACTAACCCCCTACCAGCCTGGTCATCCCACATAGCCTGCTTATTCAGTCATTTGGTCATCCCTCACTAACTTCCCTGCTGTCCTGGTCACAGTCAGCCATCTTGAGAGGGCATGAAGGTCAATTTGCATATTACCTATTTATTATATAGAATAAATAGAAAATGTAAAAGGCTCAGTAGTGCAGTCATTGATATGCCAACTACCAAGCCAAAACCGAACCTTCTCTATCTGGTTTATAGACCCCGGAAGCAATATTATCCTTCCTTAGTCATAGTACAACCAGGTGCCAGAACACTAGGGAACACTCCTATAACTCAAAACCTGAATAAAAATATTCCAATTAGGTAGTCATAACTGTTCACTCAGCATAGTTTTGCCTTCCCCATGGAAATTTCAATTCTGGCAATGGCCTAAATCTTTCTCAGTTCTACTCCCTATCTATGTGCCACCCTAATGGCTTTCCTATGTGGTACTGTGTGGCATATCATGACTTCAGGGCCTAGGACCTTTGAGTATAATTCATTTTGGTATTTCTTGAGCCCTCTGTGGCTTCTCATACAGCAACTGTCTGACCATCTCATAAAAGAACACAAAACAGGAGCATATGCAAAAAAAAAATGTGGAGGTCCCAGAAGTCATATAATCCCCAATCAACAAGCCCAATATATGTCTTTCTTCAATAGTGTCTTGCCCTGTGCTTGAAGAATTCTATTATGGTTTTAAACTTATCACTTCCCAAAGAAGCTGACTGCATTGCTGAATTATGCTACTTGCAATAAATAACCCTTAAATTGGCACTTGTCAATGAAAGAAGAGGAATGAAGACAAGGTAGTATCACATAATTAACTTACTTTTCAGCAGTTCTGAATTATATTTACCCTACTTTTATATTCAGAAGTGCTGAGAAGTGATTTATTTTTTAATTTTTTTTAATTTCTTTATTGATCAAGGTATTTTGCATGTGTCCTCATTCCTCCATTACCCCCTTCCCCCCACTCATGCCTTCACTCCTCTGGTGTTCGTGTCCATTGGTTAGGCTTATATGCATGCATACAAGTCCTTTGATTGATCTCTCCTCCTTACCCCCACCCTCCCCTACCTTACCTCTGAAGTTCTTTTAAAAATATATATATTTTTATCAAGGAAGGGAGTGGGAAAGAGAGATAGAAACATCAATAATGAAAGAGAATCATTGATTGGCGGCTTCCTGCATGCCCCACACTGGGATCAAGCCCACAACCTGGGCATGTGCCCTGACTGAGAATTGAACTGTGACTTCCTGGTTCGTAGGTCGATGCTCAACCACTGAGCCACACCAGCCAGGCAAGTAAGTTAATTTCTTAATCCCTTAAACATACTGAAATGATCTTGCCTAATTTATATCAGAACTCTTGAGTAGATTGTCTTTGATAAAAAGACTCCAGGGACATTTGGTCCAGAACAACTTTTCCTCACTCTATTATTCATGTCACCTACTCCATGCACTGATTGCCTTAACCATTTAATTCAGAGAACTGAGCAAAAATTTGACATATTTGATTGTACTTGGAATCTAGGGGAAAAGAAAGTATTTCCTGTAAAAACCTTCCCTCTATTATTAGCAAATCTGAACAGGGCAATGGGAAGATATTAAATAATTTTCTCTGTCTGAACCAACAACAACAAAACATCTGTTTTTACTGCTTCTTTCCCAAATTGGAAATGGTGACATCTGTTACATTCTAATTCGCTGGTTCATGAAACCATTCAACTATTGATTGACCTCTGTTTGACTTTCATATTGCTTTATTGAAAAGAAAATATGTTCCCTGGAAGAATAACATCAGTTTTAGTAACTTCAAGATTGAATTATAGGCAACAAATAGGAATATTCAAATTTGTCTGTAAACTAAAATTTAGAGGAAAAGGGGAATGGAATGCAGTCCCTGGCTTCAAACAGAACTGAGAATAAAAATAAATATAAGACATCTGTTGAATGTGTTATACGTACATCCACCCTGTATGACAGCAGCAGTTCTAAAAATACCGTTTTGTGTTTGTTTTTAAATTTCAGCTCTATTGAGGTATAATTGGCATCTATTATTGACTTGCAGTTCTTGTTGCCATCCTCTCTTATACCCCTGTGCCTCCTATCCTGCCTGACCCATTCAGATGCTGAAGCATTAGTGAGCCAAGTGGGTGGCAGCACTGCTCATAGCCATGTACCCATGGGCTAGAGGTTATTTGAGGTTAAGTACAGATTCAGTAGCAGTATTAGCCAAAGTGGTTCAGAGATGGGTTGGTAGGAAGAAGAGACAGCATTTAATAGGGTCAAAAGTGAAATGGATGTATCCAAGTGAATGCAAAGTCTGATGAGATGGGATTGAAAAATACTAAGAGATTACTATCAATAGAAGAAGAAACAGTTAAAGATAGTTGTAGAGACTAGTTTGTATTTAATGGTTCAATAGGTCTCACAGACCTCTTTTAGCCTGGAGCACTGAGCCTGCTGTAGAATCTGGCTTCCAGGAAGGATACAGTCACTCAACTCCTCCTTCCTCCATCCATCATAACCACAGACATGCCTGCTCTGGAGTGTGGGTGTGAGTGAGGTGAGAGACCTTTGAGTGCCCCTCAGTCCCATAATCTAGTCAGGCCCTGCAGTTGAGGGTCAGTATTGGTTTGGGACAGAAGGCAACGTCCAAAAGCTAGGCAGAATTAAGATTGAAGATTAATATACGAAGTGCAAGAAAGTGAAGAGATTGATAACAATGAATCCCTGGTATGAGCCAACTAGTCCTCTACTTTTGTAGCAGTTTCTGTCTTCTTGAATTTCCCTCTGCTCTCTGCAAAGCATACTCTAATGCAAGGTGTTGAGGGGAGCTTGGCCTTGGCTATATAAAGGAGTACACTGCCGTGGGGAGTGCTTCCATGTTTGGGTGGGCAGATGGCTGAGGAAATTTGGGGATTATGATTATGTACAAGGGATTCAAGCCATGTGATTCAAAATACAGCTTTGCTTGTGTCTTCCACTGTCCCATCAAATCTGTCCCCTAAAAGTAATCCTGCTCCTGCCTGTGTGAAAGCTTAATCCTTCTGACTTCGCTGGTCACTCTTCAGGAAGAGTAAGCCCTATGACCTTCTAACGTGGCAAGCAGAGTCACAACTCAGAAATGCAATATGTCTTAGGTTATAATCCAAACTTGAAATTTTATTTTAACATAAAATCTCACTTACCTTCAGCTGAAGCCTTCTTTGAGATGTCACCTACAGTGGGAAGTGGGACCTGGTCTTCCTTTCTCTTTTATGGTGTCTTATTGTCTCTTCTATTTTATAGCTTGTCATTCCCAGTTTCTCAGTCCTTCCTGTATTGAAGGGAGATGGTGGGGAGAATAGTTAGGACTATTCTCCTAGATTGAGGGAGGCAGGGGAATCATAATAATCCATGCTATTTTCTTCCAAAACCTTCTTCATGAAATCCTTAGATAGCCCCTCCCCCTTATTTATTTATTTATTTTTTCTGATGTGAGGGTCTTATAAATAAGTATTTGTTATTTCCTTTGAAATTATACATCCTAGGAAGTCTCTTATCTCAAGTGTTCCAGTGCTTCCTTCAAAAGTTGGAATTCAATATAGTGTTAACAACTATGTCATGGGGTGTTGGTGTCTTTCTTCATCAGTGGGAATGCTGTAACAAAGTACCATAGATGGTGTGGTTTACAAACAACAGAAATTTATTACTCACAGCTCTGAAGGTTGAAATCTGGGATTGGGGTGCCAGGATGGGTGGATTCTGATGAGAGCACCCTTCCTGTTTGCAGACTGCTGGCTTCTTTTAATATCACTGGCAGAAAAGCAAGGAAGCACCCTCAAGTCTCTTTTATAAGAGTACTAACACCTTCTATGAGGGAGTGAAAGAATTATACAAAGGAAGTTTAGAAGAAAGATGAAGGCTTGAAATGGCACACTGCCCATTATGATAGCAATGGCAGAAAAATGGACTTTTGGGTGTAGACAGACTTACCCATCCAGTCATTGGGAACTTTAGGCCTCTTCATAAGGAACATTTAAATTTTCAATTAATGAACATTAAGTAAAAGTAAAAATTCAGTTATTCGGTTGCCTTAGCCACAGTTCAAATGGTCAATATCTAAATGTGGCTAGTGGTGCCCTAGACCCATGGTCAGCAAACTGCAGCTCGTGAGCCACATGCGGCTCTTTGGCCCCTTGAGTGTGGCTCTTCCACAAAATAGCACAGCTTGGGCAAGTCTATTTTGAAAAAGTGGCATTAGAAGAAGTTTAAATTAAAAAAAATTGGCTCTCAAAAGAAATTTCAATTGTTGTACTGTTGATATTCGATATTTGGCTCTGTTGACAATTGAGTTTGCCAACCACTGCTCTAGACAGTTTGGCTTAGTGGATAGAGTATCTGAAGGGTCTTGGGTCTGATTCTGGTCAAGGTCAAGCATCTAGGTTGCCAGCTAGACCCCTGACCCTGGTCAGGTGCATGCAGGAGGCAACCAATCGATGGATATCTCTCACATCAATATTTCTCTATGTTCTACTCTGCCTTTCCACTCTTTCTAAAAAAATAATGAAAAAGTACACTCAGTTGATTAACAAAAATAAAATAAAATAAAATAAAAGTGTCTAGTGGCTACTATATTAAACAGCACAGATAGAACATTTCAATCATGTGGAGATTCCTCTAGGAAAGCACAGGTTTGGAATACACTCTTTGGGAAGTGGGGCATTGTGTAGGTCACTTCTTTTGTGAAGGCAAGGTGTTGCTATTTGAAATTGAAAACTCATTTTCTAGGTATACTGCTCTTCCTGAACTCTGGCCTCTGGAGGCTGGACTTTTGGGTGGCTAATAAATAACACCCCTTTGTTCTCCTCTTAACTACACAGCAGTTTGGAAATAAGACCCAAGACCCATGCAGAAAAAGAAATTATCTTAATTACTGATAAAATTAGAGAACATGACTTTAGATCTTTAGCAAAATGAACTTTTAAAACTAGACAGACTTCATTCACTGTATTCATTGGGAATCCAGGCCTTTGGAGGGACAGGAACATTTACCAGCTTATAACCTTGCCAAACTCACTAATCCTCTTTGAGACTTAGTTTCTTTATCTATAAAACAGAAATTATATCTACTTCAACATTTTGTGGAAAAAACTAAATAGATTGCTGATTTCAGAATAGTGGGTGGCACATAGTTCAGTGCAATGTATGTATTTTCATTTATTATTAATGGAGGATAGCTCAGGATGTACCTCCCTCTGCCAATAGGGTTGATCCAAAGGTACTTCATCTAACATGCTTAGCTCCTATTTCAAAGTTCATCAGTTAGGTAAGTGAAAGGAGAAGGGATGGCTAGAGGTGTTCTTTTCATATTCTCAGTCCTGAGTCATAGAGTCAAAATCTTCACTCTATCAAAACAAGAGTGGAATATAGGTGTTTCCCCTAACAACAGGCTCATTCTTGGTATATATTTTTTCTTTCTGTCCACACTCAAATAAATCTAGTAAAATGCTGTATTTCCTTCTTTCCCTTATGTCTGCAATGCCAAAATCAAACCCATGATCCAGTCTTAAGTTTTAGTATATGAAAAAGGGAATAATAGCTTGTCTAATCAGTCACAGATCTATTTCTAGTCATCATGTGACAAATCTTAGAAAATCTCATTTCTATTTAGGAAGGGTATCATAGGCTTCTAACTGAACTGAACTGCACATGTGTATATTCTTCTTTTAAAACACAGAAATAAACTAAGATCAATCAGTGTGTCATCTATAAAAAATCCTGAGTTAAATTTTGGAAACAAAAAACAAAGACTTTATAAAATCTCATTTCCAGAAAACATCTTAAGTTTCAACTTACTGAGTTTTTATTGTTGTTGTTTGTGGGTTTACTGTTTTTTGTTTTGCCACTGAATCCTTTCTTCAAATGAAATCTTACTTGCAATCTAACATGTATGAGACCTGGCATGACAATCTCCCCAACTTCCCCATTCTCTCCCTCCCATCTTGACTGGCTGATGCACTCGGAGGATCTATCAAGGTATACTGTGGTGAGCATTCATATTTCAAACAAATTTTGAGTACAATGGTTTTAACAGCTGTTTCGTTTTGTTGTTGTTGTTGTTGTTGTTGCCACTTTATTTCCAGTGCCTGGCATCTGACACAAAGTTTGTGCTTGGTAAATTTTTATTGAATGAATAAGTGAATGAATAGCATGTGGACTAAGTCACACACAGCAAATTGGTGAGGCTGAGACTTAGTATATAGTGACTAGATAGACATTGGTGATATGCCAGCATAAGAGATAAAGAAAGATAAGTATGGAGAAAAAGATGCTGAGATCACTTTTGGATATCTGTACCTATGGAGCATCAAGTAGAGGTATGAACAATGAGCTATTCAGTTTATGCAGCTTAGCCTTGTCCAGCATTGTAATGCCTCTCTTTTAAAATATTTATTTATTTATATTTAGATTTATTGAGGTGACATTGGTTAATAATATATAGGTTTCAAGTGTGCAATTCTATGACATATCATCTGTATCTTTAAAAAAGGCTTTCACTCATTTTACTTTCAAGCCCTATGCTACTCTGGGGATGTTTCCAGCCTCCGCATACGTAGTCACCAGGGCAGAGTTTCTTAAACTTTAATGTGCAGCAAATCACATAGGGAATCTTGTTAAAATGCAGATTTAGAAGGTAGGACCTGACCTTCTACATTTTTAACAAGTTTCCAAGTGATGCACCACCTTTTCTGAGTAGCAAGGCATTGCAAATCAGTGAAAATGGCACTAAGAGTTGGTTAGCATTTTATTTTTTATTTTTGAAAAATTTCACAATCTTTTTAAGAACTTGCAAAATTCTGTTCTTAAAATAAATTTCTTCTTATAAACTTTTTTTGCACTTTGAAGAATGTTTAGATTTTTTTTTACACGTTAGCTTTGAAATATATGGCTTTTAATTCATAATTTAAGATAAGTTCTTTTTAAAAATGTTTTTATTGATTTTAGAGAAAGAGAGAGGAAGGGAGAGATAGATACACCAATGGGAGAGAATCAACATCAATCCACTGGGATCTAGCCCACAACCTGGGCATGAGCCCTGACCAGGAATTGAACTGGAGATCTCTTGGTGCATGGATTGACTCTAAACCACTGAGTGACACTGGCCAGCCTCATGATTAAACTCTTAATTTTAATAATAATCCTAAAAATTTCTTATTCTTTCAAAGGTGTGTGTGTGTGTGTGTGTGTGTGTGTGTGTGTGTGTGTGTTTTAGGATTTAATCTTAGGTTAAAGATAAGTTTAGCAGCTGTTATAAATAATGCAGCAGACAGGCAGGCTCTGGAAGTAGGGTAAATTCAAGACATTTTGATACATCCAAACACTTAGAAAAAGTAGCAACCACAAAATAGTGACCTAGTTTAAAGCTAGGCAGAGGTATTGCTATTCAGCTATTCTTATCCTGTATTACAGAGATGATCCCATTCTAAAACAATAGAGATTTTTACTGGAAATCAGTAGCCTTTCTTAACTATAATTAGATTCATTTAAACTGAATGAGTAACTTAGGTATCAGCTGTACCTTTATCTATAAATAATTTTCCCTTTACTGTGATTGTTCTATAAAAATCTATTATTTGTTTTCCTTTCTTTTTATTAAAAAAATCTTTAGTCAATAATCTATAATAATAAAAGGGTAATATGCTAATTAGACAGGACATCTCCTAGATGTTATTCTGGATGTCCTTCCTTGACGGAGCCAGCCTGGGTCCCAGGTGCCTGTGGGCTCCGAATTCGTCAACTATTGTTATCATTTATGTATTCCCATAAAAAAGTCTAGAAGATAAATTTTCTTTGTTCAAAGCTGAGTCTGGCTTCACCCATTACTTCAAATCAGTTAAACCTGAAAAGGAGCGAAAATTCATGTGTGTGTGTGTGTGTGTGTATATATATATATATATATATATATATATATATATATATATATAGTTTGGATAATTATACCTAAAAATGCAGTATTTGTACTTCAACTGTGTTCCCAAACTTCCAGTAGTATTTTAGGATGAATTTCCTTTGTTCAAAGCTTAGTCTGGCTGAAGAGAAACATCAATTGAGCTATCAGCTATTAAAGTATGTATACATATTCTTGTATTTATGGTTTTAAACAGAAAATAACATGACATTATTTATTATCCCCTATGAAATTCTACATTTCCAGATTAAAAAATGCATGTTTCTCTTTAAAGGCACAGTTCAAATATCACCTATTGTAAAGCCTTCCTTTCCCAATACTTTTTCTCTTTAGTGTTTCCATTTGTACCTTCCACTACCATAGTACATGCCTCTACTATAATACATTTCCTTAATAAGGTATTTATCACCTGTTTTCCACTTGACTTTTCTACTAAATTGTTAGTTCCTGTATGCCTAGTTTATAGTGCAGTACATAGTACACATTACTAATGAACAAATAAGTATTTGAATTACAATATTTCCAAACCTATGCTTCTCATCTTAGTGTATCAAATTCCATTCTCAAATGCCTATTGGCATTGCCAACTAACTCTCCAGTTTTCCCTCAAACTCATTATCTCATTCCAAATTCATATTTTCTGTAATATCAACATCTTTCTAATTTCCTTGATTAGAAAATTTAGAGTACTATAATTCTTCTGAAGCTGGGGATTTATTTCCTTTATTTCATTGACTCTAGTCAAGGTTCAGACTTTCATCACTTAATTTTTGAAAAAATGCAATGGACTTTTGGCTGGCTAGAGGTTAATCTGACTCAAATTTATTTTCTATTCAAATTCATACTGCATATCTCTGCAAGAAAATTGTCATTGAAGTCTTACTTTATTCATAAGGTCATGCATTGTTCTATTTATAAAGTATTTTGGCACACTTATTATGTGTATGTTATGTGCCCTTCTGTTGTATACAACTTTAATTAATGTTCATGTGAACTAAGTGAGATAGCATTTTAATCTCCATTTTACAGGTAAGGAAAATAAGATTTAGGTATGTTAGGCCACCTGCCCAGAATCACAGTTACACCAACAAGGAAATCGCAGAGCTGAGATTTGATCACAGTTCTATTAGCTGGAGATACTGAGCTCTGCTTAATCATTGAATTATTGAGAAGTATTCCTGCTTCTCTTTACAGGATTTCCATGATACGGCCCACCAATCTTACTTAATTTCCCATTATTACTGAATTTGCATCTTCTACTCCACATTTCAGATATCTTTCTAGTTATCTCGTGTGCATTGACCTTTTCACTTCAATTAGATTGCAAGCTTCCTAAAAACCACTCTTGTTTTAAATTTCTGTGAAGGGCACAATAGATTCTCATTGAATACAGCAGACCCTCAGTATCTACAGGTTCTGTATCCAAAGATTCCAGGAACTGGGATGGAAAATATTTAAAAAATGCTATATTGCTGCTGACATATACCATGTAGTTAGGCCTATGATGGTTGTGTCTACACTGAACATGTACAAACTTTTTTTTCCTTGTAATTATTCCTTAAATGATACAGTAAAACAACTATTTACATAGCACTTACATTGTATTAAGTATTACAAGAACCCTATAGATGAATTTTAGTATACAGGAGGATATGTGTAGGCTGTATGCAAAAACTATGTCATTTCATATAAGGGCTTTGAGCATTTCTGGAGTTGATATGGGGAGGGGTTGGCGTGGGGGCTCTTGGAATAGATCCCCTTCCAGAGGACTGATATTGATAAAATCGTTAGCAGTCCTTGACACATATGCATGCTTACTAAATGGTAACAATGATTACTACTAAGGGAGGTTCTGATGCATCAAATTGACATTCCACAGGAAACCATAAAATCCTGACACCTACCTCAACCCTAAGAATTTTTTGCTTGTTTTTCTTATGATCTAGACTCTAGATGTTTTTTTTTTTTTTCCAAGCTAAGTTAGTACACTTCAGTCTCTTCTCACCCTTTTTACCCTTTTTACCAAGCATTTTCAACAAGATAGACATCAGTAAGCAGCAACATTTTATCCACCATTACTGAGTTCTTTCATTGGAGGCTGCTTTAGAGGGGGAAAAAAAAAAAAAAGGAATCATTGTAATTTTCTTTGAGGTGAATGGTCAATGTGCTTGCTATCTAATAACCCATTTTAACTTAATTTTATGGAGTTTACTAAGTGTCCAAGATTTTCCGGCTCGAGTTTCTGAAGTACAGAGCCTCACACAATCACATCCTCGCTTCTATTAGCATTGCTCCAGATCCGGCGACAGGACTACGAGTCTGGCCATCTGACTTTGCAGTTTGAGCTGCAGAGACCTTCCAAAAAGCAGAGAAAAAAAAGGTATTGCTCAGGGGCGCCCAAAGTTCTCCACTCCGAAGCTCCCGCGCTCGGCCCCGCCCCCAGCGCGCGGCCGCGTCACGTGACGTCAGACGCCCTCCCGGAAGTGCGGCTGCGGAACGGTGGGGGCGTGTCTCCGGGTCACCCCTCGTGTGGTTGCCGGAGGAACGCGGGAAAGTGGGGTCCGGGCCCGGTTCTCTCCGCGCTTGAGGTTGTTTTCGTTCCAGCGCCAGCGGGCAGCCCGGCCGGGGCGTCTGGGGCGCCGCCGCCATGGAAGTGGTAGAGGCCGCCGCCGCTCAGCTGGAGACTCTGAAGTTCGGCGGCATCGGCCTCGGGGGTGGCCCAGGCGAGGCATCGCCGTCCCCGGACTCTGTTCCAGTCTCAGATCCACCGCCGCCGCCGCCGCCGTCGGGAGAGGGGGCCCTAGGCCCTGGGCAGGACGCGGAAACTCCACCAGCCGGGGATCGGCCGCCTGAACTCGCGCCGAGCACCGCCGCCGCCGTCGGCGGGCCCGAGCCGCCTCCCGGAGGGACGTGCGTTACCGGCCCGGGCGCTGCGGGGCTGGTGCCGACCCCTGACGCCCTGGAGACCTCGGACTCGGATTCGGACAGGTCGGGTGCCCGCGGGTCCCGAAGCTGCTGGGGGAGGGCCCTAGGGCCGGCGGGAGGAGCCGGGGCCCCACGTGGGCTCGGGCGGGGAGGGGAGGTCCCTGGAGTTCCCTGCACACGTGTTGACATGTCGCTCGGACCGCCCATTTCTGGGTGGTTCATTGCAGATCCCTTGGGGAATCTGAGCCTGATAATCTGATGGTCTCTCTTCCCTAAATTCAGTAGTGTCAAAGGTGCTATGCATACATCGCAGCATTTTCCGTTAAAATATGGACACCTGAGGATATTGGATTATTTCCTTAATAATTTAGGTCGGCGTGTCCCTTTGTGGTTTATTTATGACTTGAGTTTCGGGTCAGATCTGACTTTTTATTCTTCCATCAAGTTTAACGTGTGTTCTTGTTTTTTGAACCAGGTGAATTGAAGAGTAGTTAAAAAAGATTTTATGCTTCCAGGTTGGCTCCTGGCAATTTTGTTAATTCTTGCAAGCCTTGTGAAATTAGCAAGACACTGTTATGTAGTAGTAGTAGTATATGCTCTGATTCGGCTTCTTATGGCCCCCCCTTCTCCGCCCCACCCCTTTATGTGTTTTAAAGATGAAACTTCTGTGGTGGGAGAGGATTTAAGGATATGGGATGTTCCTTGCCCACCCTGAACATTATTTCAACTATTTTGACTGTGTGATGTGGGATACGAACACAAGTGAAGAAAATAGACACGATCCCTGCCCCACATTCTAGTGAGAGGGGTGACAAATATGAATAAACATCAATAAATAGAATTAATGAAGGAACAAGCAAGACGCTGAGCTTAGGAGAGCTCAATCTTGTAGGACACTATGGTCATGTTAAAGTTTTAATTCTAAACATCAATAAATAGAGTCGATGAAAATTATCGTGAAGGAACAAGCCAGGCACTGAGAAAGTCTTAGGAGAGCCCAATCCTGTAGGACACACACTATGACCATGTTAAAGTTTTACTTCTAAGTGCTGGCCAAGCTGTAGAAGGGCTTCAGGCAGAGCAGTGGAACACTCAGATTAACATTCTAATAAGCTTTGCTCTGCAGAGGAACAATTGAACTGGGTTCAAGAGTAAAAGCTGAGAAGCAAGAGTGGAACTCATTGAAAAATGTTGCGTTGAGTCCATGAGGCGACCATGATTGTGTCTGGATTAAGTCACATTAATCTGGCTTGCTAATAGATGTGCCCCTGGGCTAGACCAAGAGCCATCAACTGAGTGGACTGTGTACTGTTTACTAAGATAAGGGTCGGAGACCATTGGGAATGTTTAATTTGGACAGTTAATTTAAGATTTTTCTGACAGTCAATTGGAGATGTCAGGCAAGCAGTAGTGGTATCATGAGTTTAGAGTTTGAAGGACAGTTCTGGGCTGGAGATGTACATTTAAGAATCATGATTTCAGATAAGACTTTCATATATATATATATATATATATATATATATATATATATATATATATATATATCTTATTGATTTTTCACAGAGAGAAAGGGAAAGGAATAGAGAGCCAGAAACATTGATGAGAGAGAAACACCCATCAGCTGCCTCCTGCACACCCCCCACTGGGGACGTGCCTACCACCAAGGTACATGCCCTTGACCAGAATCAAAACCTGGGGCCTTTCAGTTCACAAGCCGATGCTCTATCCCACATGTGTCAAACACAAGGCCCGCGGGCCAAATCCGTCCCCCCAGGCCTTGCAATGTGGCCCGCACTGCGCTGTCATCACTGCACTCTGCTGCATTTCCATCACAATGACAGTTTATGACTGTTCAGTAAACCATTCGGCCCGAGATTTAGGCTGGATTTTAGATTTTGGCCCCTTCTCTGATTGAGTTCGACACCCCTACCTATCCACTGAGCCAAACTGGTTTCCACAAGGCTAACTTTTTATTATAGACATTTTCACACTTGAAAAAAGTAGAGAGTAGTATAATGATTGTACATTCAGTCATCACTGGACTTAACAGTTTCCCATATTTATCTAACATTTCTAACTTTTTTTAACCTAGTAGATTTAAAGCAAATCTCAGTGTGAATTGTTTACTATGCATCTCTAATTGATAAAACACTTTTTACATAACCACTATGTCATTATCAACCTTAGTAAACTTAATTCTAATTCCTTAATATCATCTAATGCTTGTTTTGTATTTAGATTTTTCTGGTTGTCTGAAGGATGTCTTTTAACAGTTGATTATTTGAATTAGAATTCAAACAAGGTTCAAACTGTGCATTTGAGTGTTATGTGTCTCAGGTCTTTTTTTAAGTGAAGGTCATATTTAAAGCCATGAAGACAAAAGACTGTACATGAGAGTGGAATACCCCTGTAGCATAGTGCATTCCAAAACAATGGAATTTTTGAGGAAGTGAGTGAGGAACCATGTTAGATGTTGCTGAGAAGTTAAAATGACAGAAGGTGTCTAGTGGACTTGGCAACATGGAGAATATTGATGACCTTTTAAGGAGAGATGATGATGGAAGCCAATTTTGGGGTAAAGATGGAGTGAGAAATAAAAGATTAGAGACAGCATGTGTTAACAGTTCTTTTAAGAAATTTTAAGTGGAGAAATGAGTCCATAGCTGGAGGGATTAAACAGAGGTACTACAGAATGTTGCTATGCTGATGGGACTGCTCTGGGATAGAGGGAAAGATTCATAATACAGTAATAGTAGGAAGGAGTTCAGTTGTAAATGGGATGTGTTCCAGAGTTGGCCTTTGCCCTTTTCCCTGTAACAGGAGAAAAGACAACATTTGCCAAAGCTAATGTTTTGTTTTCAAGCCCTTTCTAATCCATCCAGGAAGACATGGTTTTCAATGAACTATGGCAGTGGTCGGCAAACTCATTAGTCAACAGAGCCAAATATCAACACTAAGATGATTGAAATTTCTTTTGAGAGCCAAATTTTTATATCTTTTTTTTTTTAAATATATTTTATTGATTTTGTACAGAGAAGAAGGAAGAGAGAGAGTTAGAAACATCGATGAGAGAGAGTCATCGATCAGCTGCCTCTTGCACACCCCCTACTGGGCATATGCCCGCAACCAAGGTACATGCCCTTGACCGGAATCGAACCCGGGACCCTTCAGTCCCTAAGCCGACGCTCTATCCATTGAGCCAAACCGGTCTTGGCGAGAGCCAAATTTTTAAACATAAACTTCTTTTAACGCCACTTCAAAATAGACTCGCTCAAGCTGTGGTATTTTGTAGAAGAGCCACATACAAAGGGCCAAAGAGCCACATGTGAGCCACAATTTGCCGACCACTGAACTATTGGATTGGCTCTAGTGGGCAGTTTGAAAAAAGTGCCACGAGAAATAGGGAAGGAAGTATATAATTGTATTTTGGGAGAGGGGTGTCTTCAGAAGAGGTAATATTGAGTTGAGCCTATAAAGAAAAAATAATTTCTCTACATTGAGTGCATTGTAGTCAAAGGAAATAGCACAAATAAAGGGAAAGTTGTATGAGCTTCTTTGCTAGGGGTGTGTGAGATGGGATTATGTAGATTACCAGGAACCTGATTGCAGGGGGCTCTGAGTTGTCATAGTAAGGATTATGGCCTTTTGCTTGTACACAGTGTAGATTATGGGAAAAAATTCAAGGTTTTCTCAGTTTTAATATTTTCTCAATAACAATTAGGAAGAATAGTTTAAACCCAAAAGAAATCACCTTGATTTAACAATTATTAACATTTCAGAACTATTAGATTCACATGTATATGTCATTGAGCCATTTTAAAGTCATTTATTTACACACGATACTTTATCCCTAAATAGTTTAGCACTCATTCTTTGAGGACACTCTTTTACATAATCATTATCACATTTAACATAATCCTATATAATAAAGAGGTAATATGCAAATGGTGGTTTTACCATGATCCTTCAGGAGAGCAGCAGGATAGCGGGACAGCAAGCTATGTGTGGTGGAGAGATACAGAGGGAGAGGTGATGGGCCGGGCAGCCAGCTGAGGCACATGGCAGCGAGCTACTTGCGCAGGGATTCCTAAGCAGGGCCACTAGTTAATAATAGTTTTCTCATATCTAATGTCCAGTCATGCATGATTATTTATTTTTATTACATTATTGGATGACATTGGTTAAGATTATATAGGTTTCAAGTGTACAGTTCTGTATTACACAATCATGTTGCGTTGTGTGCCCACCACTCAAAGTCAGCTCATCTTCTGTCAACATATATTTGAAACCTTTACCCTTTACTATCTTCCACACCGCCTTCTCTTTGATATCCACAATACTGTTGTCTGTGTTTATGAGTTTTGTTTTTCTTGTTTGTTCATTTGTTGCTTTAAGTTTTATATCCCACATATGAGTGAAATTTTGTGTTTCTTAACTTTTTTTGTTTAAGTTACTTCTCTTACCATGATATCCTCAAGGTCATTGCATGTTCTTACACATCGCTGTATTTCATCTTTGCTATGGCTGAGTAGCTTTCCATTGTATGTATATACCACATCATCTTTTTTCAATCATCTATTGAAGGACACTCAGTTTTTTTCCTGTCTTGGCCACTGTGAATAAGGCTGCAGTGAACATAGGGATTACATGAATGTTTGCCTATTTGTTTTAAATAAAAAAAATTATTCTTAAGGGAGAGGGAGAGAGGGATAGAAACATCAATGATAAGAGAGAATCATTGCTTGGCTGCCTCCTACTGGATATCCAACCATGACCTCCTGGTTCATGGATCCAGGCTCAACCATTGAGCCACACCAACTGAGCATAAATGACTTTTAAAGCAAGAGTGTGAACTGATTAAGATGGAAAGTCATGAAATGGTAAGGGTAACAGCAAAACATCAATAGGGTGAAGGGGTGATTGTTGTGGGAAGAGACTAGTATTTACATCATTTATACAATTATTACAGAAAAGCAGGTGAGAAATAAGCACTTGAAATAGAGGATTGGCAATGGAAATGGGATGAAGTGGAATTGGAGTGATATTTACTAATCTGAAAATAGGATTTTGTCATTGACTGAGAATGCAATAGCTTAGAATGATTCCAAGGTTTCTACCTATAGTGACTGGATTAAAGACTAAGCAATAAATAAAATAGAAACTCAAAGAGAAGTGATTTAGTAAGCACTTTTTTTTTTCTGTTAACTTGTTGCTAGTGGGGGGTAACTAGATCATTCATACAGAGTTGGTTAGTATGTAGCCAGAGATTAGGGATGAAGTTAGAGATATCAGTGCTGAAGATTTAGGAGTTATCTGCACATGGATGATAATTGCAAACATTGTAGGGCATGAAATTATCCATAGGAAGAGTAGAGAGAGAGAGGGGAATAAGTATAAAACTTTTAGAAACAGCATATAAAAGGGAGTGAAGGAGCCCTAGTTGGCATTACTCAGTGTTAGAATGTCAGCCTGTGCACCCAAGGGGGTGGGTTTGATTCCCGATCAAAGGCACGTACGTGGGTTGCAGGTCTGATTCCTGCCACACGTGGGAGGCAATCAAAAGATGTGACAGAGACATATCAGTATTTCTCCTCCTCCCTCCTTTCCACTCTAAAAAAATCAATGGAAACAAATATCCTTACTTCATGGGTGAGGGTTAAATAAACAAAAGGGAGTGAAGGGGTAGTCAGCAACAAATTTTAAACTTAGAGTAGGGTTACTGGTAACAAGAATTTCTGTGGAAGTCAAGGGCTAAAGCAGTTTACAAAGAATAGAATGGCCAACATGGTTGCTAATTTGAGTTTCCAAGTTGTCTAAAGACTGAGAAGAAACTATTGGCAATTATATAAATGGCAATTAAGATGGAAAGTGAGCAATGAGAGAAGTGCATTGCCCAGAGTTCTCTGTCAGTGATTTGGCACATGCTTAATTATATTATGACAGATGTGTGATGTGTGAGACTATTGTAATTGGGTTGCAGTCATAGCAGGGGTTTTGAAAATGTTATCAGTGGATTAAGGACTACTTTCCAGATACCACAGTCAACTTCAAAATGCTAGCTTTTGAATTATATCAGTAACAGTAAACATGTAGTAAAGCAGATATTTTCTAGTTGAATAAATATATGTTAATGCCATCATGTTACTCTTTTACTAAGTTTAAACTTTTCCTTTCCTACAGTGAAACAGATTCAGATAGTTCAAGCTCTTCTTCCTCATCATCATCATCTTCTTCCTCTTCCTCTCGAATGTTAGTTCCTCCAGTGCTGTCAGATGGAGATGATGATATACAAGTTGAGAAGGGAAATAAGAATTTTCCTCTTATTAAAACAAAAGATGAATTACTTCTTAACGTAAGTACTTAGATTTGTTAATTAACCTAATTTGGATGTTCTAAAATATATTATGGTACTAATATTGACCTCATTTGCTCTGTATCTTATCCATACATTTGAAAATTTCTAAATTTTATTGGGCATACTTTTGCCATGCCTTTCTTTTCTTAACTAAAAGAGAGGATTGATCTGGATAATTTCTAAGGTTGCTTCTAACTTAAGCATTTGGTAATTGTTCTTCTGGGGTGTTAACTTTAGCTTGCTACTTTTTTTTTCTTCCATCTTCCCTAGAAGATATTTCCTTTGTGAATTTACAACCTCGCTTTTTTTTTCTTTTTCTTTTTTGGTCCATAAGTTAAAACATTTTGCTCGGTTACAATTAAAATCAATCTTTTAATTGACTTGCACTAAGAAACATAGAAATTGAAATTAAATGGTTGAGCTTATTAGGATTTCTACTGGAGTTTTTGAAGTGTTTTTGTTGTTACAGTAACAGAAAATTTGTTTGTTATAGGATGGTGTTTTTGGCACTTAATAGGTTTTATTTGTAAGGTCAGCTCTTGTGTGGTTATTTTCTCTTAAACCGTAAGCTCTTCCAAGGAGGAGGACGGTAGTCTGGTGGTGGGAACCTCAAGAGGGACATCTTCTCAGAGTTTTAGAACATAGGCTACATTGTCACATATTTATTCTCTCTATTCCCGCCTGTCCTTTGTTATTATTAGAGCTTTTTCAGTATTTAATGATCACTAATTATAATTATTACATAACAAATGAGTGAAGTATTATAGTTTACTGCAAAATTTGAGGGGGAAAAAATTGAAAATCCTAGAGGCTGTTGGGCACCTTTGGATGACTGAATTCAACTAATATTGTTTCTTTTTCTCCACACACAATAAAAATTATAATCTTACTAATGCATACATATATATATGGGTGCTTATGCAACTTCATTAGCAATGAAGTTTTAATGTTGCAATTATTGACATCAGTGGTCTTTTTACACAAAGGTTCTCCCAACTGACTATTTTCTGAAAGTATTGGGAGAATTGTGTGATCTTTCCCCTGTATCTTGCTCTTCTTTACACCTAAGTTTTCTCTTAGAGTACAAAAATCAACAATAAAAGACCACAGTACTTTTTTATATGTATATATATTGTCTTAATTTTCTTACTAGATCTGTAATACTTGTCTTGGGACTATCTTAAAATTTAATTCAAAATCTTAGTCTAGTTATTATTTTTCTAGATAGACTGACCATATCTTCATCAGAAATTCAAAAAGGGTCCACGGCCACTAAGAGGCTAGGAACCATGTTCTTTGACTAAGTTTATATCTGATCTTTATAGATTCTGTAGTGCCCAGTAGAGTGCTATACAGATAATGGGTTCAAAGTCAGTAGTAATAGAATGAATAATGAGTGGATAGGTATCTTTCATTCATTCTTTTTTTTCCAGAACTTTAAATTTTTCAGATAGTAAATCAGTTACTTAGCATTTTCTCAAATCAATAATACCTCCACATGCCCAAGGATACACTACACACAAAACACATTTCCAAATAGATCAACCAACCTCATCCAGGTCCCACACAAGGCACTCACAGATCAACACCCCAGCGCTATACTAACTCAACACATCCAGATCTAAGCCTTCATCACTTGATTCAGCAGACCCTCAAGTTCCCCCAAAAGTTTCCAGCCATGTCTGAGAGGCAGCCTTGGGGCGGGGGCAGGCGAGGAGTGAGCTGTTCCGGGCCTGGCTGCTCCGGGCCTGGCCTCTGTTGCTCTGGTCCGTTCCACAGCCAGCTGCTCTGGGTCTGGCCACTGCTGCTCCCGTCCTGGCCGCACCCGACCCGGCTGCTCTGGGCTTGGCCGCTCCGGGCCTGGCCGCTCCAGGCCTGGCAGCTGCTGCTTCGGGTTTCATGCATTCTTAAACTATTATAACACACCTGCCATATACTAGGTGCTATATTCATTGGAGTTTCTGCTTTCATTGGAGAGAAACAGTCAATAAATAAAGAAGAGACAAATGAATGTAATTATGGGAAGTGTTAATGAATTGTGGGAGTGTATTTTAGCTCATATTAGAAAATTACATTTTTGATGGGAATATGTGTTAGCTATTAAAACTTGGAACAATGGCTTGTTCTTTCCTTTATGTGCCAGTACTGAGGGATTTTGGGGAAGGATGGAAGGGCAATTATAGTTTTTACTTTTCAATTTTGTATTTTTTTTTTAACATCACAATATGTTTTTAAAGGCCACTAGTAATATATATTTTGCATATCTTATCATGTGAAGGATGATTGTATCATCTAATAAAAGCATTCTAAAATTGTATTTGCTTGGGCCATATTGCCTCTTAATAAAGCCTTTGAATTGGAACCATAGAGCATCTAGGAAAATTAATTGGATTGCTTTACTATGTTGAATTCCAGTAGTTCATTTGCCAAATGCTATGATGTGTCTGGGGATTTTTGTTTCCATATGGCCTTTTCTTTTGCTGATGATATGAATGAAATATTTTTCTTCTTTTAGATGCCTACTCTTTGTTACTATTGTATATAGAAGTGTTGAGTATGTCCAGAAAAATTATTTCTGCTCTTGATGTTTGAGTCTGTAAACATATTAATTTTATTTAAATGATAGCATAGATATTTACCCATGCAGGTACTGTACATAAAAACATACTTAGTTTCATTTTAATTTTGGAAAATAACAATTATGAAAATAGATGTTTATCACAAATCTTTGTTTCCCAAGTGGAATAATCAAGTTAGCATTAAGACTTCATAGCCATATGGTGTATACTGTTATAATGTGCTCTTAAAATTATACCTGTATTAATGACTGAAATAGATTGGTGCTATTCATACCTGGTTATGTTTTGTAATAGAGGACTTTTGGATGTGTGGCAGTATAAAGCAGTGCTGTCCAATAGGTAGGTCTTCCTGCAATGATAGAAATCCACTCTGACTTAATGTGTTCTTAAGCCTTTTGTCTTATGCTACTGAGTACTTGAAATGTAGCTAGTGTCACTGGAGAGTGCATTTTAAATTTTATTTAATTTTAATTAATTAAATTTAAATAAATATAGTGTCTAGTATTGGATAAGCAGAATAAAATTAGTTTTTCCCACCCACTCATCCATCTTTTCATGAGGGTAGTAAATTCATATTTTAAATTTCACCTTCAATAAATAGACTTATTCTTTTATTTTCAGTAAGTTTGATTTCTACTTATATGATGAAGAAACTTTTTCTATTCTAAGTTTCCCTCCACCTCTCCCTGTAATTTTATAGTTCATCTGTGTGCATTTTATTTCTGATTCTTTATGTTAGATTCTATGTGCATTGTCAAAATGGTAGTGCTCTTGCCAAATTTTTTTCTGTATTGGAGTGTATCTGTTTCTCCTTTTCTCTTCTGTTACACATACACATCCTTTCCTCACTCACAGAAAATCAAAGTGATGGTTTTTTTTATTTCCTTAAGGAGATTATGAGACCTATGAGACTGAAGCAATTTATTTATTATCTTACCTGAGGCAGCTGCTGTGTAATCAGGGAGTCAGGTGTTAATCTGATAATTATAATAAAGCTTGCTGCTTTATTATAATTATAATAAAGCAGTAAATCTGAGTTATCTATTTAACAGTTCTGGGTATTAAAGCTTCTTTCCAAGCCTGCCTATTTTACTTTATTTTTGAGATGTTAGGTTGAGGTTCTTTTTGTTCCTCAAGAATTCTCTTGAATTCTGAGAATTGTATTTTCCATATCTGATTTTTGCTTTGACTGAAAAATCTGATCTCTTTGAGATTTTGTTTAGCATGGACTAATGAAATAATCAATTTATTTAGTAAATATATACCACAAACCTCTTCTGTGTTAGTCATTGTCCTGGATCCTATAGCAAGGCCCAAGACTGGCCAGGTTACATTTTTGTTGTCTAGTTAGGAAAATTGACTTTAAGAAACGCAGCAGGATAATTTGATAGAGTGACCAGTCTTATTGGTATAGTAGTTCAGATTTAGCAATTAGAGAAGAGAAGGTGATATTTGACATCCAAACATCAATACAAGATCTTTTATTGCCCATTTTGACATGGCAATCCAGGAACTTTCCCTTTGAATCTTCTAAAGTTCTGCCTCTAAACCTGCCACAAATCTTTGTAGAAAGCACATCGCTTGGGTGATTTCTTGATGGAGTTTGGGATATTTTTCCTCTTTTGTCCTACTTTTCTGGCATGCTCATTTAAAAGAAACAAATGTATCTTTTCTCCCTTGGTTGGTCCCAAAATGTCTGCCATTTTCAAATTAAATACAATATTCTGCTTGATTTAACTGGACTTTCAAGGGCAAACTCTAACAGGCTTTCAACCTGGAATTGTACAGGCTTGGTTTCATTTATTAATCCCACTCAGCTTGGACATGTTTCTTGTATAATATATAATTCTTTATATAGCTTTGTGTTGTACAGGTATTTTGGATAGAGATTTTATGCACAACACTTTTATAGGTAGGTCTGTTACTATTAAAAGACAACATAATGCCTTTATTGGCTTCTTTTAGGAATGCTCAGGAAAGTGTTTATACATGTGTTAAGAACCTACTGGGATAATTGAACTGGAATTAAGGGTATTGTGGTGATCACAGATCACAGTGCATGTGTTTTCCCCCTTAAGTTTGGTTCTATATGAAATCAGAGATCTTCCTCGCTTGTAGGCAAAACTTTTATTTCTGTTCATACATTGGTCAAAATAGGGTAGCAACAGGAATTTAGGGGGCCTGCCAGTTTGTTTTTTACCATAAATTTCAGTCCCTACACACTATAATTATTCTGGCTTTGTGCATCTTCCCTGTATTCCTCGTGCTGGATGTTTCATAACATCCTTAGAGCAGAGACTTCATCAGACTGTATAGTCTGACCTGCTCAGCTCAGAGTAAATTATAATGATCTCATAAGATGATAAAAAAGCATTTGACAAACATCAGTAGTCATTTCTGATTTTAAAAATAAAACTTATAAGATAGGAATAAATAGATGAATTCTTTCTTAATCTTATTAGAAATAAATTCCAATAAAAATGCATCTTTATGCTAACCATTTGAAAAGTTTCTAATAAAGAGTTAGACATCACAATTGCTTGGTACTTGACATTCTAGAAATACCAACCAATGCTGAAAAGTGAAAATTATGTACTAATACTGGAAAGAAGGAGGAGTACTTATGTTTTTAAAATAGGGTAATATAGCCCTAACTTGTTCGGCTTAGTAGATAAAGCATCGGCCGGCAGACTCAAGGGTCCCAAGTTCGATTCCAGTCGAGGGCATGTACCTTGGTTGCGAGCACATACCCAGTAGGGAGTGTGCAGGAGGCAGGTGATCAGTGTTTCTAACACTCTATCCCTCTCCCTTCCTCTCTGTAAAAAATCAATAAAATATATTTAATATATTGGGTATGTTAATATAGTGAATACATAAGAAAATCACGACACAAATGCATGTGTTTAAACAGTAGTCTGTAAAGAATCCATTTATAATAGCAGTAAAAAATATTAAAGACTTAGTAATTTATAATAGCAAATAAGGTACAAAATGGCTTTGAATAAACCAAAGGACTATGTAGGACCTGTAGGAAGACAACTGTAATTAAATATAATTTTAATTGATACTAACAACATTAATATAACAAACTGGTTTTAAAGTTTATTGAAGTAAATATGTGCAAATACCTAGAAAAATTCCAAGGAGATAAATATTGATGTGAAGGTGGATAGGGAAACTAGTTCTTATTCTCAAATATTAAAACATAATATGAAAGGCACAGTTGTTAAAATAGTTTGGTACTTACACTGAAATAGATCATTAGAACCAAATGAAGACTTCAACAAAAAGCCCAAATGTAGTTCTAGCTGGTTTGGGTCAGTGTATAGAGTGTCAGCCTGCTGACTGAAAGGTACCAGATTCAGTTTCAGTCAAGGGCACATGCCCGGGTTGCAGGCTAGATCCCTAGTAGGGGGAGTGTAGGAGGCAGCCAGTCAGTATTACTCTCTCATCATGGATGTTCTATCTCCCTCTTCTTTCCTCTCTGAAATCAATAAAAAAAATTAAAAAAAAAAAAAACCAAATGTATAAGTACTTTTTGTATATGTTAAAATTTGTTTTTCTGATCAGTAGGGAAAAAAAGATGAATGGATTATTCTTCAGTGGGAATAACTGGCTAATAATTTGGATAAAGATAAATCTAACTTCTCCCTTGCTTTTTATACAAGAATAAAATCATAAATAGACCAAATATGCAAATATTAAAAATGAAACTAGAAGAGCAATGAAAACCATTGAATTTTAAAAATTAATTTCATCAAGGGCAGGTCTTTCTAAATGTAATTTACACAAGTCTCAAAAAGCTAAGAAAAGATTGATGTGCTAAAGTTCATTAAACAACAAATGCTTATGAATATGCTGGGAGGTGAGTGGGTATTTGCTACATCTATTTCTATAAGTATACTAAAAGCCTACGGCCATCTGACCAGTAGCTATAATGCACAATGGCCACCAGGGGCCATGTGCTTAGCACAGGAGCTGCTGAGCTGCGGTGACTTGGCAGCTGTGGTTCTCTGGTGATGCACCTGGAACCAGAGAGTAGGGAGCCCGATTCTGGGGTGTGTCACCTGAGAACTGCCCTCTCACTATTCAGTACCCTTTGGGGGATGCCAGAGAGCTGGTTTTGGCCCAATCCCCACAGGCCAGGCTGAGACCCCACTGGTGCATAAATCTGTGCACCAGGCCTCTAGTATTTGTATAAAGGGCAGGCATTCTTAAAAACTCAGTTAACCTTATAAATTAATAAAATATAAGATAACTGTGTAAAATATACAAACAATCCATGAATATATAAAAATAGCCAGAACACATATAAAAATGTTCAGTTTTCTTGATTAATGAAGAAATTCCAATTAAAACAAGATACTATTTTAGACCCATCAGTCTGGAAAATACTCGTTTATTAGTGATGGCAAGCTGTAGGAAAATCTCATAGATATAATTGGTGAAAGTGTGAATTGATTTAACCTTTTTGGAATGAGCCTGTCAAAATTAAAAATGCTCATGTCTTTGGATTTAGCAGTTACTACACTTAGAAGAATTTATCACAGGGCTTATTTAAAGATAATATGTGAAAGAATATGTATTGTTTGTGTGTATTGGTAAAATTTGAAAAAGACAGGTAAATATTTCATTATGTGACAGGAGTCCTAAATTATGGTATATCTATATAGTGAAATACCATAAGAATATTTAAATAAAATTAGATATTTATGTTTTGGTATAGAAGGATGTGTAAGAAGTGATAGGTGAAAAGGATTAGCTTATGTCACAATGTCTTTTATTTAAGTTAAACATTTTAAAGTTAGTAATGTGAAGTTTATATCTGTAGAGTAGGTATATTTGAAAGACTTTAACAACTGCAATCTATGGAGAGGAATTGGGAGTTTGAAAGGAATAGGAGAATTTTTTCTTTTTACTTTGCATCCTTCTTTGCTAATTGTTTCCTTTAAAATAAAAACAGATACTTGTATTAATTTTATGCTTTAAAGTTTTAAAAAGCCAAAAACAGTATCAAGTTTAGACTTGTACCAAAACATAATTACATTGCATGGGATTTTATTCCTCCTAATAGAAAATACAGAATGAAGAATCTCTCATTTTGTTGTTGAGTAACATTTATATAGTATTTTAGAATAGTATTATTGATTTTTGTCTCTGAAGTGTTCATGGCATGTGGTCTGCACTTCTATGGAGTTCAGATATTTTATTAAAGGTCTAACAGTCCTTTTTCTTTCAGAGATTCCTTATCCTTTCTTCTAGCACTCTCCTGCTTTTATTTAACCAGTAGGTTCTATCATAGTCCAAAAGTAATGACAGTTTTTCCTCTAGATCTTACTGTAATTTAGATGGGCAACAGGGCAGATTTCATCACTATACTTCTGCATTAGAAATACCATTGGCCAATTGTAAGAGATCCCACTTCCTGAACCAGAATAAGTGTGAGATCCATATCACAGTTTGCCCTCTAAAATATCATTAAAGCCCTGCTGTCAGCAGTCTCTTGACATTATAGTTTTCCAGTCTTATATTTTACAGGGTGTGGGGTTTCTTTAGCCAAAACTTTATAAACAAGGCTATTTCATATCACATGTCCTTTACCAGTTCTAATAACTGAACTTCCTTCATTATTCTGATACACACATGAACCACTTTCAAGTAATGGTCTTGCCAAGAAAAGGCTCTCTGTATATAACCTAATAATAGAGTAATATGCAAATTAACCATCACTCTGCTACACAACACCCCACAAGTCACGCCCACCAGCCAATCAGAATGAGTATGCAAATTAACCCAGTAAAGATGGCAGTTACTTTGCATATGTGGAAGGAGGGAGGAGTGAAGACTGAAGATAGTATAGAAGGAAGAGGGAAAGTGGAAGCAAGGGGGCTGCGGCTGCTGGAGGGAAAGCACTGGCAGGGAGTGCAAGGCGGGGTGGGACAAGGTGCTCAGTGGTGGTGCATGCACTTGAGGTGGTGGCCAGAGGCAGTGGGAGTGGCAGGCGCAGCAGGTCAGGTGGGCGGGGCGGGGCACGCAGTGGTGGCAGCAGCAGCAGCAGTGGCAGGCGCAGCAGGCTGGGCATGCAGGGTGAGGCGTGCAGCAGTGGTGGCAGCACGAGTGGTCGCCGAAATGGTGGCAGCAGTGGCCCGGCCCACCCCACCCTACCCTGCCCACTGCAGCTCGAGGCGGGGCAGAAGAGGTGGCATTGGCAGGAGGGAAGCCTGCCGGAAGTCTTGGCAGGAATATTCCTGCAACAGGTGCCTAGTTTAATATGATAAAATGACAAGTGGTTGTCCTCTTCCTTAAAGTGCAGAATAGTTCTGATATATAAAACACAATTATTCCTTCCACAACCATTCCTTGCATTGAGTTGGTTAAGACCCTTAGTGAGGCTTTTTATAAATAATCCTTGATCAGAAAATAGCACCTCCCAGAAGCAAGTTATAATTTAATACTGGTTAGTGGTTTTGTGAAAAACTTCTTTTGAGTCCCTGTAGAGGAAAATCATTACCGATGATGCATACATCTGCAATAACTGTATTATTTAGGTTTCCAACCTTTTCCAACATTTGGCCAGAAATGAGCTTTCTCCTCCCAAACTAACTTTTTTTTTTTTTTTAATATATTTTATTGATTTTGTACAAAGAGGAAGGGAGAGAGATATAGTTAGAAACATTGATGAGAGAGAGTCATCGATCAGCTGCCTCTTGCACCACCCCCTACTGGGGATATGCCCCCAACCAAGGTACATGCCCTTGACCGGAATCGAACCTGGGACCTTTCAGTCCCCAAGCCGACGCTCTATCCATTGAGCCAAACCGGTTTCGGCCCAAACTAACTCTTAACATGCCATTAATTGTAGTCTTTTGGCAAAGGTCAAGAATAGAAAGAAAGCTATGTTTATTTAATTCAAAGGGTATGGCCTGTTTTAATTTTAGATTTCTCTTTAATTCCATCTCTACTTCAATTTCTAGTTTATATAGCAACTGAATTAGGTGCTGGATCAGAAAAGAGAAATCTTTTTTTTTTTTTTTTAATATATTTTATTGATTTTTTTACAGAGAGGAGAGGAGAGAGATAGAGAGCTAGAAACATCGATGAGAGAGAAACATCGACCAGCTGCCTCTTGCACACCCCCTACTGGGGATGTGCCCGCAACCAATGTACATGTCCTTGACCAGAATCGAACCCAGGACCTTTCAGTCCGCAGACCGACGCTCTACCACTGAGTCAAACCGGCTTCGGCAGGAAAGAGAAATCTTTTGATGTTAAAAATTTTGGTTTTTACTTTTCCCTGGGCTGATGCCTACTAGTACATTCGGTTCCAGGAATTCCGTATTTTTTCCTGAAGAGGCTAGACATTTAACTCTTCTTTCACAAAGCCCCATAAAAGACTGCTGCATCTCTGTTCAACAACCTAATCACAGTAAATTTAATGGATTAATCAAATCAAGACAGCTAAGAGAGAACTCTTCCTCTGGGAGAAACTAGTGAGTGACCAATGTAACTGTCCTTTTTTTTTTCCTTCAAAGGGAATGTCTTTGGGAATTACGTGAATTGTCTCTTTTCTTAATCTTAGATTCTTTAACAATAACTTTTTCTTTTTTATTGGTCATTCGTTCAAGTGTGATTGGAAAAATCTCGATGGTACATCTGTCTATATTCTCAGTCTATCAGGGTTAGGGAGTGGACATGACATATTATGTCACTTAAATGGGGAGATGGAGGTGGGAGAATTGCTGTCAGACACAAAAATAGATTACACCAAGGAAAGGTATAAGTACTTAATATTGCGTCTTCATAAGTGTGTATAGTATTTAAATGGAAGCTAATTTTTTTTTTTAAGTTGTTGAAGCTGGAGGAAGATTAATGTGTTGTGTGTTTTTTTTTTATAATAGGAACTACCTTCAGTTGAAGAACTCACTATTATTCTGCCTGAAGATATTGAGTTAAAGCCTCTTGGGATGGTTTCAAGTATTATTGAACAACTAGGTATGTAAATAATATAATTAATAAAAATGATATATAAGGAATGCATTAATTATCAAATCAGACACTTTATGACTAGTGAATTTTGAACAGATAAATTTAGTTTTACTTACGTAATTCATAAATATATTTTCTTTATAAATATTTAAAGTCTGCTTTTACTGACATGTTTTTCCAGAATTTTCTTTGATGTATACCATTATTCATTTTCTATTGCTATTAAATTACTATAAATTAAGTGCCTCAAAATAATACAGTTATTTTGCAGTTCTTTAGGCCAGAAATCTGACGTGAATCTTACTGAATTAAAATCAAGTCGTCCGTCAGGGCTTAATTTTTTTTGCAGAGGCCTTAGGAGAGAATTAATTTCCTTTTCCCATTCAACTTCTAGAGCTGCCTGCACTCCTTGGTTCCAGACTCCTTCCTTCATCCTCAAAGCCAATAATGTAACTTCTCTCTGAACACAACCTGGAAAGGAGTCTCACAGACTCCTTAGATTAGGCCTCATGTGTACTAGGATAATTGTTCCATCTCAAGATTCTTAACACTAATCACAACTGCAAGGGAAAAAAAACTTTTTTTTTTAATGTAACATTCACAGGTTTAGGGATTAGGGTGTGGTTATCCTTTTTTTTGTGTGAAGAGGGCATTATTCTGCTTACTGCCTTTGATTTGATTTTATAAACATGTAAATTATAAATATCTGTGTATAATACTGATATTAATGGCATAAAATATATGAAACTATTGGATATGAGACATTAACTAGACATTAAGGATTTCCTGTTAGCTCCAAGAGTAGGTATCAAAAGGTCTTGAAATTAACATAGCTACCATTAACTCTCAGAGTGAGATGCATATGAGAATTAGAAGTCAGCATTGACAGTCATAGGATTTTTGAACTGGAAAAAAGTAGATCACCCACCAGCTTCCTTAGTTTATTATACTTAAAAGGCCCAGAAAAATGTGTCACTTGCAATTATGATCAGTCATATAACGAGTCATTGGTAGAAATGAGACTTTATCTTTTGACCTTTTTCTAATAGTACCAGTGTTTAAAAACATATCAGTGTTTTTTTTATTAATATAAATTTAGATAAACCTGACTGGCTTTTGTAATTTATTAAACTTTTGGTTAAAGTGGAACATTTTTAATAAAAGGTATAGTAATTAAAACGCTGTACATGATTCTGAAGTTATTACATTAGTTTTGAGTTATCTTATTGATAACCGGAACGGTGAACCAAGGTTTTTCCGCTGGGGTCATGTCTTGTGATTCTGAAGAATGGACCAGAATATTTAAGCAAAAGTTTGGAAAATTTATTACGAGCAGATTCAGACTCCCCTCCAAGGGAGGGGGACTCACTAATGGGCTGCCCCTTAAAGCCTTGTAGTCCAGGGATATATATTTACAAGCCTGTGTCATCAATTGATTGATTCCTTCAATTGTTTTCCCAGCAATGGACCTGAGCTTTCCCTGTTTGTGTTCTTTCTCTGTTCTCTGTTCCTGTGCTGAACTTTCTCTGCTATGCTTTTGTACACCTTATGACTGCAGGCTTTCCCTTGTTTTTCCAATGCCTCCTGCTTTGAGTCCAATGACATTTTATTGTTTCTGTGATTAGGCTTGCTAACACTCCCATGTCTGCCCCTACATGCCTTTGTTTTCCATGGACCTCTACCCTATCTGCCTGCATTTCAAGCTAACTTCTCTTATCTGGTATTTAATAATATGCATAAATAAATGAAATAGGTAATTACTTGATTATATAGTATGAATTGAACATTTATTAGACTTGACGTATATAGGAAAAAGGTAGGAGATGATTGAGAATGAATTCTGTTAGTGCTCACTATTTTATCTTTATTCCTATAAGCAGATCTAACTCAAAGAATGTTGACTCATGATCGGTTACTTAGTACTAGAGATCCGGTATACAAAATTTGTGCACGGGGGAGAAGGGGTGTCCCTCAGACCAGCCTGCCTCCTCCCATAGTCCAATAGCTTAAGCCCACACCCCACGTCAGTAGGGCTCCCTCTACAGGAGGCAACCTGGCTGATCAGGGGAAGGCAGCACCCTCATAACCCCACTGCTGCTGCCATTGCAACCGCCAAGGTGTTTTCATCAACACAGACTTCAGACCCTTCACCACGAAAAAAAATGACAATTTTTTTTAATGCATTTTATTGACTTTTTACAGAGAGGAAGGATAGGGATAGAGAGTTAGAAACATCGATCAGCTGCCTCCTGCACACCCCCTACCAGGGATGTGCCTGTAACCATGGTACATACCCTTGACCTGAATCGAACGTGGGACGCTCTATCCACTGAGCCAAACTGGTTTTGGCTCTTTAGGCATTTTCAAGATATCTGTTTCATAGGATATGATATTTCTTCTTCTTCTTCTTCTTCTTCTTTGTTTTTTTATCCTCACCTGAGGATATTTTTTCATTGATTTTTAGAGAGCGTGGAAGAGAGAAGGAAAGACAGAGAGAAACATCAATGTGAGATGGACACTGCTTTTGGTTGCCTCCTGCAAAAGCCCTGACCTGGGAGGAGCCTGCAACCTAGGTACATTCAACCTAGGTACACGCCCTCCAGCAGAATCGAACCTGGACCCTGCAGTCTACAGGCCAAGGCTCTATCCACTGAGCCAAACCGGCCAGGGTAGGATATAACATTTCTTAGCTCCTCTAGCAGCGGACCTTCATCTTTCCTCTAGGAGTGAGGTGGAAAAACCCCAGATCACCTTCTTGGATTCTTATTAGGCAAGTTACCAAGAACACTGGGAGCTTAGCCAATGAGAGGTCAGAAAAGGTGTTTCCTCTGCAGCTCACAAGCAGAGGCAGGACTGCTAGAAAGGACCTTCCCTTGGCCACGAGCAGACCCCCTCTCCCTCTCCCTCTCTCCCTCCCTCCTCTCACTCTCCCTCTCCTTCCCTTTCTACCTCCCTCTCCCTCTCCCTCTCCATCTTCCTCTCCCCCTCCCCCTCCCCCTCCCTCTCCCTCTTCAACCTACTCTTGTGAATATTAAAGAACAAAGCAAACAACAGCATCTCCTCCTTGGAGATGCTGAATATGTAGGACCGAAAGAGAATTTTTGGCTCTGAACATCCCTACATGAATTCTATTAACAATATTTGGAAAATTAGCCTAAGCCACATCAATGATTCAAGTTTATGCTTTTCCGTGTTCCAGGGAAGAATCAAATGATCTTTTGTTTTATTGTGTCAAAACAAAATTTTGCATATATTAAATACATAAATCTTATTAAAATACATAATAGCAGATGCAAAAATTCTGATTAACTCAGTGAAGGGACTGGCAGGATGATAATGCTGTCCAAAGGAGATTGCCAAAGATGAAAGGCTGAAGTAAAACTGCTAAATTAGATACAATCTTGCTAATGTCCTATAGCACAATAAAGCCATCATTTTTTTGAATTGGTTTGTCTTCTAGAGAGAATTAGTTACATCTTTAAAAGCCTAAAAATTCTTTTCATCTTCTCACTTTGCCGATCATTATATATAATTTTCCTGGACTGTAAAATGTCAAAATACACTGAGTAGCCAGATTATTATGACCACCTGACATTTGTAGGCACATTAGCCGTACACTGCATCGTATGGGATATGGAAGCCAAAGACCTGTTCAAACACCTTTGCTGTCTATAGTTATCAAGATAAAATGTCTCCAATTTGCACAGCAACACAAGGATTGGACAGTCGATTATTGGAAAAAAGTCATGTGGTCCGATGAATCAGGTTTCCAGTTTCATCATACATATGGCAGAGTGAGAATTTGGCGGAAACAGCATGAAAGCATGCACCCACATGCATGAGAACAACCCAGTGTTATGGTTTGGGGCATGTTTTCTTGGCATTATTTGGGCCCTTTAATTCATGTGGAACAACATCTGAATAGCACAAAATACCTAAGTATTATTGCTGATCAAGTTCATCCTACCATGTTAATGGTGTATGCCAATGGAGATGGCTTCTTCCAGCATGACAGTGCCCCATGCCAAAGTGCTTGTATTGTGCAGGAATGATTTCAAGAACATGAGGGAGGGAGGAAACCAAGATGGTGGCACAGGTAAATACCTAAACTGCTACCTTACACAACAATTTCAAAACCACAACTAAAAGACAAAACATCTATCACCCAGAACCATGGGAAAGCTGACTGAATGGAAGTTCTACAACTAAAAGGAAAGAAAAGAGCATTGAGATGAGCACAAGCACTGAAAAGCTGAGGTCTGGAGGTGCGCAAATCAGGCTGGAGGCAGGCGACTGGGTGCCTTGGTTTTTTCAACCTGAAGTTGAGACAAGCTCCCAATTACTCTGAACTTCCAGTTTCTGGGGAGATGCTGGGGACCCAAACTCCTATGGGAAGAAGCTAGACTGTCTGCCATTGGGTCAGAAAGTGAGGGTGGCTTTCTTGCACGTGATGCAGGGACTTGGAAATGCTGAGACGCAGAGACAGCTGACTGGCAGCCATCACTGTTAGCCACACCCTAACCTAATGACTCCCTGAGACCCTGCCCAGCACAATCTACAAACCCACCCAAGCTCC
This sequence comes from Pipistrellus kuhlii, assembly GCF_014108245.1. Classification (NCBI taxonomy): domain Eukaryota; kingdom Metazoa; phylum Chordata; class Mammalia; order Chiroptera; family Vespertilionidae; genus Pipistrellus; species Pipistrellus kuhlii. The sequence goes on from NW_023425584.1 coordinate 55,279,545, forward strand.
ATGCAGCAGCCTTTTCATATAAATGGCCTGCCCTATCATAACTTAACCTAATAAACTGCAGCTCTGGTCAGATAGCTCCAAAACCTCCAAACCCCAAGCAAAGAGGAAAAAAAACTATAGTTCTCACTGTCACTCCTTCTGGGTGGCTTCAGACAGTAGCTGACTTGCACCCATTGGAGACCCAGAAGCTAGTATATCTAGTGGTCAATGTGAGATGACACTAAATTTCAACTCACATACATAAGTGACACATTCAAGAAGTTTCAGTGAGCACCAAAGCCCCACTGAAACAAGTCCTGCCCCATAAACTTGTCTCTAGCACAACAGTTCTTCCATTATAGACAGCTGATCCTCACAGCCAGTTGGCCTGAAGCTCAATTCCTCCCAATGTACCAACAGGAATCAAGGCTTAACTATACCAAAACTTTGCACTCAACCCACAAAGGGGTGCACGAAGAGTATCCAACTCAGGTGATAGTGCCGGTCACCTACCACTGGGCCGTATAGGTCACCTACCACTGAAAACCACTCCATCAACACAGGGAAGCAACAAAATGTGGAGACAAACATGTCACAAATGAAAAATGGAGGAAAGCAAACTACTGAATATAGAGTTCAAAACCACATTTATCAGATTACTCAAGAGTCTTCAAAAAACCACCAAGAAACTTGATGAGACCTCTGAGGAGCTTAGTGAGAACTTTAAGGACCTTAATGAGAATGCCAAAAAAATGGAAAAGGACCAGTTAGAAATTAAGCATACACTGTCTGAAATAAAAGAATATGCAGAAATCCAGCAGTAGACTAGAGGACCCCATGAATCAAACCTTGAGATCTGAAATATGAGGAAATAAAAAACACCCAACTAGAAAAACAAAAAGAAAAAAGAATCCAAAAATATGAAGATGGTGTAAGGAGCCTCTGGAACAACTTTAAGCGTACCAACACCTGAATTATTGGGGTGCCAGAAGAAGAGAGAGAGCAAAATATTGAAAACCTATTAGAAGAAATAATGACAGAAAACTTTCCCTACCTGATGAAAGAAATAGACTTAAAATCCAAGAAGTGCAGAGAACCTCAAACAAGAGGAATCCAAAGAGAACCACACCAAGACACATCATAATTAAAATACCACAAAACAAAAGAGAGAGAGAATCCTGAAAGCAGCAAGAGAAAAACAGTTACCTACAAGGGAGTACCCATACGACTGTCAGCTGATTTTTCAACAGAAACTATGCTGGTCAGAAGGGAGTGGCAAGAAATATTCAAACTGATGAACAGAAAGAACCTACAACCAAGATTATCTAGCAAAGCTATCATTCAGAATTGAAGGTCAGATAAAGAACTTCACAGACAAGAAAAAGCTAGAGGAGTTCACCACCACCAAACCAGGATTATATGAAATGCTGAAGGATATTCTTGAAGAAGAAGAAGAAGAAGAAGGAGGAGGAGGAGGAGGAGGAGGAGGAAGGAGGAGGAGGAGGGAGGAGGGGGGAGGAGGAGGGAGGAAGGAGGGGGAGGAAGGAGGAAGAAGAAGATAAAGATAAAAATTATGAACAACAAAATGACAACAAATACATACTTACCAACAAGTGCATCTAAAAATCAAGTAATAAAAAATCTGATGAACAGAACGGTCTGGTGAATATAATAGAATCAGCGACGTAGAAAGAGAGTGGACTGACCATTCTCAGGGGGAATGGGGTATGAAGGGTATGGGAAGAGATTGGACAAAAATCTTACACCTATGGATGAAGATAGTGGTGTGGGGTAAGGACATGGAGTGGGGTAGAGGAGAGCTGTGTGTGTATGTTGCAGGGTGTAAGGGGAGGAAGAGGACCACCTGTAACAATCTTAACAGTAAAGATTTATGTTTTTAAAAAAAGAACATGAGGGAGACTACCTTGCTTAGGTGGCCCCCACAATCACCAGATCTCAATCCAATTGAGCATTTATGGGAAGAAGTTAAAAGCCATCAGGCAGCTAGTTTCACAACCGTCAAATCTCAGAACTGGACAGGCACGGTGGCAGATTCCTCATATCACCTTTCAACATCTTGTGGAGTCAATGTCAAGAAGAATCCCCACAATATTCAAGGCAAAAGGTGGCCTAACAAAATACTGATAGGGTGGTCATAATAATCTTGCCAGTGTATATGGAACTTACTTAATTGTAAATAGTGTATATGGAACTTATTTAATTGTAAATAGTGTGTCACTATTATGTGTTTCATAGAAAAGGAATTGATCATACCCCAATTATGCTGAAAGGACTTACTTGTCAATGTTTTACTCTGGGCCTGTGCTCAGCCATGGAAGATGCAGGCGGACCTGCCCTTTTCTCTCAGCCTTCAATTGGCCTCAGAGGCTGTTGGGCAGGCCCGTCCTTTCCTCTCTTGGTCTGTGATAGGCCTGGGAGGCTTCAAGCATGCTGCCCTTTCCTCTCAGGGCCTGCAATCATCTGGGTAGGGTGTGGGCAGCCCACCCTCTCCTCTCTGGGCTGCGATTGGCTATGGGGGGTTCCGGCTGGCCCCCGTTTCCCTTTACGTTTCTGCTTTGGTTCTGGCCTGACCCACTGCACAGCAGCTCAGCTGGCCCCCCTTTCTCTGTCTCTGCTCAGGGCCTCATCTGCATGAGCAACATCCTCCTGTCCAATTGTGACCCGTTATGGCATCCCAACCTAATTTGTATATTCCTTCTCTCTCTCTCTCTCTCTCTCTCTCTCTCTCTCTCTCTCTCTCTCTCTCTCCCCCCTCTCCCCCCCTCTCTCCCCTCTCCCCCTCTCCCTCTCCCTCTACATCCCCCCTCTCCGTCTCTCTCTCCCCCTCTCCCTCTCTTCCTCTCTCCCTCTCTCCCTCTTGTTCTCCCTTTCCCTCTCCCTCTCCTTCTACACACATATACACACACATATAAACATTCAGGATTTAGAAGCACTAGTTGCTGCCCCTCTTCTACCCCCCATTGCCATCTTGCCCCTGGTTTGGGATCTCTCTAGTCTCTCCAAGATTATCTCACCCCCACCCTCATATTTAGGGTGAATGTGGGCTTACAGATACAAAGGCCCTGCTCTGAAGTCCACCTAGCAGTTTCACCCTTCCTGCCCTGGGTTCCTAAGATGTAGATATTGTACAAAGGTTTCTAAATCCCCTAAAAACGGGGATTTATACTGTATGCTGTTTTATTTAAGAAAGTGGGATCCAAGGTGGGAACCCTCTACAATAAAGTCTATCAGTGTTTAGGAAGAAAAATTAGCTGGAATACTTTGAATGAGTTTTCATAATCTAGAACTAATGTTTTTTCTAAGTGGAAATGGCATCCTATCTAATAAAAGAGTATTATGCAAATTGACCATCACTCCAACACACAAGATTGGTGCCCCCATGTGGTCACAGATCCTGCCCCCATATGGATACAAGATGGCCACCACAAGATGTCTAGCAGTAAGTAATCAGTGCTCATAGAAAAGAATTTCTAGAGTGAGAAAGAAAATTAATTTCTTCAAAAACAGGAGTTTTGTGAGTAATTTATACATTTTGGAGTAAAAATTGCTTTAGAAAATGTACATGCTTGAATTGTATTAGGTGAGTCAAATTTTCTATAAGATTTTATACTTTAATTTTCTTTCATAGAATTTTAGCTTTTTGTATTAAATAAAAATATGTAGAATTTATTTCTCTGTGCTATGTTTAATAAATAAATAGAATTTGTTTATCTACAGGGAATAGTTACTGTGGCATATTATTTCACCTTAAATTTCATATTAAGCTTAAGTTTTCATTTAAATCTATATTACCTCCTGATTAAATCTTGAAATAATCTGTTTTGTTTCATTTTTCAGTAATAATTGAATCTATGCCTAAACTGCCTCCAGTTAATGAGGAGACTGTAATTTTTAAAAGCGATCGGCAGACAGCAGGGAAGGTTTGTAAAAATTTTCAAATTCTACAAATTATTATTTAGAATAATAATTTGTGTTTAGTGTTTTTAACTTTATCTGCCCTAAAAACATTTTAATTTTAGTAGATGAGCAGTCTATAGCTCTCAGATTGTATATTTCCTTAGTACATTTTCATCAGTACTTTGTCTTTATATTGGTTTTATACTGCTTATTACTCTTTATTGATTGAGTCATTAAATAGGCATGTATAGGTACTTTGCTAGGAGGTAGCTCTTCATATTGAATAACGCAGTTTCCTACTCTCCATGTACTCACTATTAAGTACAGAAGGTTATTTCCACTATGTAGTAGGTCTGAAACTTTTTTGGTTTGTGATTCCCCTTCAGAGTAGTGGCTCTCAAATTATGGGTTATTAAAATATATATAATTAAGTAGTGAGGTTTCTTTTAACATCTTAGTAGTGGAATAAACTTGTGTGTTTATCCTTGATATGGAAGACCTCAAATTTTACCCAGCAGTTATGCAATTCTGAGGAGTCAGTAGAAGACATAAAATTTTCTTAGGTTAATCCTGGGTGGCTCAGTTGGTTGGATGTTGTCCTGTGCACCAAGAGGTCGCTGGTTCAGTTCCCAGTCAGGGCACATGCCCAAGTTGAAGCTCTTATCACCAGTTAGATGCATGTAGGAAGCAGCCACTGGATGTTTTTCTGTCACATTAATGTTTTTCTCTCTTACTTTCTCTCTCCTAAAAAATCAATAAAAACAGATTTAAAAAACACACAAAACGAACTCAGATCAAATCTGTAAATACCCATCAAGTCTTTCTTGGAATGAGTTTTATTCACCTCAGTATTCCTCCATTGTATGTAATACAGTCCTTCATAAATTATATGTGCTAAGTAAATGTATATTGAGTAGAAAGCCAAATAAGAAACCAGCTGCTATTCTTTGTAGAAGCAACTTTCTGGAGCTTAGTATTTCCTAAATAAGCAATAGTTGGCTTCTTTTTTTGTTTGTTTTAGGAAATATAATTTACAGTTAATCGGAAAAATAGGGCATATTTTGAACTGTATTATTGGGTCATTTATATAACCTTTCCTTTTTCTCTGCCTTTTCCTTTTTATTCCATTCTAGAACATAAGTTGACAGGTTCTATACCAAATAGAAATAAATCTCTTAGGAATGCAAAGCAATCAGTGGGAGAATTAATTGAAGTCTAGAGCTAATATATTTTGGCCATTATTGAGAAGGTTTGTGAGAGGAACAAAGACTTTTAAATGTCTGAAGTATGATGCTCTACTTTCTTTCCCTTCATATAGCCAGGCTTTACACTTTTGCTTCAATTATGGGTACTGCTGGTATCTTGTAAGGAGTTAGAAATACGCGAGGGGCTTAACCTTAGAGCAGGTTGAGAGGAAAGGAATGGGAAATGAGTAGACGGCTGTGCTGTGACCAGCTCTTCCTGCCAGTTGGTGTAGTGCAGTCTGCCCTGGTGAAAAAACAAAGCATGTCTTTCTGTCCTCAAGAAAATAGTAGAAGAGGGAAAGGGAAAACTTATTTATTTTTCTCTCTGTAAACTCAGCAGTTTATTTCCATGATTCCTTTTATTTATGATTTTTATGACAGTTGTCCATTTTTCCAAGCAGCTAACTTAGATAATTTTAGTTTCAATGTATGTCTGAATTCTCATTCTTATATCCTCCAATATATTTGAATTCTCATTCCTATAATTGTGACTAGTAATGTTAATATTCAGCTTTTCTGTCATTGACTTTGAAAGAAATCAGATAAAAAAGCAATTTTTAAACCAGGCATAACAAACTCACAGCCCATCCGCTGCATGTGGCCAGCAACAGATATTTTTGTGGCCCAGTCAATAAAATGGTATGCAAGAAATGTTTTAATAAAAAATTTGTAACTTAATTATTATAATATCCTGTTATACATAATTATTAATAACGAACTGCGACGTTCGATAATGACTGATTACTATAATCACGTTGCATTCATTTCCCTTATACAGAGGTGCACCATTTCTCTCCATTAATAATAGCAAATATTTTAGCAACCGATTGCCATGTCATTAGTCTTTTTATATTGTATAAAGTATTAAATATAGCTCCTTTTTTCCTAATTGAGCTCCCCTCTACCCCCACCATCTATTTCTAAATTTTACATAGAAAGCGTTATAAATTCAAGAAAGTTAGAAGACTTTCAAAAAGATTTGACTGTAAATCTAAGCACCTTGAAATGATTGCCCCAAATAATGGTGGGAGTTGGGGAGGAGGGTTGAAAGTATTGTTAGTACTACCAGTGTATTTTTTAAAGATTTACTGATTCTGTAAGGAGGTTGAATTATCCCCAGTTACTCGAAAATTTGAAGTTCAGAAAGGAACAAAATTGATTTTACCTCCCAGTTGGTTTCACTTATTTCCCTTCTATTACCCTCCCCATTCCCACTGACCTAAGGAGAGCAACTTCAGATTTGTTATTTCTACATTTTGCCTTTTAATAATGATTTCATAATAATTATTTAATAATGATTAATTCCTTTTTATAAATAATGGAATTCCATTTTTAATATTTAGTTCTTTAATATTAGGAGATTTTTAAATAAACACCAACCTTTATAATATGAATTTTGGTTATTTCTTTTGCATTTGTATAGGAATCTCTTTCACGGCTCGCATAGAAAGAGTTCCAATTCAGGGTTCAGGTTCTGGAGAAGGGCTGCACACAAATGAAGAGACTTGAGACTTGAAGAAATTCAACTTGGCGATGTGGGGGCACAGGTGGTAGTCCAACTCTAGTGGGAGAACTACTCCAGCTCTGGCCCTGCCAGCCCCTTTTATTAAGGGTTTGGGGAAAACATCTTAGGCAACATAAACAGAAATTTACATGTAGCCCTTAGGCAGGAAATAACAGAAACTTACACGGGACAAACAAGGTGGAGGCTTCTTCAGCAATATCTCAACTAAAGGTTAGAGCAATTAAGGTTGTTGACCAGCCTTCCTGGCTTCCTGTCAACATCTCTTTTTTAGTGAAACTGATTTGTTTTCCAGCACATTTGGTTTTCAGTGTTTGTTAGATAGAGCAAGTTTTGTTTTTGTTGTTTTACTTTTTAATAAACCAAAACCATGAAATCTATTTTTCTGTCAAATATCATTGGGTAGGAATTTTTACTGATTTAAAAAAAAAAAAAAAACTATTTTAGTATAACAATTTTACATCCAATAAACATTAATATTTCAAGAAAGATACTTTAAATATAATATTACCAAAACTGAACTAACATAAGTATAATAACACAAAACTTGTAGGAAATAGTAAAAATCTGCAAATAACAAGATTACTTAAAAAAATTTTTTTTTACTTATCTTTTTTGAAGTAATATTTTTATTACTGGTTTGCTTGGTAGTATGTGATGATATTTTGGAAGTCTCCGTATTATACTGCTACAGTGTTGTTGTTTTTTTTCTTCTTTAGTAACTTGTGTAACATACATGGTGATTGAAATAATTCTTTGACTTAGTCAACGAAGTACAATACTCTTCCTTCATTTTTATTACTTTTATACTTTCTTCATTTTTATTAATGGGAAGTCAAACAGTGATTGATAAGACACAATTCTGGATGACTGTGGAGGTTCATCTCTCTTTTCCCCCTTTTGGTAGTTTAGTGAAAAGCTGCATCAGCTAAAAACACAGTAAGGCTAAAGGCACTCTTTTGAAGGCTGTTCTCTGAGCTGCAGCATGCAGATCTTGACCCCCTCATGTGCACAACTTTCTGGCATTGTTTTGGGGGCCTGTGAATTCCTTGATATGTTTCTTGTTTCACCGAGAAACTGGGAGTTAACTAGTCCCTCTTAGGCTAGTGTGTGTGGAGAGGGAGGAGAATGTGGCTTACTCATCCTTGGAGTGCTTTCTGTGCATGTCCAGCCAGCTGACTCAGGTACTATGTTCTGTGCATGTCCAGGCCCCCAACTGCAGGAACCATGTTCATGTTGCATACATAACATCTAAGCCCAGCCTGTGCAGTGGAATGAATTTGGGTGCCTGAGCCTATGTTACGCTGTATCTGTACTATATGGTGGTAGTTTGTGTGTCTGTGACCCCTTTTTGGGACAGGAATCTTTTGAGGTCTTGTAGCAGAAAGGTACTACTTTGAATAAGAGATGGCAAGCATTAAACGCTATAGCCACGTGGAAGGCCACGTAGAATGCCATCTCTGAAATGACAGGGCAAGTATAAAACATCAGGTAGGTTACATTTTTGTATGAGTATTTCTACAGAATATATACTGTTAAGATGTAAAGAAGGCTACTTGCCTAGTTTAAAGTAAATATCTTATAATTGACTATCCTAAGTTCTGTTTCTCAAACTGCCCTTGCAGCCTATTCCTTTTCTGTCTCTGGTTAGATGGAAAGTCAGGTCGAAAGACTGAGCAGGGAGTCAAGGTTTAATTGAACTTTGAGATGAAGTAAGTAGGTGGGCCTGAGTCTTGCTTTGTCTAAAGTTCTCCTTCACAGTTTAGCACTCAAGTATTAGCCAGCCTAAAATCTATACCTTTGAAGCTGATAGTTTTTAAAAATATTGTTAAATCCTTTTTTATAACTCCAGATTAGCTAAATTGCTTATGTATACACAGTCAAGTTTTCCTGTGATAGTTTGGGGTAGGATCATAAATACACCTTGCATTATCATGAATGATTTTTAATTGAAAATTAGACAGATTGCTGGTTACCAGGAGTTGAGAAGGAGGTGGGAGGGAGGAAAGTGTGACAGACTATAATAAGGCAACATGAGGGATCTTTCTCTGTTTTGGAAATGTTCTTTATCTTGATTGTATCATTGTCAATATCCTGGTTACAATATTTTACTGTATTATTTTATTCCTTTGACATTAACAAAATTGCCTTTTATAACAATTATCAGTGCTTTCCATTTATAAATATTGCTTTTTGAGTCATTATATGTTAAAGGAGGCCTTCGTATTCTATTCTACAGATATTTGAGATATTTGGACCTGTTGCACACCCATTTTATGTATTACGGTTTAATTCTTCAGAACACATTGAGAGTAAAGGTATTAAAATGAAGGACACTATGTATTTTGCTCCATCAATGAAAGACTTCACCCAATATGTATTCACAGGAAAACAGTAAGTAATTTTTCTCACCACCACCAGTAAATATATATTAATTGCTGTTTGCTTATTTAATATTTATATTTTAGGAATAATTCTCAGCATTGGTCGTTTTAAATAGTATTTGTCTTTTTTTTAGTTCATTTACTTTCCTAATAACACCTCTGAAAGCTACAATTATCAAATTTTACAGCTAGAGATCATTCATATATTTTGCTCACAATGATTTGCTTCAACTAGTAGCAATATATTTGGGACACATATATTCTGAATTCTAATTAAATTTCTGAATTCTAATTCACTGCATTTTTCATTACATACATTCTTATATATACACGAAATTTGTGCAAGGAGGAGGAGGGGGCATGTCCCTCAGCCCAGCCTGCACCCTCTCCAATCTGGGACCCTTTAAGGGATGTCCGACTGCCCTCTCCCAGGACTGCTGGCTCCCAACTGCTCGCCTGTCTGCCTTCCTGATTGCCCTAACTGCTTCTGTCTGCCAGCCTGATCACCCTTTAACAACTCCCTTGACAGCCTGATTGATGCCTAACTGCTCCCCTGCCAGCCTGTTTTTCTCTAATTGCCCTCCCTGGTCTCCCCCAACTGCCCTCTTCTGGCCTGGTCACTCCTAACTGCCCTTCCCTGTTGGCCTGATCGCCCAAAACTGCCCTCCCCTGCTGGCCATCTTATGGCAGCCATCTTGTGTCCACATGGGATGGCCATCTTTGACCACATGGGGGTCTCCATCTTGTGTGTTGGAGTGACTGTCAATTTGCATATTACCTCTTTATTATACAGGATGCTACTTCAGTATTAGTATTACCATTTAAAAAATTCTTTTCCATTTTAAATAAAATTTTCATTGGATTAAATTCTAGATTTATTTCATCACTTTCAAGAAACTGTAATTCTCAAGGAAAAAAAGAAAATGAGATTTCAGGTGTCTTGTAAATTGTAAACTTATAGAAGAGACAACTAAAATGTATCACCCAAAAGTTGTGTGTCAAATGCTGATAAACAGAATTTACTTAAGTAATAACTTATTCCTATTTTGTCTATAACTTACACTAAATGATGCCTATAGTATGTGGGTAGTAGTATTTCTGCATATTTATGCTCCCGCTGGTTGTGTGTACTTTTCTTGTGTTAATTGTCTTGCCAAGTGTTAGCTGTAAAGCTGCTTATATAATTTAAACTTACTGGTATGTAATTTAATTTTTATATAAACTATTGGTATATAGTTCAAGTAGAATAGTTTTTTCTATAAAAATTAGTTGAATGCTTCATAAAGCTGTAATGAATATGAGCTACTAAAAATATTGTCAAGTTAGAAGTGAAAGAGAAGGCCTCAGAACATTGGGAGGGGAAATGGAGATCTTTAATCCAAAAAGACTGCACTCAGTTTGACATACAAGTCTCTTTCATAGGTGAAACATCAGGGATATGGTTTTTGCAAGAAATAGAAAGGCAACTTTACGCAGTGAATAGTATTAGTGCTATGACAAAAGTAATAGGCATAAGAAAGTCTCTATACTACCGTGTTTCCCTGAAAATAAGACATCCTCCTAAAATAAGACATACTTACAGGTTTCTTTCTGAGTGAAATATAAGGCATCCCCTGAAAATAAGGCCCCCCTAGGCTAAACATGAGATTTGGTCCACTGATTCTGAAAGAAATGGAGTCACAAGAGGTTCACCAGGAAATTCAGGAATTGGATTGTTATGATGATGTTCCAGAAGATGATGACATGATTGTCATTGGATAAATGAGTAAATTCTTGATACTGTAGGATTTACAGTTTGTCTGGTTTGTGTTGACAACTACCGTACTACCGTACCGTATACAGGTAATAAATTTCCTTTATTTTCATTTAACAATAAATGTGTACCATATTCTTCTTCATGGAAAAATAAGACATCCCCTAAAAATAAGACCTAGCACATCTTTGGGAGCAAAAATTAATATAAGACACTGTCTTATTTTCGAGGAAACAGGGTACTTACATATCAAGTCTCTGAATTTCATTCATTATTTCAGAAATGAAAATTTTGTTCCTGATAATTAATTCAGCTAATGTTTAAGAATCCACATAATTATCTGAAGGAATATTTTCAAAACCTAACTTATTCTTTAGGCTGTGTAAAGTTAATTTTTCTAAATGACTGCTGATAAGACAGGTGAATTAAATAGATAGCAAAGTCGTAAAGATTATGTAATATATTTTAAAATCATACCTTAAATAAGTAGCATTTCATTCTGCTTTGAATATTAGGGTGTTGCTGTGGATATACCATATATTTTTCTTTTGCCATATAAAATTCTAACAGATAAACCTGAAAGAAAATCTGAAATGTTTATTAAATAGATTTTAAATAATTGGAGCAGTCTTTGTTTTTTATTTGTAAAAACAAGAATTTTGTCCTGGAAAGAAATAATTAATAAACTAAAAAGTTGGAGAATTAGGCCTACTCTGCAGAGGTACCACTTTGACCGCAGAAGAGGTCAGAACCTGTTCTGTTCAAAACTGCATTTTGGGATCTGTCATAGGCACTCAGTGGAATTACTTTGCCTTTGAGGTAGAGAAGGTCAGCTCCGCTCCAGCTAACTTGCCTCTAGGAAGGCTGTTTAAATCTTAGCTACCTATGCATGAACTTTCTGTGAAAAGTGATTTTTAAAATCTTGCTTGATCTTTTCGTTAGTAGATTTTGATTTTCAAAACTAAATGCACTATTTGGGGCACTTTTCCTACTAGTGTCATTAAAGTCCAAACTAAAAGCACCACAGGGCATGAGATGGCATATATGGAAAAAAAGGTGTATTAGAGCTATGTTAAATACATAGGTGTATGATGATAATTTTTTTTTAAGTGGTGGAAAAATGAGTTAATGCCTTAAGTATAATGTCAAAATTCGACCAGGCAGCAGGGTAGGCCAGGGGAAGGGAGGGAGGCCCTGGCTGGAAGCAGGCGGCCAGAGGAAGGGAGGAAAGCTCTGGCCAGCAGCAAGAGGCCAAGGGGGAAAAGAGGGAGGCTCTGGCCAGTTGTGGCAAGGAAGGGAAGGAGGCCTGGCCACCTGCAGGCACTGGGGGTAGGGGGAAGGGAGGGAGTACCTGGCTGGCCCCCACCAGCCATTAGCGACCCTACCAGTGCACTGGGCCTCTAGTCCTATATAATAAAAGCCTACTATGCAAATCGACCAAATTGCAGAATGACCTGTCGTTATGAGGCTCACTGACACTCAATGCAGGAGCTGCTCCCAGACCCCAGGACAGCCAAGGCAGTGCCAGCCTCCACCCCCATCGCCCCTCAAGTCACCCCGTACATCAGCCCTGATCACCAGCCAGGCCTAGGGATTCTACCCATTACCCATGCACAAATTTGGTGCATCAGCCTCTAGTATTTTAATATAATCAAATAATAAGATGCTGTCAAACTATTAAATAAAAAGATTACTAAGATTTAAAATTAGTTTTCTTAAATTATATATATACTTTTGTTGGTCATGGAGTATAAAACTTTCCACTAAAAGTAATTAATGCTTGTGATTATACTGTCCTTCAGAATCTTCAAAATTCCTCCTCCTCCTCCCCAAACTAGAAAGCCTTTTACTCTCTCTGCTTTGACAATGTTGTTTGAGTAAGCATTGGTTACTCATGGAGTATTGATATGCCTCAGGTAAATTGAGGAAAAGGAATTTCATGTTGTTATCACTGCCATTAAATCCATAAATCTTAAGACAAGGAAATGCCTTGTATTTGTTTTTCTGTCCTTAGCACCTGGAACAGTGTATCTCCTATAGTTTGTGTAGAATAAGCGTTTATTGAAGTTAGTTTTTGAGCTCAGGTATCATGAAAGCATTAATCAAAGTCATAACATCTGGAGATGCTTGTGAACTGCAAAAGCACTTTTCTCTGTATACCACAGCCTTCACTTCTTATCCTGACCTCCCCCCTCTCCCTCCCCCGCCTCCCGCCCCAATCCTAAAATGTCCAAATGATGTGTTTTTCTTATGAGCTCCCCACATCTTCAGAAACAAAGTAAAGGACAAAAGATGGTTTTTTATTTTTAGCTTTTATTTTCATGTGTGTTGCAAATTAAGAGTTGAGCTCATGTCTTCTACCTTTATCATTATTATTATTATTTTGGTTAATCCTCACCTGAGGTTATTTTCTCCATTGATTTTTAGAAAGAGTGGAAGGGAGGGAGAGAAAGAAAAATATCAGTGTGAGAGAGACACAAATCCTGCATGCACCCCGACGGGGGCAGGTTTCAAACTTGCAGCCCATTAGATTGGGGATTGAATCCGTGACCCTTTGGTGCACAGGCTGATGCTCTAACCACTGACCCAGAGCTATGCCTGCCAGGGGATACTTTTATTATTTTTAATACTGTAAAATTATATGTCCTTAACAGTATCAGCAAGTACTTCTTTGACTTTTTGTTTTCTCTTCCTAGAGAGAAGGGATCAGATGCATCATGGGAAAATGATCAAGAACCACCACCAGATGTAAGGATAAGTCTTTTTGCACAATATTTTAGAAAGTAAGATAGAACTTAATCTTATAAATTCATCATTCTTGACCTTAATGCTCTTTATTTGCCTTTTCCTGTCTCCCACATTACTGCTGTGTGTCTTTCAATAAGAATTTTTTATTGACCATTGAAAAGATATTTTCAGTCACATTTTAATAATTATTAGCATGTCATTGCACTTACAATTTTCTGTTTTTAATCAGTTTAATACCTGGTGAAGGCAGAATTGCCATTTTAAAAATGTTTTATTCTTCAATTTAGTGATTTTAGCCATGTGAGACATGAAGATATTTATTAATGGTATGTTTAATAAGCTTTCTTTCTTTTGGAGATACAAAATTATTAGAATCTACCTATCTCTGCATTTTTACAATGTAATTCCTTTTCTAAAAAGAATTTTTCGCCTGGCCTGGTTGGCTCAGGTAGCAGCACCAGCCTGTGAACCAGGTCATGGTTTGACTCCTGGTTAGCGCACTAGTCCCAGTGACAGCGCAATCCCCAGTAGGTGGCATGGAGGAGGCAACTGATGAGTAATTTTCTCTCTGGTCATCAATATTTCTATCTCTGAAATATCTCTATTCCTCTCTCTTTTCCTCTCTCTGAAATCAATAAGAATAAATTTCTTTTGAGAAAGAGTTTTTTACTTTATGTTTTGAATCTGTGCCAACCAGACTAGTTTTATGTTCCAAAGTAGCTTGATATTACAGTCATTCTAGAGATGTGAAATGGAATCAGTGATAATCTGTAGAATTATTCGATTTCATTTTCCATGGAGATGTTTAAGCATATTTTTAAGTTATTAAAATACAGAAATTACGAGTGTATACATTTTGTGAAAATAATATGAATTTATATAGTATAAAATTATTATTATTGAGAGTCTTTTTATGTGCTCAGTAGTTCCGATGAAGTTTTTCAGTATTATAAATTCTTGGTATTTGTAGATTTAACCTTGTTTATTTTGAACATAGACCATTAATCTCAATGTTGAAGATTAATGGTCTATGTTAATGTCTAATTTTGCTGAGACATGAATCAGGCAATGCTCACTCAGAGGGTCACTTAGCCACCGTGAGTCATTTGACAAGTGAGTAATCTTAGTTTAGTATCCAAATTACCATGGGTTTTATTTTCTAGTTTATGATGTATATACATGTGATTTCCATTAAGGCCTGAAGAATCACTTAATGTTCTTAATTATGTATAGGGCATTTTATTATTGAAATTACATGTTTTTAAAATATTTAAGACTTTACAAAAGTCTTAGAAGGTATTTCTTGAGAAGTGTATATATTCTTATACATCCCTGTTGTTTCAGACTGAAGCATTTAAGTTAATTATGGTTGTACTCATGGTTTATAAAATTATTTGATTAGGTTAATTATGAAATTTAATCTGAGCATACTTCATGTAGTTTTTTTTCTAAATAGTTGACTCCATTATTTTCATAATATGGAAAACTCTGAAATTCTAAAGTTTATTTTACTATGATGATATTGTAGAGTTTAGAATATGGCTTGATATTAAATATAGGTTAATTTTTTAATATCTGGGTTTTAAACTTTTTTAAGAAATCATTCTGTGCAAATAGGAAATGTTGGGCTTGCATAAAGGAGCCAAAACGTTTAGAGAATGTATCTTAATCATCTTCATATTCTTTTCTAATATATGGATTCTTATAAATGAATGTGTTTAATAAATGCAAATTTAAATTAATTGGTGTTTAAGGAAAATGTGAAGTTTTACCTGATTATAGGGAGGTGATAGCAAAATATTGGCAAAACTATCTCTTTAAAATAGCCTATTACTAATTAAATCCTTTAATATCTCCCTCCTGCTTTTAGGACAATATCCATTTATTTAAAATAGCACAATAAGTTTTTTGGTCTCTAATTTCAGTGTCTGATTTTTCTCTTGAAGAAGCTTTCAGTTTGTCTTAAGAGTCATTCTCATTTCTTGAATTTACTGAGCCTCTACACATATTCTCAGTCCTTGGAAATTCCTATCCCTTATTTTTACTGTTAACTCATCATTAGAGATTTATCTTGGGTTACCCATACCAAGAAATCTTCCTTGCCCTTTTTCTTTTCCTTCAGCCTCATATTGCCATAGCACTAAATAAAGCATAGCACTTGCTCATTGGTTTATGTGTCTACCTTCACATTTGACTGTACAATTTCAGAGAAAGAAATGTTTTCCATCTTATTTCAATGTGTCCCACTGCCCAGCAGATATCAGATTTCACACAATCTTAAAAATCTTTCACATTAAGATCAGTGAAGGTGCTAATATCTGTTGTTTTTCTGAATTTGATCATGGATTCTGAGGTTATGGACTCTTGGTTCCTGGAAGATTTGATGTAGAATATATTTTAGCAAGACTGAACTGAAAATCCTATACATTATATTTCTTCCTTTTAAATGTACATACATGCATACACACTTAGCCTGCTTTTATGTTTTCTAAGAAACATAATTATCTGTTTTCTGATATTAATAGAATAATAAATGCCTAAACTCTTAAGAAAGCATAAAAGTCATAATATATAAAGCTTCTAAGTTTTTTTTTGTGTGTGTGTGTTTTTTTTTTGGGGGGGGGTTATAACAATGAATCTCAATTCTTAGTTACTTATGACTTGCTTTCATAATTCAAAATTATTTCCTCTTGGAAATTGCATCATGCATCATGTATCTGCTTATCAAATCCTTTTTCTGAAATCCTCTCTAAATAACATCCCTTGAGGTTTTCTCTGCCCTTATTTTGCCTTATAACCTTTACTGTTCCTGACATTATATTAATAAAAAATTAATAACTTTATGGTGTTTAGAACAGTACTTGGTTTGTACTGAGTATGTGTAAAATTTTGAATAAAAAGTATAACATTCCCTATTTTAAAAAAATATGTTTTATTTATTTTAGAGAGAGAGAGAATCATCAGTGTGAGAGAGAAGCATCCATCAGTTGCCTCCTGCAGGCATCCCACTGGGAATCGAACCTGCAACCTGGATATGTGCCCTGACCAGGAATCCAATCAGCGAGCTTTTGGTGCATGGGACAACCCTCAGCCAACTGAGTCAGGGCCCATTCTCCTATATTTATATTAGTCTGATACTTTGTCATTTGCATATTCCTAACTAATCCTTTCTTTAGCATTTTTGGCAGCTGATACTATGATGAATCTTGACTCTAAACTGAAACTCAAACTACTAGCTAGGAAGTAGCCATATCTCAAAGTTGGTAAAATTGGCATTTTAAAATTACCTATCAGAAACTTCCTAGGAATTAAACCAAAAAACCTTGAGTACTCATCTGCTTACTGGCCTATGTCTATAAAGAGCTTTAGACACTTATTAAAAAAAAAAAAAAAAAGTATTTTTCTATGATGTGTAATTAATTCAGATATTACTGCCACTACTAAGTATCAAAAGAGTATCTTTTAGTGACAGTGTTAAATAATAGGCTTATTCTTCTTAGCTCTAAGTATATACTATAAATTGGTAAATTCATATGATGTAAATCTGTATATTTTTCTCTGTCAGGCCATAGATTTTAGTGATGATGAAAAGGAAAAAGAAGCCAAACACAGAAAAAAAAATCGCATTCAAGGCCGGAAAAAATTTAAATCTCAATTTAATGAGTCAGGTGAGTAAATATAACATATATCAATTTTTAAAAAATATTTGCTTATATTTATATGTTCATTAGTAATAAAACTGAAGAAAATATCTGGATTTTATTTTTTATCTGCTATCCTACTAGCATTGGAGGCATTTTAAAGCAAGAAATGTTCAGTGGTGGTTTTTCAAACTTGAGGATGTAAAAATGACTCCTGGGGAGAAAGACAAAATAGACCTTGTTAGAGTTATTTGTGCTCATTAGCATTTTTTCTTTAAAAACCTAGTGTCTTCCATTTTTAGAATTAAATGATATGATACCTATTATCTTACTCAAGATACTTTATTTTTTTAACATTCACTTCATTTTATAATACCTTTTCTATTCTCTTTCTTTTTTAAAAACTAAACTTTTTGTAGATTGAAATGGAATGGTAAGAAATAATAAAAAGATCTTATATGCCCATTGCTTCATTTACTGCAATAGTAATATCTTGCAAAACTATAAAGTAAAATATTGCAACCAGGATATTGACAATGATATAATCAGGATTCAGTACATTTCCAAAACAGGAAAAGATCCCTCAGATTGCCTTTTTATATAGTAACTCAAACTTTCCTTCCTCCCACCTCCTCCTCAACTCCCAGCAACCAGTAATCTGTTCTCTACCAGGTGTACCGATTAATAATGCGGATTTTTTTCAATAGATGGAGTTACACCTATGTTGACAAATATATATGTGATTTGATATGTTTGCTATTTTGTTGTATGTACAGCAAGCTTCAAAAAGTCATATGTCAAATTTTCTGGAGGTGTTAACATCATATAATTCTAACATTTTATCATCTTGGTATTGGCCTTGATTAGTTTTCCCTTTTCATTGAATTTGGAATCTTCTTGGCTCTTGGTACGATGAGTTATTTTTAATTGGAACATGGACATTTTAGGTATTATTTTATATGTTACTTAAATCTTTTGTTTTAACAGTCTTGGTTTTAAAACTGCTCTGGCAAGAAAGGAAGTAGGGTGTCACATTACTCTGCCTACCAGATAGGGATACAAGTCTAGGTTTTCTTCTCAGTCTCTGTTGACAGGGAAGTGAGTAAAAGGCCAGGAGGTGCCTTTTACTTCTGGGCAAGTGTAGGCCTCCTCTTGTGCCTGGTGGGGCAAGGCTACCTCATTACTGCTCCCCTGACAACAGTGGTGGATGGCCTCGCCACCTCTGGGTTGTGATCAAAGTCCTGCCTCTCCCGTAGGGCTTTTCTGACACCAGAAAGTGCAGGAGGTGAGGAGGCCTGTGTTGTTGCGGTGGAGGCAGAGGTCCAAGTTCCCCATGTGATCTCTAGAGTCACTGCAGGAGGCCTGTAACTGGCTCCTTATTCAACCGGCTGTGACATGACCTGGTGGGAGGTCAAAGCATCTCCTTAAACATTACGAGAGGAAGTCTAGGCTCCCCACTCAGCTTCTGAGATTTGGGTGATGATAATATCTAATGTTCTCTCTGCTGTTTGGTTACAGACCAGTAGTCATTGTGTAAATTTTTTTTTTAACTTGCTAACTTTTTCCTTATCTGATTCTCTGTTTTTGGATGCTTTAAAATTGGTCATTTTAAATCTTACACATTTTTAACTGCCATAAGATATACTGGGAGTTAAAGAAAATATTTTAGTGAAATTTTAAACAGTATTTTTTATGTGTTAAAATTAATTTTGTTTTTATGCTTTTTTTTTTTTTTTTTTTTTTTTTTTTTTTTACCCTGCTCATAGGTGAAGATTTTGCTGAAGTACATCAGAATTGGAATGTTCACAGCTCTGCTTCAGAGCATTCACAAGGATATCGCAACAGAGAATTCACACAGGGATTCTCCCGGGGTAGATATTCTCAGCCTTGCCATGGCAGGCCCCCCCCTCCACAGTTTTATAACTCAGAGCACATGGCACCTCAGGAAACTTCGGGATTTCCATCTCAGAGACAAGATAATCTTAGGCCGCAGTATCCCTTTCCTCCCCCCATGTTTGGCATGCATAATTTTTCACTCCCTCCTCCACTACCACCACCACCTCCCCCTCCACCACCTGCATTTGTAAACATGGGCTGGCCTGCACCTAACATGCCACCTCATCCATTTCTTCCCATACCGTACTCGATACCTCCACCTCCTCCCCCTCCTCCCTTGCCTCCATCCTCCTCTTCTGGAGATAGTAATTCTTCTCATTTTGGATCTTACTATTAGGTAAATATGTGCATTACCAGAGGAATGTATAGGTTTTTTATTTTATATGGGAAGGATTTTTTTTTTTAAGAGAGATAATGGATCTAGATTTTTAAAACATTGTGAAAAACTGAATGTTTTCTTTTAGTTGTGAGTTGACATATATTTATAACCTTTTTGAAATTGTATCCATATGAAAATTTCACTTTTGATTTATAGGAAAATTACAATTATGTAATATTTAATTAAAACTTTTAAACCATGCTTTTCCCATCCCTGTTCAAAAAACAATATATATAGGTTTAAGAATAGATTCTAGAGCAACTTTCATCATGGATGAAAATATACTGAACATACTGATTTTCTTGTTGGTATATCTGAAAATGTGATGTTGAAGTCTTATTGAGAGTCTTTAAAATAAACTATTTTTATAAAATTTAGACTTTGGAAATTATTTTGATTATAAATGCAAATTACCAATAAATGTGAATGTTCTGATGAAAATAAACAAGAAAGGATACTGAGAAGGAAAACCTTATATGTTGGTGAAGTTGTGACTAGGGACCCTACCCTAGGGCTCCCAGATTGTGAGAGGGTGCAGGTCAGGCTGAAGGACACCAAACCCCACCCCCTTACAAATTCTCATGCACCGGGCCTCTAGTTTAATAAATAAGAGCCTAGCTAAGGGTTCAAAAGGGTTAAGTATCTTAAACTCAGTGAGGTAGCAAGGAGTTGAATCTAGTTTTATTCATTCTCAGATCAACACTTTGTGGGAAGTTGGTGCTTCACAAATTCCTTGACAGTCTTAGGAAATAATATTAGCATAAGCATTGGAGTAATCTGGACACCATTTTCAACACAAGCCCATAGACTCTGGTTGCACCAGGCCCCTTTTCACCTCCCCATGGGTCTCTGCAGGGTTTCTCAGGCACAAGTTGAGAAGCTCTGGCTCTGGCACACACTGACTTCATCATGTGTCATACTTGATTACTCTTTCTTGAAATGTAGTTCTCTCTAGGAGTTACCTTCATAGGTTATGGCACAGTCTTTCTGACTGATAGGATATTGTCAGAGTTAAATGAAATTACATCTGGAAGCACTAAAAAGAAAATAAAAAAACAAAACAAAAAACTTTTGTATGAGAAGAGTAATGTTACAGTCCAGGTATGGTAAATCTAGTTGTTTTAATCACCATGGTTTAATCACATAGACAGTAGATATTTAATATCTAAAGAAACAGCTGAATTATACCATTTAATATCTGCTTTCAATGAATTTGCTACCTAAGCACCTAGATTCAATTTGCTTTCTTCCTTATATTTAATTCATGGTTTTTTAATCATTGGGGTGTCTAGAAATCACCTACAATTAGCACCTAAATTGTGGATAGCTTATAAAAAACGCACATTATTGAACTTTATCCGAAATTCAAATCCAGTAGATCTGAGATGAGTTTTAGTAAGCTATTTAACAGGTACCTCCCTGAGTGATTAACTTCAGGATTTATTTTAAGAATAGATTTCAGCATAATTATACTACTCCAGTTTCTTGACCATTGATTGGAACTTCAGGGAGTGCTATTTGGAGTAGTGGTGAGGATGAGGGAGTTGGTAGGAAAGAAGAGAGAAATAAAACCGTAGCTTCTTAAATTTTATCATCTCACTTGGTTCTCAGAGCTGTATTTTGTCAGCTACATCTGTCTTTGGAGATTAGGAGCAGTACCCCATTGTGTCTCACAGGGAAGAGAAATGATGTTTTCATATCTCCAACTTGATCTTAGAGTGCCTCTTTTAAAATTGTGTGGCCCTAGATCTTTAAAGTTCTAGCTGATATAAAGATAAATACAACATTCTACTCAGTTTCTTACCTCAGAGAATTCTATCTAATAAAAGTAATATGCAAATTGATTGTACCTCTGCCACACTCACCAGTCAATCAGGAGTGAGTATGCAAATTCACCCAACCACAGAGTGAGTATAAGGCTTAGGTTTACCCAGCAATGGAGGAAGCCAAGCTTCCCCCGCACACTCTGGCAGGCCTTAGACTCCCCTCAAGGCTACAAAGTTTCAATTATATAAGGTAAGTAAATCCCAACAAAAATGCTTGTGGCCACATAGCGAACAGGAGGCTTGGGTTTCCCTGGTGATAGAGGAAGCAAAGTTCCTGGCCAGCCCAGGCCTCTGCTAAAAGCTACAAAGTTTCAATTATAGAAGATAAGTAAATCCCAGACACCAAGTCCTCCACTTGGGTTGCTGGGGAAGGGGGGGGGGGGGGGGGAGGACAGGCCTGGCTGGCCTGCAAACCACCACAGGCCCCTTACCCAGGCCACCCCACGTCCCAAGGGAACCCTCTTCAGGGCAAACCAGCTGGCCCCCACCTGTGCACCAGGCTTCTATACTATCTAATAAAAGAATAATATGTAAATTCACTGTCACTCCAACACACAAGATGGCTGCCCTCATGTGGTCAAAGGTCCTGCCCCCATGTGAACACAACATGGCCAGAAGAGGAGGGCAGTTGGGAGGGATCAGGCCAGCAGGAGAGGGCAGTTGGGGGTGACGGCCTGCAGGGGAGGGCAGTTAGGGGCAATCAGGCTGGCAGGGGAGCAGTTAGGCATCACTCAGGCTGGCAGGGGCGTGGTTAGGAAGTGATCAGGCTGGCAGGCAGAAGCAGTTAAGGGTAATCAGGAAGGAAGGCAGGCATGCAAGCAGTTTGGAGCCAGCATTCCTGGATTGTGAGAGGGATGTCCGACTGACAGTTTAGGCCAAATCCTACAATAGGATCAGGCCTAAACTGTCAGTTGGACATCCCTTGAGGGGTCCCAGATTGGAGAGGGTGCAGGCTGGGCTGAGGGCCATCCCCCCACCCCCATGCACCAATTTCATGCACTGGGCCTCTAGTTACTTATATTAGCCTTTTTCTATGATAGATTAACAATTCACATGATTGAATGTGGATAAAGCCTTGCCTGTCTGCATTTGTAAATGTGTGAAATTAAAATTATTGCCTTAACTAGTACTACCAGTTTAGGTACTTGTTTTATTGAATAACACTATGTTCTGTTTTACAAAAAAAGATAGGTCTATAGTAGCTGGATGCTTGCCACTTACTAGAAATAGGTATTGAAAGAACTAGATTGAGACTGTCCAGTGGAAACTAATAGAATGTACACTTTCAGAGCTTACCAAAGAACATGTCTTAAAAGCCGTGGAGTTAAGTTGTAGGGTAGATACTATTAAATGCAACCATCTCTTTTTTAATTATCAATACTAACTGGACACAGAGGAGATGGCAGGGCCCTGTTTCAGAGAGCTCCCTTTTTTGGGGGCAAAGAAGAGTATAGAAGTTTTCTCTTTCTCTTCCCATCCACATTCTGATATGTTACTCCCTGTCTTCTACCCCCTGTACTTTTTACAATCTATATTTATTGTTGAAAGTATTATAGAAGTCCCCTTTCTCCCACTTCATTGTGCACCCCTCTCCCACTCTCTGCTCCCATTACCCCTATTATTTGTTTGCTACTTTTTTGGTTGCTTGCTTTGAGTTGGTGAGCACTGTATATTTAAAAATTCAGGACATTTGATGAATATGAGATGAGTAGAATCTGAGTTCTGGTCTACTGTAATGTAAAACTAATAAGTGGCATTTTAAATCTCAGGTGCTAAAGGCAAGATTTCTTAAGATAACAGTCATAATGATTTGGGAAGAGAATCTCAGGCATAATGTGTCATTTATATATATATTCCATTTCATCAGTAATGTTGCCATTTGCATTCAATTTTATCAATTTACATAAATTTTAGGATAATATGAGCAACTGGTTTTATTGCTTTCTACTAGTTCTTTTACACAGTGTCCCATCATTGAGTTATTTTCTGTTATAAGAAAGGCAACCTAACCCTTTGAATGACACAATTCAGGGAATTTAAGAGCAAGAGAAATTATTTCTTATGTGTTTACTTGTCATTCTTTCCCTGGTTGGTTTCGTGAAGGCTTGAGAAATTTTTTACTTAGGAGCTCTTGACATGCTCAACGTATTCAAAATAGCTATGTACTTCTATAATTAAGTAGTAGGGGAAATACATTAGTATATTGTTGAATACTAGAATCATTTAAAACTAGATTAACACTTCATAGAGTGAATTTGTGCTCTTATAAAATACATGTTAATAAAATCTGCGTCTGGTTCTGCAAATTTGATATAACGATAATAAGCTTTGAGGTATAACTATAAAAAAGGATACTTCAATAGAATGCAAGCTGGAAGATGAAAATTATTTATGAAAAATCATTTCCAGGTAATGTTGCAGCTACACTATGATTTAATACGCATTTGTGTCCTTTTCTGCAAATAAATTGCCAATATTCTAAAAGCTTTTCTCTACTTCTTACTGTGTGACCTAGTTTGATCCCAAATTTATGTAGCTGTTATGTCCCAGAAAACCAATGAAACAATTATTATAGTGTGCTTGAAATTAATGTTGAGAGATATCTTCTTAATACCATCTATCAAACCAAAGTATTTGTTTTGAGTTACTTAGCAGCAATGAAATTACATCTCATTTTGACTCAGTTGTGTGCTCTGTACCAAAATTGTTAACCATTGGTGAATTAGATATGTACAATTTGCTTAGTATCTTGGAAATGAGGTACAAATTTGTGTTTCAAATGGTAAAATAATGAGAATAACAAGTAAAGAAAAATATCAAAACTTCCTTCTGCACACTCAATATAAAAGTGTATTGAATATTTTTATATATATTATATATATTCATATATGTATATATACCTACAGATATTTGAAGGTTAGTACAAAAAAACACACAAAACACCTGATGGTTATGCATATTTTAATTGGTTAGTACCTTTAACATCTACTCATAATCTTGGTGAAATGGGAATAAATACTACATTGGCTTATTTTGTAGTTGGTCCTATTAAACCGTCTTCCAAACAGAACAAACTGATCTTATGTGTTAAAAGCTTTTTATTTATATTGAGGCTAGCTGGGCCAAACATTGTTTCTAATGAGAGATGTGACCCAAATAATACAATAAGTACAACACACAACAAAAACAACAGAATAAAATTTATTAGTATAGACTCCCTATTAAAATGTGATATATACATGATGGTAGCCTGTAATATTTGGATGGTAAAGCTGAACTTCTAAAATACTCTCTATCAGTAGCCACTACAGTGTGCAAAACTACAACTGCAGCTCTTAAGCCTTTCACTGTGTAATCCCCTGACATTCAGGAGTTCTGGGAAAGCATTTGTCCTCTTCCTCATCCCACTGCCCTTACTGGTATCTGTTTGACTGCACATCATGTGTTTCATCTCAGGTAGGATTTAGGACTGTCAGGCTTAGTTATGCAAGCTGTCTTGGTAGCTGATTGATTTATGCAAAGTAAATGATTAACTTTCTTTAATATCAGTTTTTTAGAATTTTGTTTTTCAAATACAGTTTACATTCAATATTAGTTTGTATTAGTTTCAGGTGTATGTATAAGGATTAGACAGTCAGATAATTTACAAAATGATCCCCCTAATATTTTAGTTCAGCACCTGGCACAATACATAGTTGTTAATAACTATCTTGACTATATACCTTATGCTGTGCTTCACATGCTCGTGATGATTGTGTAACTACCAATTTGTACTTCTTAATTGTTCACCTTTTTCACCCAACTCCCCAATCCCCCCTCCTGCAACTAGAAATTGTTAGTCTGTTCTCTGTGAAGCTGTTTCTGTTTTGTTTGTTCGTTTATTTTGTTCTCAGTTTGGTTTGTGACCAAGTATAATTATTATATTTATTGGCAATAACATAAGCTAATGAATTTTGTTTAGCAAGATTATGGCAGAAAAAATGTTTAAGGACAGAAGAAAAACATAGGCTTTAACTTTGTTGATAACATTTAAATATTGTTAGTTTGAACCGTGTAACATTTTCTATAAATGGAATATTCATTATGATTCAGTTTACTATACAGACTATAAAATATATTCCCATAGGTTTTGTTGTTGTTGTTGTTGTTGTTGTTGATTTTTCTTAGAACATTTCCCTGTACCATTACTCCCCAGAACATATTTTGGGGAAAACTGTCATAAATGATAGCTGGCAGAAATTCATGCATATTTCTAAGAGATACCTCATCTTGCTAAGATCACAGGGACTGGGAGTACTATTAAAATATTTTGTCTTAGGCTAGGAAATTGCTTATTCCAAAGTAGAGTCTTTGGTTCTTAACCTGGGTTTGTGTTTGTTTTTTGGCTTTTTTTTTTTTAATATGTATTTTTACTGATTTCAGAAAGGAAGGGTTAGGGAGGGAGAAACAGAAACATCATTGATGAGAGAGAATCCTTGATTAGGTATCTCCTGCACAACACAACATACTGGAAATCAAGCCCGCAACCTGGGCATGTGCCCTGACTGGGAATTGAACCGTTCATAGGTTTATGCTCAACCACTGAACCACGCCAACTGGGCAACTTGAGATTTTTTTGTTCCCCAATGTTATAGTACCCATTGAAAACCTACAAGATACACATTATTTTCTAGGAGAGGCGGTCCATGGCTCTCATCTTTTTAAAAATGTAATACCTGAAGAGAGAGGTTGGAGAGAGTCTAAAGGTTTGCTTCTTCGGGAGCAAGTATAACAATATGAATGTTTCTGAAATTTCATAATGCAGAAATCCTTTAAAAATGTTTTATTGTGGACACCCGGGAACAAATCCACAGACCACAGTTTGGAAAACATTGAGTTAAGAAACAACATTTCATTCTATGAAAATGTCTTTTTCATTTCTTATGCAATGTTTATACCTCTAAAGAAACACGGTCCTAAAGGATGTTGGATTTTAAATAGCTATGTAGGGAAAACTTCTGAGTGATTATAGCCAGGAATAGAGGAAATGTTTAATGGTCTTGGACATATAGAAAATACCTGGCATGCATGATTCTGCACAGTGGGGAATGTCTGCCATTTAGACTATAAACAGGGGCACTGTGTTTAGCCTAACAAATTTAGTTGTCTGTCTCTGCTTTACAGAGCTCATTCCTGGCATATTGTGATGAAGGGTGAAATTTGAGTAAGTTCACAAGGTCCAAGGATATCCTATAAATACTAGAAATGCTGATACAGAGAGCTTTAGAAAAGGGAGGACCCCTTGGAACACAACATGAGCCAGAAAGGATTCTGGAAGGAGAAATGGAGACTAGGCCAGAATGTGACCTGCCTCTTTAGGCATAACCAGGGTAAGCATCTCTTCATGTCCTCGGGTTGGAAGACCCAGAAGATTGAATATAACTCTCTCGTAATTGCCTAATTTTTTTTAAAATATTTTTTTTTATTGATTTTTTACAGAGAGGAAGGGAGAGAGATAGACAGCTAGAAATGTCGACGAGAGAGAAACATCGACCAGCCGCCTCTTGCACATCCCCCACCGGGGATGTGCCCGCAACCAATGTACATGCCCTTGCCTGGAATCGAACCCGGGACCTTTCAGTCCGCAAGCCGACGCTCTACCACTGAGCCAAACCAGTTTCGGCTGCCTGACTAATTTTTGTTATAGAAAGGCAAAATAAGCAGATTGCTCTGATAAAGTGGGTTCAATTGTGTTAGTTAATACAGTTTTAGTTTCCATAAATTTCCAGTCAAAGAATACATCTAAACACTCTTGTACAGTATATAGCCATCGGAACTGGATGGACACTTTGGCTGTTCCCAGTATGGGCAAGCATCATCACCCCTTACAAATATGAAACTTAAGATTTCAGTTCTCAGAAAGTGCTCCTCTTACATGGTCATAGTATTCATTATATATTATTGAAACTGATCTTCCCTTTAGATTAGGGGTGTCGAACTCAATCAGAGAAGGGGCCAAAATCTAAAATCCAGCCTAAATCGCGGGCCGAATGGTTTACTGAACAGTCATAAACTGTCATTGTGATGGAAACGCAGCGGAGTGCAGTGATGACAGCGCGGTGCGGGCCACATTGCAAGGCCTGGTGGGACGGATTTGGCCCGCGGGCCTTGTGTTTGACACATGTGCTATAGATCTATGCGATAATATAGATGATATAACTTCCTTGAGGATCAACACTGTCAGATCACATGTTTCCTTATTGCTAGCACACAAAAAGTATTTCACAGATAGTAATCATAAACTTGTTTCCCCAAGCTTTTTGCTGATTCATACCTGTAGGAATCTCTTACATTCCTAGAATTTAATGATCTTTATTTGCTGATTTCAGAAGAATTCCACAAGCATTGGTGGAATGCTTCTTTTTAATAACTTGACAGTATTTTTCAAGGCATCAAATATCTATTGTGGCACAGGTTCTCAGGATTGTGACTCAAAAAATATGTCAGAGAGATCAATAGGAAGTAGATTTACCTTTTTTTGAAACTGGTTTTGAGACTACCCTACCAACGCTAATGGGGAAAGTATAGCATTATGGAATAGCAAAATTATTTTTTTCTTAGGATATAAAGTTTGCTTAAAAGTGCAAACTTTAGATATCAAAATGGGGCTATCAAGTATTTAAGAATGACAAAATGCTATTGTGGTTTTTTTGTTTGTTGGTTGGTTGGTATTTTGTTTTTGTTTTGTCTCATCTCCATATTGGTCATCTAATAAGTTAGTATCCATCCTGCTGTATCCATAAGCATACCTTTCAATGAGCTAACTTTATAGATAGAGGAGAGTAATGGATGATATATTACTCTTTTTATATGTTACATATAAAAAAATAAGGTTCCCAAGGAATTTAAAGAATAAGAAAAGACTTTGTGTTCCTAGAGATATTTGTTTTCTCCAGGTTCCCTTTGCTTTGAAAAATAGCTTCAGGATGAGGAAGCCACTTGAGGCCATGCACTAGACTTGACTGTAAGCATGGAAAATAATAATAATAAAAGCACAAATCTGTAAATCTTTTGTAGCAACTGACAAAGGAAGTACATGCAATTTGCTGTTCTATTTCTATTGATTAACCACCCTAGTGAAATTGAGGTTGGAGAGCCATTGAACTTTCATCCATTCATTTATTCAACAATGAACATTTGTTTGGTGCTTTTTATTGGCCATGCATTTTGTGCTGAAGATACAACCTTTAGAGTGCATTAGTAGGAAATACACAAACAAGGGCACCAAGTGCTAGCATATAATGCATGTTTGAACAGAGTATAGTGGGAACATTCAGTTGAGAGAGGTCAAATCTACCTCAGCTAGGCATGGGGAAAGGAAGCAGATAAGGAATAATTCACAGAGGACATATTCTGGAGCTAGTTCTTCAAAAATAAGGAATAAATAAAAATGTGGAACTGTGTAACAGCTAAGCTATTTCTAGAACTCAGCAGGTAGATAGATTTAATGAGGAGTTAATCAATCCCAGAAGCTAGAAACTGAAGGCCAAATGACAACTTTGGGGCCTCAAATAGGGCTATCATAAGAATGATAAAACTTCTGTTTTTTTTTGTTTTTGTTTTTGTTTTTTTGTTTGTTTTGTTTTTTTGGGGTTTTTTTTTGTGAGTGTGTGGAAGGGGGTGGGGTTGATCTCCATGTTGGTCACCCAATAAGCTAGTATCAAACCTGTTGTATCCATAAGTATACCTTTTAGAGAGCTAATTTTATAGATAGTAGAGAATAATGGATGATACATGGTTTCACACTGGGTTAGTTTCCTGTTTGGAAAATATCACTCTATAGTTTCACACTGAGTTACTTTCCTGTTTGAGAAATATCACTATCTGGAAGATTGAGTGGGAGGGGGAAAATGGAAGGAGGCAATTTAGGAAATCACTGATGAAAGCAATGCAGGAGAGTGATGGAAGAGGATTTACAGAGGTTGAGGTGGGAGATAATTTTGATGATAGAAATTTCTGGAACATGAACTGATTGACAAAACTTGGAGTTAGGGAGTGGGGCAGAGAAGGGAAGTCATTCAGAATGACTCAGGTTAGGGTTTGAATTGACTAGCTAAGTGTCATGCAGTCCCTGAGAAAAGGGATATATTTTTCACAATTTCTTAATTGCTATAACAATACTATTTCAATATAACGAAAGAAAAGGAGGCCTTCCAGTGGTTAAGGATGTTATCCAATTTTTTACAGCTCCTAATTATGAAGTAGTTTTGAATATAGTTATCTAATCCTAGAATCTGAGCTTGGAACCACTATTCTGGGCTCTTCACAAAGCCATGCTAAATTGCAAAATTTTCTGTAGCTGGAATTAGGGAGTAGAAAAAGAACTATTACAACAAAAACTAAAAACAAACAAACAAACAAACAAAAAACTATTATATTTATGCTTACGGAGGCATTAGTGCTAAGAAATTCTGGAAAATGATCAGCACATATTGATGCCTTAGTATAAAGCAAAGAGATAAACACTTGAACAAAATTCTGGAAAATGATCAGCACATATTGATGCCTTAGTATAAAGCAAAGAGATAAACTC
This sequence comes from Pipistrellus kuhlii, assembly GCF_014108245.1. Classification (NCBI taxonomy): domain Eukaryota; kingdom Metazoa; phylum Chordata; class Mammalia; order Chiroptera; family Vespertilionidae; genus Pipistrellus; species Pipistrellus kuhlii. Next base: position 55,309,407 of record NW_023425584.1, read on the forward strand.
TTGAACAAAAATAATATAAGGTTAATGCAATGATATACTTTTCTATTAATCCACTTATAATTTTTATTTCTCTAAGGATTTCATAATAAGAATACTTGTTAGAGCAGTTACATAATTAAGCTACAATGTATCCAAGAATTTTATTTATGGGGTAATACTTCATACTATTCCTGTACCTATTAATTAGTTGGCAATGTGGATTGCTTTTTAAATTAATTGTAAATCAGTTCTTTTAAAAATTGGTGTAAAGTAATAAGTAAAGAATTACAGATTGTTTTAAAAATCAGTATATGTTTTTTGGGTTATAAATATTCACTTAATAGCAATTAATAACTGATGATGTTTTATCTGTTGCTGTATTTTGTATTAATTTAGGAGTTTATTTTATTTTTTTTTAAATATATTTTATTGATTTTTTACAGAGAGGAAGGGAAAGATATAGAGAGTTAGAAACGTCGACAAGAGAGAAACATCGACCAGCTACCTCTTGCACACCCCCTACTGGGGATGTGCCTGCAACTCAGGTACATGCCCTTGACCGGAATCGAACCTGGGACCTTTCAGTCCATAGACCGATGCTCTACCACTGAGCCAAACCGGTTTCGGCTAGGAGTTTATTTTGGATATTTTTAGCAACAAAGACTTCTAAGATCTGTTGAGTTCATCAGACTCATTTTAATTTTATTAATTTGCTTATTATACAAGCAATTTTGTTTCAAGAGACAATTTGATACATAATGATAATACTAATTTACATGATAATTTGGCAAACATTTATATGTCTTGTTTTATCTTGAAAATTAAGCATAGAAATAGATCTCTACAAATAAAGTTGACAGAGAAGAGGTACATAAAATAGCTAGCTGTAAAATTTTATTGCACACATACACATAAAAAGTACAACTTGTACTATTTTAAATATGAAACAATACCATACTACTAGTAACATTCTTTGGTCAGTAGTCATATTGAAGACTTTGACTTTTTTCTTGTTTGTAGATTTATCAGTTTAATCTTAAATCAAAATGTAACTCATAGCATGTGGACAATCAATTCACAAATAAATATATATGGCCAATGAAAATTTAGGGGGAAAAATGCTCTGCCTTCAAATAAATTTAAGAAATGCAAATAAACTTAGGTAAGAGAATATTCTTTTTAGTATATCAAATACACAAAAAATAGATTAAAAGGAACATGATTATTGTAAATATTGTTGAGGCTACAAAAAAATGTGCATTGTTCTATACCAGTGGTTGGCAAACTCATTAGTCAACAGAGCCAAATAATAACAGTACAATGATTGAAAAATTCGTTTGAGAGCCAAATTATTTAAACTTAAACTTCTTCTAATACCACTTCTTCAAAATAGACTCACCCATGCCAAGGTATTTTGTGGAAGAGCCACACTCAAGGGGCCAAAGAGCTATATGTGGCTCATGAGCCGCAATTTGCCGACCATAATTCTATATCATTGATAGTATCAAACTTTATGAAGGTTAAATTTAGTAAAATGTACAAGGAGTCTTTCACTAGCCTTTGGTCTTAGTGTTTCTACTTTTTGAAATTTATGATAATTATATTATGGAGAAATGTGCTTAAACATTATATTCATACAGTTAAAATACCATAATGCTAAAATTAGGAAAATAAAAGAATATTACGAACAATGCTATGCTAATACATTTAAAAATGTAGATGTGGAAGTAGACAATTTCTAGAAAAATAAACATAATAATAGACACAGGAAAAATAAAATATTAGAATTGTTCTTTAGATATTAATTAGAATCCATATAAAAAAAAGAATCTAGCTTTCTACAGAGAAGTTTATAAGCCCAAGTAATTTTGCTATCAATTCTACTAGATATATATATTTTTTGTGTGTGTCAGGGGTGGGGGGGAGTAATTTCACATAAATTTTACTGGGAAATAGAAAAATAAGAAACAATGCAACCTAATTTTATGAGGCCAACATGAACTTGATGCCAAAATCTGACAAAGACATTACAGAAAAAGAAAAGAAAAATTACAGGCAGATCTCACTTATAAATATAGGTACAAAAATACTATTCACAAAGTGGTTTCATACATGAAATTCAATCATAACATAAACAATATGCAGAATGGGTCAGCTTGGTACTACCATGCCTGTCTAAGCCTAGGGGATAAATTTTCTAGGATCATTTCTGTTCTGTACGTTCTGGATTAGAGTTGAAAGGGGGACACTCCTGCAAGATTGCAAATGTCAAATGTCGTCGTAAAGGAGAAGTAAGTACTTTTGAAAGCTCCTGGTCTCAGATATAGTGACAGACAGACACAAGAGGTAGGCCCCAGCTCCTGACCCTGCTGAGCACCAAGTGCTTTATTGCAGTTTTCTCAGAGGTGGCAGCTTCCACAGGACTCTCCACAAACCCTCTTGTTATGTTCCAATTTTTGTGGCCAAACATACCCAACTTGCATTTTCCTGCATGTTCCTACCTACTCACTCACTGTCATGTTAGCAACTTGCTGTAGTTCTCAACTCTCCTCCTCCTGTCTTCCCTTTTCCAACTCCTCCTACATTTGTGTGTGTTCCAATACCTATAGTAACCTTTTTATTCACATAATACTTTTAATGGTCCTATTCTCCTGATTGAACCTTGACTGGTAGAGTTTTTGGTAATGGAAGTGCTTTAGAGGAAAAAAGCAATGGAATTTTAAAGACTTGTATCTGTATCCAATTAGATTTAAAGGTACCACTGACTCTATTGTCATGGTAAATTATACACAAGTAGTCCATGGCATGCAGTAACTTCTGGTAAACAGTTAGTGTCTATAGAAGACAAAGTAAGTGATCAAGTAGTTGCTGCCATAAAACATGATTGTGGGGATGAAGAATAAGAGCATCCCATTGGGTCAGTGGCTTTAAGTGTCCTGTAGAGTTTGGAGAAAGGAGAAAATGAGCTGAGGGTGTTAGAGAATTTATCAAAAAATACACTGGAGTACTTGGAGATTCAGGATAAACCCATTTATTTTCAGATGTTTCACATGTGCTAGTACAGTGACTAAGGGGAGCCTGTTTCCAAATCCTGAGCCCCAGAATATGAAGGAAGCTTTCCTTTTATACCCTCTCGATTTCTTTGTCACCCAAATATGGATCAGACTTGCGGACCTTTCCCAGGCTTTGCAAAAAGCCCGGTCTGTTGGGATGGGGCACATGAGACCATACCTCCAGGCCTGGCCTAACGCCAGCGCTGATAACCCCCTCTGGGGGTTGTGTATGGTTTATGGTTTATGGCCTCTGTAAAATGGGAGCATTTGAGTAAATAGGTCTTGCAAGACCAGATAATTAAGGAAGTGACAGTGACTTGATTATTGGCTAACAAGAATGTGCATTAGGGATACTGATTAACTAGGTATGGAGTGGGGCTCCTAGTCTCCTACATTATCACAAATGGAGTTACCTGCAAGCAAGAGTTTGCTAGAAGGTAGGTTACTGGTACAGATTCAGATTGCTAGCCACCCCCCACCCCCCACCCCCCAACCCCCCAAATGTCTTATTTTTCCCATCAAGGGCTTTAAATTCCAATCTCACAGCCTGGGTAAGGACCCAGAAAACTTCTGTTTTATTCTAAAACAAACATAAACAAAAACAACTTCCTCCACAAAATTACCTCCTATTGTTACAGGGTTAACATTTCTGAAAACCAAACTCAGGTCTAATCCTGTGGTTGTCTGAACTTGGAAATGCAATATGAATGAATCTCAAAACCATAATGTAGAACAAAAATGCCAGCCACAAAAAGTATATGTTGTTTGATTTCATTTATGAAAAGCTTAAAAAAAGTAAAAGGTAAAACTAATCTTTAGTTTTTAGGGATACAAGCTTTGATGGTACAAAAAAAAACACCAAAAAAACAAAACAAAACAAAACTAAGAAAGAAATTAGCATAAATGTCAGCAGCATAAATACCATTAACAGTGAGGAAGATAATGACAATTGAGAGGGTAAGAGGAGGGTAAGAGGAGAATTTTCACAGGTGCAGGCATTGATCCCTTCCTTGGCCTGAATAGAGTTATATGGATGATCACTTTCTGAAAATATATTGAGCTGCACATTCATGTTCTATGCAATTTTCTATATGTGTGTTATTTTTCAAAACCAAAAGGGTTAAAATAACCTGAAATGGCTTCTCATCTTGTTCAGAATAAAAAGATAAGGTCTTTAAATGGCCTGCAAGTCCCTCAGTGATCTGGCCCCCTTTTAACTGTTTGATTTCTCAGATCCTCCTCTCTCTCACTCTGTTTCTGCATCTATACATACATAGGAAAACTGTCTGATGTCACTTGGGATTTATAACTATTAAGCCTAAAATGCACCTGTGAAGCTGTACAGAGATTACATTCACTGATCTTTCACCCTAGGTGACAATTTTATACCTTTCCTCTATCTTTGAGCCCTGCACTTCCCCACCCCTCATTTCACTGTCCTTCTTCACTCTCAAGTACCAATTTTACTTGCCTCTGTAAAGAAAGACACAGAGATGTATCACCCACATTCCCCTTCAAGGAAAGAGCCGCTACCCCCACTGCTGGGAGAGCCAGCTGTCAGGAGGTGTATTCTGCAATCTGTTCCTGCAAAGTCCCTCAGGAGCAAGAGTACACCCCTCCAGAGGAAGCTCAAATCCAATGTCTGTTTAGGAGGTATGGGGGTGGTGGTGGCATAAAGGCACCAGAGCTCTCCTTGGGGTTGGTTAAGGCTTTGTTGTCATGCATTCATTGTAGTTTGAATTTTCCTTCCACCAAATCCTGCTTCCTCTCTTTTCCATCTGTGTAGATCCCTAATAAATATTCAATATTTCAAACTCCATCTCAGTTTTGCTTCAAAACACCCCAATCTGTGACAACTCAGAAAGCTTTCAGACTCCCATCACCATGTCCATCTACCGACCCACTTCTTTTTCAGGAACCCATGGCTGATTTTTTAGATGGTGCTATCCGTTCAAACTTGTTGCTTCACTTGTGCACCACATTTGCTTACTCACAGCCACCACTCTAGCGATTCTCCCCTCTCCCTATTTTCGTCATCAGTCTTCCCTTCCTGGAGAAATTGCTATTATTTGTTCCATCCTCTAATTAAAAAAAAAATTAATACATTTTTTTTGGCCCACTTTACCAACTACTGCCCTATTTCTCTGTTCTCTCTTGCAAAAACAAAACAAAAATAATTTTAAAACCTACTTTAAAATTGATCTATGACCACAATCTCCATTCACGTTCTCCCATTTCTCTTGAGCTTATTCTCTTCAGTCTTTTGCCCTATGGATCAGCGAAAACTGCTCTTGTCAGTCATCAGTGACCTCTGCAATGTGCACCATGATATGGTCCCATCTCAGCCTTTATCATACTTCTTTTCATGGGTGATAATTTTCCACCCTGGACACCTTTTCTTCTTGGCTTCTAGGACACCAAACTCTCTTGTTTATCCTACCTTCACATCACACTTTCTCAGATGGGCCACTAATTGCATGATTCTAAGATATGCTGTTGACTGAAATAAAAATATAAATAGTGTCTCCAGAGTTGTGCAGGGAGGTGGCTCCTTCTCAGTCTCCTTTTCCAGTTTGTTCTCTTTCTCTGACTCCATGCAGTGGTCCCACAGGGCTGTGTGCTTGGTGCATTTCTGGTTTCTAAGTACACTCATCTCTTTCCCAGACTCTGTAGACTCTGAATGAAATCCAGAGGCTACTTGACATCTTTACTTAGATGACCGCAATATCTTCACATGTTCAAACCTGAGCTTTAAACTTCTACTCAAAGCTGGCTTCACTGCAGTTTCTGCATTTTCATTTGATGACAACTCCATTCTTCTAGTTGCTCAAGCCTCAGAAACCTGATTCACAACAAAACAAAATAGAGGGTTGCATGTTGCTTTTCTCTTATGCTTAGAGAGGAGAAGGAGATAGTGGTGGTTAAAAGAAAGAATTAACCTACTTTTCAGTTTTCTTGGGTTATCTTTTTGAATTTGAATATTTTAAATGGGTTGACAATGACCAAAGAAGTTTACCATCTGCTTTCTCCCTCTCACTGATAGTCACTCCTTCATCGTTTGTTTAACACCAAATCAATCTTTCAGCTTTATATTTTGAAGAATATATTCAATATTTGTCACTTTGAAAAACAACAAATGGTAGGCATGCAATACCAGAATCACATCTAGAAATTAAAAAACAAACAAAAAATGGGGAGTGGAGGGGAATTTTTGCAAGATACACTTAGATTAAGGAATTTTCCAAGGAGCCTTTGAAAAATAACTTCTGTGGTTTAAACTTATAATATGTGAAAAGAAACATAATTTCTAGTTATTGTAGAAGGGAGAAACAAATTTGGGCAGCTCTGTTGTAATCTTTATCTATTTATACATGGGAATAAATTTCTAGAAGTGTGGTTTCTGATTACTGGGACCACAAATATTAATATCTGTATTATAAAAAATTAATATATATTTAAAAAATCCATACTAGAGTTTAAGTTGATGGAAACCAAAGGAGAAAAAACAAAAGCAAAACTAAAATCACCTTAGAATCTGTAGAAATTGACTAAAACACATATGAATGACTTTTTCTTGATCTTAGATTTCCAGAGCAGTGAGAGGAGAAGAGAGACAAAACCCATTTGTCATGCAAGTCACTTTTAAAGTTTAATTGCTTGAATTTGCAAATGTTACCATGGCTGGTGATGACTACTGCAATCTATAGGATAGTTCCCATGGAAACCCCTTGTGCACCCCACAGAATTCAAGTACTGTATGTTCTGGCTAAATAAATAATGAAAAGCTGTCTTCTTTCTTCTTTAATGATCTCCTGATTTACATACTCACATATTTGCAATGAAGAAAGACAAAATGAGAGATGTGAAAAAGTAAAGATTCCATCTTTGGGTTTAAAAGCACAGTCTGTGTTAATAAATTATATTTTCATTTCAGATGATCAGACATGTATCACTGGCCATTATAGCTCACCTTACCCTATTTATAGTCCATCTCACACTCACCAAGGATGGCAGTGACCTCTAAACATATGCAAGAATGTGGTGTGGTCCTAAGGAACACCTTTCTATCCAGTGATGTCAGGGTTTAGGTCAATGTGAGAGAGAAACATCGATCGGTTGCCTTATGTTTGTGCCCCAATTGAGGATCCGACGGGCAACCTTTCAGTGCACAGGACGACACTCAACCAACTGAGCTACTCCGGCCAGGCCCTTATATATTGTCTTAATGGTGAAGAAATTTTGGTGTATCAAATAATATTGAGGCACATTAGTAAGAAGCTAAGAAAATTCTCTAGCTTGAATGAGAAAACTTGAGGCAAATGGTTAGACAAACTGCCAAACAAGTTATAACCACCTTATAAATCGCAATATCTTATCTTCCTTAACCAAGGACATTTTGGAACAAGTAGTTTACATATCCCAGATCATGCTGGAGCAAACCCATCTCAGCCAGGTTACTTTCCAGTGACAATAGGAATGGGATGTTTTGACTGAATGGAATATAGGTCGGCATGAATCTTTAGCAATTATTTCCTTAAAAATTTACGGACTATTTCATATGAACTCAGTGCTCAATATTTCAATATTGTTTTCTTAGCAAGTGGTGGGGCATTTGAATAACTGAAGCAGGGGAATAAGTTCCTCTTCGAGAGGTTTCATAAAAAGCGACATGGACAAGCTCTTGGCCAATGGGTTTGAATGAATGGCCATTAGAAAATTTTTTACATGTGCTCTAAGCCAGTGGTGGGCAAACACATTAGTCAACAGAGCCAAATATCAACAGTACAATGATTGAAATTTCTTTTGAGAGTCAAATTTTTTAAACTTCTAACATCACTTCTTCAAAATAGACTCACCCAGGCTGTGGTATTTTGTGGAAGAGCCACACTCAAGGGGCCAAAGAGCCGCATGTGGCTCACGAGCCGCAGTTTGCCGACCATGGCTCTAAGCTACTATCTCTACGCATCTTTCTCCACTTCTTCCATCCCCTACTCCTACATCCTTGTCTATCTTTTTTAATGTATTTTTTTTTTATTGATTCAGAGAGGAAGGAAGAGGGAAAGAGAGATAGAAATATCAATGATAAGAGAATCATTGATTGGGTGCCTCCTGCCCTCCCCTTCTGGGGATTGAGCCCACAACCTGAGCATGTGCCCTTGACCTTAACTGAATCTGGGACCCGTCAGTCTGCATGCTGATGCTTTATCTACTGAGCCAAACCGGCTAGGGCTCCTTGTCTATTGTTCTTTCACAATACTCACCTGACTGTAAGCAGTGACATTGAAAATGATGGAGTAGAATGACATACAATATCAAAGGTCAAGGTTCTGTGCCTTCAGACACTGCCTTCTCAGAAAACCCAAAGAGGCTATTTATTTACTAAACTACTAATGTATGCAAATTATGACGTGTGCAGACAGAAAAGATAATTCCTAATCTTCACACTCAAGCAAGCTATAAGCTTTAAAGTGTGCATGACAGTGCACTGCAACATAGGTAAAGAATCTTGAAAATAGTATCTATTTCTGATATTTCAATTTCTGATTATCAGGCATTATCAAAGGTTGAAATATCGTCTACAAGGCAGTAAAATTTGATTGTTGGAAAGTGAAATTTTCTTACTCCTTTTATGTACAAAGCACAGGTACACGTACAGTAATTAGATATACAATATATCTGAGGTATTAAAATTTCATGATGAGGGGATTAGGAAGTAGTATTTAGAAAGGATTTTTATGGGGGCAGTAGTGGAAAAAATGGTTAAGAAACACTACTGTATGTTGTACTTTTAGTTCACTAAAAGCTTTTTCTCCTCCCCCAATTTCTGGTGAATGGAACAAATGGTATGGAGCTAAAAGCCCAATGGGAACCAATTTTTGAAATAGTTGAATCAATACAGGACTTCCAGATAAAAGCTTATTTGTAGACTGCTCCTAGATCAAAGTGAGATCACTTTCCTCTGAACTGAAGTCAGTTCACTCTTGAAAGATGGTCTAAACTTGAAGGAGAACAGAAAAGCCGCGCCCTGGGTAGAAAATGGCACTGGGAGAGCGTGATGCACATGGACTCGCAGTGCAGGTGCTGGCAAAGGAACCCGTTGTACCCGAGCACGGACTGGCCACTACAAGAGGGAGCAGAGTGTTCTGCTCTTGGGGCTCAGCCACCCCTACTTCTAGCACATGGCACAGAGAGTATCAGGATTGTCCACTATTGTTAAGAAATTTAGGTACGGAAAAATACTCTGAAGTGTACCTTGAAAATATAGAAAAGGATGGGTAATCCTCTCTAGCAAAAAGCAAAGTGATGTTTATCTCCTAATTTTGCCTAATTTACTGATGAATAGATCTTTATTTTGGAGTTACACTTATAAATATTCATCCATCACAGAGTGTTTACAATGTGCTTTTTTTTTAATATTGTTCTCTAAATTTCTCAGTTAATGTAAGATTTAATTTGTTTTTCTAAATTAACCTTTATGTCATTATAAATTATTTTAGTCTGTTTTGAAACTGAAATCATATTGTTTGATACTGATTTGAAGAACAAATAGAGGAAAAGAAGAAAAAAAAAACCCTCAAAGGAATGAAAATGAGGGGGAAATGAATATTTACTCTTCACGCTTTATTCAGTAATTCTTTTCAGCTTTAGATTTTATCACTACAGAAAATGGAAACTCTAGAGCAATGCTGCCCAGTGGGACTTTCGGCTGCGGTGGACATGACCTCTAATGGCTTTTTCTAATATGTAGCCACCAGCACCAGAGGATATTGAACAATTTAAATGTGGCCAGTGGGACTGAAGCATTGTGTTTAAAGTTTAGTTCATTTCAATTCAATTGATTGTTTGGGACTAGGGCCTAGCACATTGGTCAATGAAGCAGCTAGACTATGAGGATGTTTGTATTATATATGTAACTTGCATTTACACAATCAAACTACTTAGTTTGAAATACTATAAGAACACTGGCAACTCATTGTGAGTTTTCCTCATTTCCTAGATTGAGGAAACCAGGCTAATACCATATCTTTTACTAGGATAGCTGTCAATAGCAGGGCCCTGGGTCCCAGGCCAGAGGCTTCCCACTGGTGTTGTTAATGAAAATGCATTGATTAATTGTGTATTTTTTAAGTAAAAACTGAAATCCTATAAATGGTTAAGCTTGGTATACTTACATGAAATATGCAATTTAGAACAAGAATGAACAAATAAAAATTTCAAGGTATTATTGGCAAATAATTTATAACTTTTCTTGTTCACAATCATTACTTAAGCCAACTTCTCAACAGGAACTGAATCAAAGTTTGCATTCAGTGACAAAACCTAGCGAGCAATTACTGAACACTGAAAACTATGCATGTTTTTCACATCTACTTAAAGGACTTAAAAAATAAAACCAGACATGTGCATGTATTTTATTTATAAAATGAAATATATTTGCTTGGCCTAAGACAAATACATTTTTAGTTTTTTTCATTTTAATTTTTAATTTTTATTTCTTAAAATTTTATTTAAGATTTTCATAAATGGATAAATGGCTAAAAAATGTTGAAAGAATTAAGTAGGTATTTTATTTTGTAAGAATGATATTTAGCTTACTGTATAAGATAAAAATGTTGTCCAGTATGTTTGTTGGCTTAAGAAATTGTCATTTCCAAAGAAAATTACAGCAATTCTATTTTAAAGTCTAGATATAGTGTGAGACAGAATATTCACATTAATTGGTTAAATATTAAATAGCTAACTTTTTTGAAGAATCATAATCAGTTCAAAAGTATAAGGTTTAGCTTGTGATTATTTCCCTTGTTTTCTTCCAATTTTCACTTTATGATTAATTATAGTACCATTTATTAAGCATTTAAAATAATATTCCTGGCACCATGCTAAGTCTTAATCTTATGGATGCTATCTTACTTAATGCTTGTAACAGTGCTATGGTATAAGACCTATCATTTTCTGAATTATAGAGTAAACTGCCCCTCGCAGTGATTAATTACCAAGACAGCAAATTGCAGAGCTGAGATTTGCATCAGTCCAGAGCTTCATATGAATTTTAAGAATATAACAGCACAAGCAGGCACAATAGGAACTTTATAGACTAATGATTACAAAAGAGAAGTCTGTTGATGACTTAGTGTACTATATGAAAGTATGTCTTCTGATAAAATCAAGGATGAAGCAAGATTTGTACTGAGCCTAATAATTAAAATTTCAAGTGCCTGTTTTTTGTTTGTTTGTTTGTTTTGTTTTTGTTTTTGTTTTGAGACTTAAAAAGTCCTAATGTATGCAAAGGCATTGAAGTAATTATTGAGTTATGGTGATAATTAAGTTGGATTTATCTAATGCACAAATAATATCTGTCCTGATCATTTATACTAAATCTCCAGGAATTTCACAAGACTTAAGTGATCACTACTGAGGTCAGAAGACCTTTCTGCTGCATTCTCATCTCTGCTTTTATTCAGAAAGTGAAGCTTGCCATTCCCATTGCATTGTTAATTATTTCTCAGTGATCGGTTAATAAATTGATGAGCTTAGAGACCGGTTAGGTGTGACTTCTTAGATATCAATGCCCACCCATTCTTGCTATTTTAATACAGATAAATAATTTCAAAAATAAAATATCAACATCTTTGTGTGCCCATGTTTTGTTATATTCAATAAAACCAGAAACAAAAATAAGTTACATGTATGAAATATAACAGAAAACAGTCCAATATTAACTACATGTTTTTATGGGCATTTCTGCAATAGCATCTATTTTTTTTTCATTAAGTAGGTATATTCAATTTTATTGAAAACTCACTTTTATGACATAAGTATCTTGAATATGGTATTAATAGGAGCTATAGCCTTAACCCCATGTTCTTTTGCACACGTGTCTGGGAGCCATTGAAATCACCCAGTGTGTGTACCCTCTATGTTGTATGCAGAGGAGTTTAACCCAAGCAAAGATGTATTCCCTGCGTATCAAGCTTGCCAACTTGTTGTAAATAAATGTCTAAGAAACAAAGAAAAATTTCCAGTCAGTGCATTTACCAGTTTGACGATCAAAACTTATATGGCTCAATCAGAGCAAAGCAGTGCTGCTGCTATTGTTTTAACAATAGAAAAGTCAATTAAGACTCAGGAGAACTAGAATCCAATATAACAAAAGGCTAACATGCAAACTGACCAGATGGCAGAACGACCGGTTGCTATGATACACACTGACCACGAGGATGCAGATGCTCATCAAGGGAGCTGCCCCCTGGTGGTCAGTGCACTCCCACAAGGGGAGCGTCACTCAGTCAGAAGCTGGTGAGCGCAGTGGAGGCGATGGGAACTTCTCCACCTCTGCTGCAGTGCTAAAGATGTCTGACTGATATCTTTGGCTGGGAGCGGTCCTATGCTGACAGTCAGACATCCCCCAAAGGCTCCTGGGCTGTGAGAGGGCGCAGGCCAGGGTAAGGGACCCTCCCCAAGTGCACTCTTTCGTGCACCAAGCCTCTTGTATTGAATAATATGTATTTACACATATATTGAATAATATATATTTACACATATATTGAATAATATGTATTTACACATATATTGAATAATATGTATTTACACATATATTGAATAATATGTATTTACACATATATTGAATAATATGTATTTACACATATATTGAATAATATGTATTTACACATATATTGAATAATATGTATTTACACATATATTGAATAATATGTATTTACACATATATTGAATAATATGTATTTACACATATATTGAATAATATGTATTTTCACATATATTGAATAATATGTATTTACACATATATTGAATAATATGTATTTTCACATATATTGAATAATATGTATTTACACATATATTGAATAATATGTATTTTCACATATATTGAATAATATGTATTTACACATATATTGAATAATATGTATTTTCACATATATTGAATAATATGTATTTTCACATATATTGAATAATATGTATTTTCACATATATTGAATAATATGTATTTTCACATATATTGAATAATATGTATTTACACATATATTGAATAATATGTATTTACACATATATTGAATAATATGTATTTACACATATATTGAATAATATGTATTTACACATATATTGAATAATATGTATTTTCACATATATTGAATAATATGTATTTACACATATATTGAATAATATGTATTTTCACATATATTGAATAATATGTATTGACACATATATTGAATAATATGTATTTTCACATATATTGATAATATGTATTTACCACAATATTGAATAATATTGTATTTTCACATATATTGAATAATATGTATACACATATATGAATAATATGTATTTTCCAATATATTGATAATATGTATTTACAACATATATTGAATAATATGTATTTTCACATATATTGAATAATATGTATTTACACATATATTGAATAATATGTATTTTCACATATATTGAATAATATGCATTTACACATATATTGAATAATATGTATTTACACATATATTGAATAATATGCATTTACACATATATTGAATAATATGTATTTACACATATATTGAATAATATGCATTTACACATATATTGAATAATATGTATTTTCACATATATTGAATAATATGCATTTACACATATATTGAATAATATGCATTTTCACATATATTGAATAATATATACTTACACATATATTGAATAATATATATTTACACATATATTGAATAATATATATTTACATATATATTGAATAATATATATTGAATAATATATATTTATATATTGAATAAATTTATTTATTTATACACACACACACACACACACACACACACACATATATATATATAACACTAAGCTTCCTGGGAGCTTGGGAGTCATTTTAAGTTGTGGGAGATTCGCGTTAGATTCTTTGACCTCTCAGTACTGAGGCAGAATAACCAGGGAGCTTGTTTTCTCCCTTTCCCTTCACCTCTATCTGCCTCCCTCCTCTGTGGAAGGTAAAAACAACAGGAGAAAAGTTATTTTCTTTTCTCCTTTGGCAGTTTGTCCTCTGAGAGATGAAAAGGGAAGAAACTGAGCTTGGAGTCACAGCTTGCAGCAGGAAATAAAGCCTGGAGGGGTTGACGCCTAAAGAAATCTCAGAAGACTGATCTTGTTTTTTAAAGTCTTGATCTTAGAACTGACACATGCAAAAAAAAAAAAAAAAAAAAATGCTGAGTGCCTCTCTGTAGGAAATGGCTATAGGATTAAGCCTTGGACTGACCTGTTGGCAAAGTCACAAGTCCCAGCTTAGAGGGCACAGCCCTCTTAGCATAATTAAGCTTAACTTTATGACGCCCTGTGATCCTTCCAGGGTAGCTAATGGGCTGTGGGAGGTTCAGCAAGTGCTGCCAAAACAAGTGAAACTCACAAGAACACTGTAACTATGGTGACCAGTACCTTGTTTACCTCTGGCTATAAAATAAAGGCTCAGCTTGCCATCTGGATCTTTTCTCTGTGGCCTCAGGTAAGCACAGGAGATGCACCTAGACCTAGCTTATTCTCCTTGTCTTTTCTTCAGTCCTTCACAACCCTCCCTCAGGGCTGCGGAAACCTTGACTGAGCTGGCTCGGCACACCTCTCTGAACTGTAATAAAGGAAGTGGTAAACAATGAGAGCTACCGACAAAAGTGTGGGGAGAAGGGCACCAACTTTTATTTAGGATTTTAGTTAACTGAAAAGCTTTTTCTATGCCATGATACATTTGACTGCCGAATGTGTAAGCCGACTTGCTGTAGTGAAGAGTTCGTTTTGAAAAATGGAGAAGGCCTGCTTAGCTTTCATGGAGACCAACCTCTAGTAACATGAACAGGCTCCACCTTTCTCTGGGGGCCAGAACCAACGTACTGATGCCAGCGAATGGGGAGCCCACCTCATTGTACCAAACGTCCAAATTGTAAATCCTTTTCAAGCAAAATATCTTGAAAGCTAGAACTAAATGACTCAAGAAAGCCAAACTTCAGGCCCTCTCTTTGTCTGTTTGGGCTGCCGTAACCGAATGCCAGACTGGGTGGTTTAAACAAAAACATTTGGGCTACTTTCAGGAGACTGGGAGTCCAAGACCAAAGCGCAGGCAAATTCAGTTTCTGGTGAGACCTCTCCTCCTGGCTTGAACACAGTTGCTTTCTCGCTGTGCCCTCCCATGGCCTTTCCTCTGGGAACAGGTGAGAGTGAGGTTCCAGGTGATCTTCATCTTATAAGCACACAGTCCTATTGGATTAAAGCCCCACCCTTATAGCACAATTAACCTTATCTATCTCCTTAAAGGTCCTGTCTCTAAATACAGTCACATTGGGGGTTAGGACTTCAATATGGAATTTGAGAAGACATAGTTCAGTTCGTAACATCCTTCATCTACCTAGTGACACTGTGCTGCCCAGTTTATTTTGACGAGGCTGTGCCCACCGATATAGCATGGGCAGCTTGTGGAAAAGCCTTCCCTAGAGCATTCCTTTTTAGTCTTATCTCATAATGAGGCATCCATCTTATATAAAAACTGCTGTTTGAAACAGATAACCCTGCTATTTTGGCTTCTGTAAATGCTTGCTTAAATAATAAGGAAAATAAGACTACTCCCATTTCAGAGAGGCCATTAAACCTTCCCCAGACAGAGTTATCAGTGCTGGCCCCAGGCCAAGCCTTTGGTCAAGGTCTCAAAGCCCCAGCACATAGGGGCTCTTTAAGAACTTGAAATTGGACTGGAAAACCCCATATTTGGGAGGCAAAGAGGGTAAAAAGGTATAGAGGAAACTTCCTGTGTGACAGGGCTCAGAATTTGAGAGACAATTTCTTCTGGGCTTATGCATAATAATAATAATAATAAATGTAACTTCATCTCTCTAAGCATTGCTTGGTTCTTCTCTGGTTTTCTGTAACAATAACAAATCTCTCTCTCTCTCTCTCTCTCTCTCTCTCTCTCTCTCTCTCTCTCTCTCTCTCTCTCTCTCTTTCCTCCTATTTACCTCCCCCCCGCCTGTCTATTTCAGAGTCTAGAGAGAACATAAAAATTTACACATATGAGCACTTCACTGTCTTCTCTTTCTCTCTTTCCTCCCCGCAATACCACGTAAAATGATTTTCTCCACATCATTTTTTCTGATCTTCTCTCCTCCTCCTCTTTCTGACTCCAGCTAAAGTTTAATGCCAGGTAGCAGTCAATCCTTTACACTATAAACATGTCTGCTGACTAAGTTCTTCAAAATTGGTTGTTGATCTGCCAGTGGGGAGAAAAATATTAACTTTTAAGGTTTTCTTTCAAGTCTGTCAGTGTGGCTATTGTTTTGCTGCATAATCCTATTTTGGAATAATACATTTCAGCTTTCTTGACATATGTATAGTAGATGAGGTGATTCATTTTGTATGTGTGGCTAAAAACACAAATAACAATCATGAGAAAAAAAGAAAATATTTTATATGTATACAAGGTAAAATAGAAGTTGCAATGATGTGAATCACTATTTTACTGTAGCAAGAATTGTTTCTCATTTAGGTTCTTTTGTTTAAAAAAATTATTGTTGTAAGTATTATATATGTCCCTTTTTTTCTTCTATAAATCCCTTATAACCTGCTCCTGACCCCCATTTCTGGCATCCACTAGCTTCATTTAAGTTCTTTACTCTTCTATTTTGGTAAGTGAGAGTGCTTGTCAGGGAATAGTTAAACCAAAAAGAGCAAGTTGAATGGGCTGCAGACAAACTGTTATGCAGAAATGCTGCTGCTTTTCTTCTTATATAGACATCTTTGATTGCCATTAAGGCTTAGAGATGATTCAAAGAAAAAGGAAGATAGTGTTGTTAGAACCCTTATATAACGTGCTAGCAAATTGTTGAAACTCACTAAAAAGCACTGGGGCTACTGCTCAGATGAATCCAGGAGATGGAAATCATTTCTTTCCTCCTAAGTTCTTCCTAGGTATCTAGAAGCCACTGATATTTCTGAAACTTTTATTCAGGCATCCGTTTTCACATTATGTGAGCTCTCTATGCTATCCTTCCTCCAGGTGAACCTTTGACAGAGAAGGTACCGCTTAAGATAAGTTTCTTTGTTGTTTCCAGTGCCAATTAATGAACCAGAAGCATCAGAAGAAGACTTCCATTTTCCTTTATTTATTTTATAAATATTTATTGAATACCCATGTTCCAGACATTGTGTTAAATTCTGGAAACACACAATGACTATACCACAAATTTCACTCTTTTTAAAAAATATATATATTTTTATTGATTTCCATCAGGAAAGGAGAGGGACAGAGAGATAGTAACATCAATGATGAGAGAGAACTTATAGCTCGGTTGCCTCCTGCATGCTCCCTATTAGGGAGTGAGCCTGCAATCCCTGGCATGTGCCTTTGATCAGAATAGAACCCTGAACGCTTCAGTCCACAGGCTGATGCTCTTACCACTGAGCCAAACCAGCTAGGGCAGACATTACATGCTAGAGCTCATTGCTGGGAGGGTGATGACAGAGAAAAGAATAAATGATTTTCATTCAGTGAGATGAGTGCCTAAGTAGAAATAATTACACCGTGAGATAATAAAGGAGAGAGTAGGGAAAAGGCACCACAGGGTAGGTGACACTTGTGCTGGATCCTGAAGGATAAGTAGGAGTTTTCCAGGCTGAACAAGAGGGAATAGCATGCAAAATTAGCTACAACATGTCCTAAGACAGTAGTGAAAAAACAAGAGTATAAAATAGTATCTTTGTTCCTGTTAATCCTCTCATGAGGATATTTTTTTCCTATTGATTTTTGTTTTTTAGAGAGAGTGGAAAGGAGGGAGCAAGTGGGAGAGAGAGAGGAAGAGGGGGAGGGGGGGGAGAGAGAGAAAAGGGGGGAAGAGAGAGAGAGAGAGAGAGAGAGAGAGAGAGAGAGAGAGAGAGAGGAGAGAAAAGTCAGTGTGAGAGAGATAGACACATGGATTGATTGCCTCCCACACACACCCTGACCAGGACAAGGGATTGAACCTGCAACCCAGGTACATGCCCTTGACCTGGAGTCACACCTGTGACCCTCTGGTGTGCAAGCCAACACTCCAACCATGAGCACCATCAGCCTGTAAAGAACTTAAATGAATAGGGTGGAGGCCAGAAGTGGGGGGGCAGGCTATGAGGGATCAACGGGAGAAAAAAGAAGTATATATAATACAACAATAAAGATTTTTTTAAATAGTATTTTAATTATATTCTGCTTGACTCTAGGTAAAATCACAATCATATCTTTCATAAGTCTCGCCAGTTAAACTTTAAAAAACTGAAACCAGTAGCATATTTATACATTTCTGCACATTAATCTTTATGGGTGAAATTCATACTTAAAATCAGAATGAAGTTCAGTTTCACTCAAATATTTTACAATGTATATTATTTCTCTGTAAAAAAAAAAAAAAACCCAAAACACACAAATATACACTGCAGCTAAATTCCAGTAATGCACCGGGAAGGAGAGGTAATAGAGGCACTCCTTTCATCTGCCCGGAGAGAGACCGTTTGAGGGACATGTATTCAAGGTTGATGCAGTGTGGCTGTGTTTTTAGGTCACAGTTTGACAGCCATGGGAGGATATTTCTGCTCTGTTCTTCCCACTTGCCTTCTAACACCCATCTGACGAAGAGGAGTTGCTGCTCTGATCTCTAAGTCCAAGGCATTCCACTTCCTTCACCAGGGGGTGAGAGAGCTTTGAGTTGAAAATACACGATAGTTCAGAAATAGTCTCCTCTCTCCTTTTCCTGTTTGATGTGGCTGGATTCAAGGCTTCTCTGAGGAGCGTAGCTGCTCCCTGCCTGGGCCTTGTACCTGATAGGCTATGTGGCGGTGAGTTTCTCCCCAGAATTAGATGTGAGTGGGGCTGGGGGCAGTGTGGGAAAAGGTCATGCTTGTCCAAAACCACAGAACCTCTGTCAGAAATCAGTCTTTGAGGTCACAGGTCCCTGGCTCCATGGTGACTAAAGTGGGACTTTATTTTCCATGGAGCTGTGCTTCTTTTTATAGATCTACCTTGGGAAATGTGTGGACAGAAAGAGGAGGGAGGAATGATTGATAGGCTTGGAGCATTGTTTCTATTTTTGGACTTAATACCACCAAATACTGTCAAAATATGCTCTCCACTCCTAACAGTCTCAGCAGGCTGGAAACTGAACTAATGCAATAAGCATTTGGGAACCAAAACTGCACTTAGAGCGATCAGAGTGATGTTGGGTGAGCTGGTGATGAGCCATGCTTGAGGTAACTAAGAGAAAACATTTTTTAAAAAATTGATTAAGAGATAAAAACATCAGTGAGAGAAAATCATTGATCAGCTGCCTCCTGCACGATTCCCACTGGGAATCAAGCCAACAATCTAGACATGTGCCCTGACTGGGAATTGAACCGTGATCTCCTGGTTCATAAATTGATGCTCAACCTCGTATCTGGTATCTGCTGAGGTTTTGGGCAATATGAACTTATATCCTATTGTGGGTATATTACTTCATGTTAATATTTAAGTGAGTAATTATTAAAAATTGGATACACAAAATTAACATAGAAACTTCAGGCTGAGGAATTTATATTTATCTTTTATTTTTTTATTTTAAATATATTTTATTGACTTTTTACAAAGAGGAAGGGAGAGGGATAGAGAGTTAAAAACATTGATGAGAAAGAAGCATCAATCAGCAGCCTCCTGCATGCCCCCTACTGGGGATGTGCCCGAAACCAAGGTACATGCCCTTAACTGGGAATCAAACCTGGGACCTTTCAGTCCACAGGCCAATGCTCTATCCAGTGAGCAAAATCAGCTAGGGCAAGAATTTATCTCTTAAATGTATTTGCACAGCTGTACAAAGATCTTGCATCCATGTTTGTATAATTGGAAACAACCCAGATGAACATAACAGAGAAATTATTAAAAAAGGCATAATAGTAATATGGTATGCTATACAATAAGACATCAAACATACATTAAAAAGAATATTTATGTAGTCATATTTATTATGCATAAGTTCATTTTAAAATAAAAAAGCAAGGTACAAAACACTATCTATAATATAATCTTATTTATGTGAAGGCAAAAGTATATGTGTTGTATATGCATAAAAGTTCCAGGAAAAATATCTTTTTCAAACACATAATACCTCTCACAGTAATTATACTTAAGGAACGGATGGAGTACATGTGTACATATTTTTAAAAAATATGTGCATACATCACTTTTATAATTAAATAGTTTTAAGAGCTAGGCTAGATAAGACAAAAAATAATAAAAATGTAAATACAATATTATACAGATTTGTTTAAAGACTTTTCCTTTAAGTACTTTATCTTCAGTAATAAAACTCCTAGGTGATGTGTTTTTCTCCTAAGTGCTGGTTGTTGTGGAGCAAACGTGAGTGAACAACCATTAGAGTCCAGATCAAATTAAAATTTAGGGAGCCTTTATTAGGCAGCCAATGACTGGTCTGTCTTTCTCCACACAGAGGGTCCAGAGAGCAGCCCTGACCCTTTTGCATGACTGCTTTTAAACCCATTTACCACATCTTGTTTTTGCAGAGTAAGTAATTTAAGACAAAACAGTTTTTCTTAAGTAATGTCCAAGTCATGCCATTGATGACTATGTTATTTACAGGGTCATCCTGTTCTTCAGAAAGCTGACAGTGATCTATGAAAGAAGGCCTACATGCTGGGAAGGGGCCATGAGACGTATCTAAAGGCCTGGCCTGGTGTCAGCACTGGACTCTGTCTGGGGCGTAGTCCACGCCCTCTCTGGAATGGAAGTAATCTTACTTTTTGAGGTGCAGCTGGAATTCAAGGCAAGTAAACTAGGAGGAAGCATGCTCAAAAATTCCCACTCTCTAACACTGGTCATTCCTGATTTTTCTGTTATTGCCCTGTCTTCCACCATCTCCTGAAGAACTGTGTTGGAATTGTTCTCTGACTGCACATATTTCCTCCAGATAAACTTACCTGTCCCACTTCTTCTGACTTCACTTATTGACTCACAGATGAATTTCTCAGCATAGACTCTTTCTGTGTCCCAGATCAATAAATCTAATTATCCTCAAAATCTTTACCTTCCACTTCACATAACATGCACAAAACAAAACTACCCTCTTATCTTCAAATAATCATATCTTTATTCAATATCTTTTCCATCAATATTACCAGTCAAAATTCACCAGGAGACAGGTATAGTCAAATAAAGTTGGGTTTATCATTTTGCTGCAGCAAAGGTGACTGATCACTCACACGGAGAACATGGCGCATCTTGCTGAGAAAGTGTCAGGAAGGATTGATACAAAAGATGGGCTTTGGGTTGGATCTTTTTGGGGAGAGTTCATGTAATTGCTTTGGATTGGGTGTATTTATTGGGGACAGTCCTATAATTGGGTATATCAATATTTTTTATGTATTAGAATGGAATGCAGCAGGGTGAAGGCTGTGGTTGGTAGTGAAGCCGCAGTTGCTTGTGTTTGCTGAAAGAATGTAGTATTTGGTCATGTGAGTGGTTTGCCTTGTCAAATGACAAAACAATGTAGTAATGAGTTTTATGTCCTTCATTTGGGGGAGAAGAGTCCATGGATTTGGGGAGCACAGTACATCACAAGCAGCAGATAACTCTTCCTGAGCAAGTTGTACAGAGTGTTAGAATAGGTAATGCGAAACAGGGTGTGATTAGCTAAGAGGCTGGGGGTTTCCTCACCAGGCTAGCAGGTTGTATTCGCAGGGTGAGTTAGCTAAAGCTGATTTGAAGAATTGTGGGTGGATGTTAAGTTTCCTTCAGAAGGGTTTCCCAGTAGTATAGGATAACAGATCTGTGACTTGGGCTGGGCCACTGGGGCAACCTACATGTTGTGGGTCCTGATATATGAATTACCTTAATCAGCATGGTGTTCTTATTTTATTTGTGTTCTATTGTAATTACCAAGGGTCATGTTTTTGTCTTCCACCATCATGATCACAGAATGAACTTGTCTGATGTGGAATTGTTTATGTTCAGCAGAACACCATGGCCAGCTGCTTGGCACCAGTAACAGGGCTGCTATTTCTTTTCTCAGGACCACACACCACAAATCTACTTGCCCATGCCAGAAACCGGGTGTCATCCTTGTACTCTTTATCCAGCATACTCGGCCAATTGGTGAGCTCTCTTAATTGTCCCAGATAACTCTAAAATTTGTCAGCATCCCTTCCTCCCCTCCCCCCCCCCCCCCTTGGCTCAGTGGATAAGAGTGTTGGTCTGTGGATTGAAAGGTCCCAGGTTTATTCTGGTCAAGGGCATGTATCTTGGTTGCAGGCACACACACCCAGTAGGGAGTGTGTAGGAAGCAGCTGATTGATGTTTCTCTCTCATTGATGTTTCTAACTCACTATCCCTCTCTCTTCCTCTATATAAAAAATCAACTATATAGCCAAAATTGGTTTGGCTCAGTGGATAGAGTGTCCACCTGCAGATTGAAAGATCCCAGGTTTGATTCCGGTCAAGGGCATGTACCTTGGTTGCAGGCACATCCCCAGTAGGGAGTGTGCAAGAGGCAGCTGACCGATGTTTCTAACTCTCTATCCCTCTCTCTTCCTCTCTGTTAAAAATCAATAAAATAGATATTTTTAAAAAATCAACCATATATATATATATATATATATATATTGCCTGGTACATGAAAATTCATGCACAGAGGGGGGTTCCTCAACCTGGCCTGCCCCCTCTCACAGTCCAGGAGCCCTCAGGGGCAGGAGGCAACCCAGTGATATCACAGGGGAAGGTGACACCCCATCACACCTCTGCTGCTGCCACCACTAGCAGTGCAACCTCAGCCGACCCTGATTACATGAGCCTCAGGCAACCCTGGGTGCTGCCATCTTGTGTCTGTGGGTTCCACCATCTTTGAGGGTGGGACAGTCAATTAGCATATTCCCTCCTTATTGACTGTGGATGCTGCCATCTTTGAGGGTGGGGAAGCAATTAGCATATTCCCTCTTTATTAGATAAGATATCTATATCTATATCTATATCTATATCTATATCTATATCTATATCTATATCTATATCTATATCTATATCTATCTATCTATATCTATCTATCTATCTATCAAAGCCTAGGTGACTAAATGACCAAACAACCAAACAACTGGTCGCATTTTATGTAGCCATATCTTCTAATTAAGCAGAAGCCATGTCATCTAACTGGATTTTGAAGGGAATTCTGACTAGCTGGAAAGGGGCCAGGATAATGGCAGAGTGAGGTCTGTGAGAAGGAGAGATAGGCAGGGCTAAGAAATCCTACAAGCAGCTTATGGAGTGTGTGATATTCTGATTTGTATCTTCCACAGAGTATCTGACTTACAACAGAAAAAGACTAAATGTTTCCATGGAAGAGGACAAGAGTGTCTTTTCCATCTCTTCACTAAGTTACTGTTTCTATTATTATGATAAAAGAAGGAAGGGTGGGAGAAAAATTGTGACAGAAACTAGTGCTTAATAAATCAATTGTCTCAAAAAAGTGCTTTGAATTTCATTTTCAGCATGACAGCCACAGTCTCTCATTCTAGATTGATTTCCACCCCAGCTCTGCTGTAAACAGAGAGGACGAAATACATGCTTTTTCAGTAGAATATGGCATTATCGCTTATTATCGACCACACTGAAAGTGAGAACAAAAAAATAAGGGTGAGAATATTCTTAATTTTGTTTGAGGTGAGGAAAACATACTTCAAATGAGAATGAATGGAGTCTTAGCTTTCAAGTTTTAAGAATACACTTAGTCATCTGGTCACTTGGCTATGTATTGAACAAGTACTATTAAGATTTATGTGCTCAAAACTGCTTTGAGAGTTTAGCACTCATGATGACTGGGCAAGGTGCATCCTTTTTGTAATTTCAGGGGAGGAAAATGTTGTTCTCAACTTTTCTGGGTTCCTTTGGCTGTTTTGTAAATTAAATTGACATAAAAAGGAATAACAGAAGAAAGCCAGATTTAGTTTTGCTGTATGGGAGGCTCACAGAGACATGACAAGTTTAAAGACATGACAGTTGAGGCTTCTATACCACCTGAGCTAAGGAGAAGGAGGAAGGAGTCTGGGGCTCCAAGGAAGGAAAGACAATTTGCAGGAAGAGGAGAAGAAGCAGTGTTTGCTAAATAGGCGTTTGCCATGCCAGGAATAGGCAATCATACACATAATGAGGAATCCCAGTCCAGTTTTCCTCAGTCCATGACACTTACCCCATAACTCTTTCTAGTTCTCTCTGATGATAATTTTCTTCCTGGACCAGAACTTGTATCTAATTCCTTCAGGCAGTTAAGGGATAGGTATAAAGGTCTCCCTGAGTCTTTTAGGAGTGTGTAGGAAGCAGCTGATTGATGTTTCTCTCTCATCATTTGGGTCTTAATTATCTTCAGCTCAAGTACTCACATGCCAAAGTGGCACATTCTTTTTTTAAACTTTATTGATTTTTTACAAAGAGAAATAGAGAGGGATAGAGAGTTAGAAACATCTATGAGAAACATCGATCAGCTGCCTCTTGCACACCCCCTACTGGGGATGTGCCCGCAACCAAGGTACATGCCCTTGACTGGAATTGAACCTGGGACCTTTTAGTCCGCAGGCTGATGCTCTATCCACTAAGCCAAACCGGTTTTGGCACAAAGTGGCACATTCTGAAGGTTCTGAGCTTCTTCATAATATACCATTCTTTTTAGAATTCAAAATACTAATCTGCTTCTCGCCTTGTAATTTGTGGAAGCCATCAAAGACAAATGAGTATGCTTGAAATATCAAAATGATTTCCTAAATGGATCCTATTATTTCTCTTTCCTGTTGGCAATGTCTGCTTTATGGCATGAGCAGTTTAAAAAGTCGTCTTGATAGAAAGAGACAGTAAAAAATGATTTCAGGTAGAAATGTTACTTAAGGGCTTACACCTCTCTCATTGGGGAATTCGCTACAAAGAGGTTTTCCCTCCCTCACCTCAGGAGTATGTGAAAAGAATAGTAAGAATAAATAGCCCAGAACCTGTCTTTAAAACAAACAACAGTGGAGTGTAGCAAAGCTCTAGAACTGATTAGGATAAATACAAAATTTAATTGTCTACGTGCCTTAATTAACCTGTTAAGTTCCTTATCTCTTTTGAAGGGGTTCGTAAAATCAGGAAAACCAGGATGAGCAGACCTTAGGATTAGATATCATTTTCCTGCTACGAAACTGCTGCAGTCTCATGTGAGATTCCCTGGGAAGCCAACTGTGAGACAGTGATTGGTTTGGGTGAAGATAAGGGAGGTCTCAGGGTCAGAACCGATGGAGAGAGAAGGAAGCCAGACTGGGCCGAGAGAATCATTATGGAAGCACTAGTCAATCCTACAGGAAGCACTCAGGATAAGAACTTTTTTTATTTATTTTAATATATTTTTATTGATTTCAGGGAGAGGTAGAAAGAGAAACATCAATGATGAGAGAAAATCATTGATCAGCTGCCTCCTGGGGATTGAGCATACAACCAGTGCATGTGCCCTGACCAGGAATCAAACCCTGACCTCCTGGTTTATGGGTCGACATTCAACCACTGAGCCACACCGGCCGGGCAATAGCAGAACTTTTTAGAGTGATCCCAAATTCAGGTATGGGGTCTGGGTCTTTCTAGCACTTTCCCATGCCCACAGACCAATCTTAGGGCTGCCCTGGGAAGGGAGTCCAACTTTGCACAAGGTGGTTTCCTTTAATGTGGGCAGTCACCTGGAAGGGGCTTCCTGTGACCTGACAGTGTCAACCTTCTGAGAAGCTAGAAAAAAATTGCTTCCATCTTGAAAGTGGAAGGTATAAAAGGTGCGTCTTCGTGTGCACCACTGTGCAGGCACTGAGAGACCTTGGATTTGCATAGGTAACTTCATTGACATTGAAGGTGGAAGAGCAGGAACAACAACAAAAATAAAAAAAATACTGGATATCTCCCAAAAATGTTTACACATTTTAATAGCTCCATTTTGAACATGGGATATATTTTAATAAACATTGCCTTTATAGTTATGCAAAGTGTGTGTACACATTTTTTGGACACTTTATATTTGCATCACCGGGCAATTTAATAACAAAACTGGGTGGGTTATTATGTTTGTGCTTGTGTATATGTAAAGTTGTCGCATGACATCTCTCAGTCTCTCCCCAACTGGCTGTCTTTATGTATTTATTTATTAATGAATTCATTCACTTCTCAAGCTATTATCCTGGGATGATTTCTGAGAACAGATTGTGGCGAATTCTTGCTGAGAGAGCTTGAGATTTTAAAATGGCTTTAAAGGATAGTCATAACTTACAAAATTTCAGGCTATATGTAGTGAACCTCTCACTAAAAAGTTGATGGGAAAACAGAATGTTCATTGAATAAAGTTATAGAACCTCAGGTTTGGAATTTTAAATTTATTGGGTCCTTCAGGATAAAGGGGAACGTTGATTTCTTTGGATAAGTGAAAACAAAATTGGAGGAAATTCTTCCCTCTGAACATAAAAATGCTGGTTCCACCAGCCCCTGCCCCCTTCATTCTGGAAGAAGAGAAATTGAAGTCTGTGAGGAATCCTTCAGCAGCAAACTGTAAAGTTGGGTGGTGAGAGGGCTAACACCCCACATCCCACCAAATCCTTGACAAAGGCAAAAACAGGATTTTAACTCCATACTTTTCTGACACTCTGGAAACTCTCTCTGTTTCTCTCTCTGTTTCTCTCTCTGTTTCTCTCTCTGTTTCTCTCTCTGTTTCTCTCTCTGTTTCTCTCTCTGTTTCTCTCTCTCTCTCTCTCTCTCTCTCTCTCTCTCTCACACACACACACACACACACACACACACACACACACACACACACGGCTCTTGAGTTGTAAATGAACATCTAGAAGATTAGGGCTGGGGTTGAGTGGATATGTGTTAAGTAATGAGAGAAGCAATTTTACCTGAGTGCTTTTCTTGGATAATTTTCAAGTATGAGCTGCTTTATTATGTAACTGCGAAAATAATCATAGGACTGGTATCATATTCATAGATTCTCCCCGCACCTAAAGGGAGGAGATCATATAAGGACCAAGGCCACTGGAGATATTAGAATTCTGCCTACCACAATGCATATGATTGTAAGTGTGGATTCCTGATAGTTCCTCAAATTTTTAGTCTTTAAATTCTAGTTCTTGTAATCCCCCCCTTTTGCCCTATAAGTGAATATTCATCATTAACTCTTCTTTATT
This sequence comes from Pipistrellus kuhlii, assembly GCF_014108245.1. NCBI lineage: Eukaryota > Metazoa > Chordata > Mammalia > Chiroptera > Vespertilionidae > Pipistrellus > Pipistrellus kuhlii. Next base: position 55,336,658 of record NW_023425584.1, read on the forward strand.
CCTGAATTTCTAGAGTCAAATAGAAATCTCAATGAATTCTATATTTGCTTTACCTTTGAATCTTCAGTGTTGTGAAAGCAATCTAGATTTAGAAGAAATTTAGAAGGGGCATTTGGGTGCTTTTGTTTTTTTAGTTCCAGAAATATAATTCATAAGGAGGCCCTCGAGGACATGATAGTACTCTGAAACTAAAGGATTTTATTTTCCCATTGCCTCTCCTTGTGTATGTGGTGAGAAAATGGTCAATTTACTTTTCTTTTTCTTTCATGAAATAAGTAGGTAGCTCAACAATATTTACCTAACAGTCTACTTTTCCTCACTGATCTGCAATTCCTGCTCTGTGGATTCTTTTTCACCAACACTAAACTATCTTAATTAGTGTAGTTTTATAAGAAATACTGATATCTGGAAAGGTAACCCCCTCCCACTCCACTTGTTTAGCTTCTTCAGTGTTTGAGTTACTTTTTGGCCATTTGCACATTTATATGAATCTTGAGAATCAGTTTGTCAAGATCCACAAAAACTTTTTGCAATTGGTTTGATTCTCAATATTTATCTGGGAAAATTAAAACTTTAATAATATGATCTTTCAAGCTCTGATCACAATTTATTCTGCATATAATTTGATTTTCTTTCTTGTCATTGAATATTTATAGAAATACCTTTAAAATATTTGTCCTATTTTATTTATTTATTTTATAGAAAAGGTATGCTGATTAAAAATATTTTTTCAATTATTTGTGGTTTGGGTAAAACAATAAAATTTTACATAACAACTTTGTATTCTGCAAGATTTTTAATTATTTTATTTTTATAATTTAGTAGTAGATTCCTTTGAATTTATATGAATTTAATATTAAAATATTTAAATAGTGACAATTTTCTTACTTTCCTTTTAAAAAATATATTTTATTGATTCTTTACAGAGAAGAAGGGGGAAGAATAGAGAGCTAGAAACATCAATAAGGGAGAAACAGCGACCAGCTGCCACCTGCACACCCCCCACTGGGGATGCACCTGCAACCAAATCACATGACCCTGACCGGAATCGAACTTGGGACCCCTCAGTCCGCAGGCCAATGCCTATCCACTGAGAAAACCGGTTTTGGCTATTTTTTATTTTTTTTTAATCTATCTATCTATCTATCTATCTATCATCTATCTATCATCTATCTATCATTATTGTACTGTTTAGCATGATGTAGAATAGATGTGGTGATGATAGGTAGATTAGTTTGCTGGGTTGCTATAACAAGATATCACAGTCTGGGTGGTTTAAAATACAAAAATTTATTTTCTTACACACAAAAATCTGGAAGCTGGAAGTCCAAGATCAAGGTATTGGTAGGGTAGGCTTCTTATAAGACCTCTCTCCATGACTTACAGGTGGACTTTTTCTAGTATCTTCACATGGTTTTCTATTTGTGTGTCTGTGTCCTAATCTACTCTTCTTAAAAGCACATTAGACATAGTAGACTAAAGTGCATAGTCACCTCTTTAAAGACCATATCTCCAAACACAGTCACCTGATATACTAGGGATTTGGACTTCAACATGGGAATTTTGTGGGATCAGAATTCAGCCAACTGCCTGTTCCTGCTTTGAAGACAATCTTGTCAAAGGCACATATCTTGCTTGCAGGCTAGATCTTCAGCCTCAATTTGTGGTGTGTACAGAAGGCAACCAAATGATGTGTCTTTTTCAAATTGATGTTTCTCTCTCAGTGTCTCTCCCCCTCCTTTCCACTCCCTCTAAAAATCAATGGGGAAAAAAATAATCAGTGAGGATTAAAAAACAAAAACAATGCATAAAAATGATAACTACAACAAAGAGATAGAAAACATTAAAAATATACCAAATAGAAATTATGGAGATGAAGAACATAATTGAGCTGAAAAATTCACTGGATTGAAGAATACAGTGATTGTTAGTACCATAGCTATAATTTATGGCAAGATGTCAGCAGTTCTACCCACATTTTTTTTTTTACATCATCAGTACAAAAAAAATAACAGATTAGTATGATGATTTTGACCCTATAAACTTCACAGAGGTTTCATAGGGACCAGGTGTCTGTGAATTATACTTTAAAAACAGTTACTCTACAAATTACTAAGAAAGTTCTCAGTTTAACTTTATTTTGTGTAGATTACCACTGGATCCAGGGTTCTGTCAATCAACCCAGTCGCATGTTTAATTTTCAATCTCTTTCATGAGCCCACATTAATAATTTGAGCTTGAACCAATATTATGTTTGTTCCCCGAGAGGCAGCATCCTTAGGATTCATTCTCCTACATGCCCTCTGCCCCCCCCCTCCTCAATTTCTGTTGACATAAAATGGAAAAACCCTATAATTCTTTTGCAAAATTTGTAGCTCCTCAGTGGCCATACTTTCAGTTTAACTTCTGGTACCTTCCAATAATTGTCTGGTTGTACAATGAAGAATGGTGGGGATAGGTTAAGGGAAGGGTTAGTTAGTAAGATAGCTGACCCAGGAGGGCTGTAATAGTTTTCTTCCCACAAGAGAAACTAATCTCCAATTACAATATTTTTTAAATTGGAAAAGTAAAGGGCGGGGGTGAGGGAGGGGGATTTACAGTTTCAAGGGTTTCTAGCTTCAGGAGAAATTTCCATGAACCTTACCTGATATGTGGGGTCCAAGTGCTTCCTAATCAGTCCTTCAACTTCAGCAGAACAGACCTTGGGATCACAAAAAAAGTCAATGTGCATTGTAATTCAATCACCTGCAATTTTAGGTTTTGGGACCTGTTTTTAGCTTTTTAGCCACAGGAAATAAGAGAGTTTTGTTTTATTTTTGTTTTTAGGGTAATCATAGAGAGTGTCTGGTCACTTAGACAATTGAGCTTGAAATTGAAAGACTCAAGTTTTAAGACCCATGCCTCCTCTTTCTCTAGTGCCCTTAGAAGCAACTAAACAACCTCACTGAACTCCCTATTTTTTCTAAAATGTTCAATGATAGCAACTATTGGTCACCCTAAGCCCTACCATCTATAGCAACTAATAATAGAGGTTCAGAAGGTGCTAGTTTGAGTAACTGTTTTTCACTGTAGGCTATGGACTACCAGTTTTCTCTGTTCCTGGCAAAAGGGTCATTAATGCCTTTTGATTTGATCAAACCAGGAACCAATTCCAGAAACTCCAGGACCAATTCACAGAAGCAATCTTTAAAGCTCTATTTCCCTGAAACCTCTTTTGTTACCATTATGTTTGTATCTCGTAAGATTCATTCAGGGACACATAACCACTGTGAAGGACAAAGAATATGGGGTTTGTTGTTGTCATTAGACCTTTGTAATTGTGAAGTCTAATGAAGAAGTCTATAGAAGGTCATTGCCTCTGAGCCCTGAAGTTACTGTAAATCAGCAAGGCCAATAATGAGGAAGAAAAGGTTCCTGTGAAAAGGGAGAGAGAAAACATACACTGGAATTCACGAGCACACGGTGGAAACTGCCTCTCACAACCTTCAGTCTCAAAGTCAAGGCCGAGAGAGCTGGCAAGTTTTTGCACGATGGCTGCACATTCACCTAATTTAGGTCTTGGAAAAGCTAAAAGAGAAACTCCTGTGGGGGCTGCAAGATCGACAAGCTCAGCAACAGCCCCCTGTCATTGAAATGAGCCAGAATAGCTATGGTGACAGCATGTGAGCCGTGTATTTACTGGAGCCCTATGCCTAGCTCCAGAGTACAACCACTACCACTGCACTTCCTCCCTGCCAATCTCATGCGTAGTGTTCGTGTGGCCAGGCTTTGCAGAGAACTGTACAACCTAGTATCTGGTTCCACCCAGCTAAATGACACCATGCAAAGTCACTAAAGACTGTTTAATCCTTCATAATTTATATTTTCTCATAAAAAATGTATTAGTTTTTTTTATAGGTGGCATAATTCTCATTAAGTTACTGGTTGAATGTAATCTTGCCAACAATTCCCATTTCTCATTTCCCTGATCTTAGGATTGCTTTCATATTTACCATTCCACAATTAATCTATATCGGTAGACATAAATTTATTTTTTTGAAAAATTTGGTGTCATGTGAATATTCTTCCGAGTACCCCATTGCAGTCTGGTTTTAGTTGCTCAAGTAGTTACCTTTATTACCATTACTTTCTGAAACGGAATTTTAGGACTGGAACCCGGATTCTTTGTCCACCAGAGGACTAGAAGAATGAATCCACAGACAGAGGGTCGTATATCAAAAGTGGAGATTTACTGAAGAATAAGTGCATACCCCCCAGTGGGAGAGGGAAAAGGGTCCCCCTGGGTTCCCTATCCCTATGGCTTATAAAGGCTGCAGATACTGGTGCCTTGATATCCCCTCTGATTGGTCACTATTCCCTTAGACTGGTTACTATAGTAACTCCTGGGCTCCAAGGTTGAGTCTCATATGGGACCTGTGAGGTTCTCCTTGCCTCCTTCCTTATTATTTTCCTATTCCCTTTGGGCTTTCTTTTTGTCCTTCTGAATGAAGGGCTTCTTTCTCTTTATTTTGTAAATATAGATCTTTTGCTGTTCCCAGCTTCCTCATTCTATGGAAATGTACCTTCTGCTGCTCTGCAGCCCTGTGCTTCCTCCTGGTCCCCTTAATTTCCAAAATTTCTATTATTTCTTAAACCAGTCCTATTTTATTTTCTTAAATTCCTGTTTTATTTCTATAATAATTTCAGTTCTGATTTCTTCAGTGATGACTTGTTGACTACTATAATGATGATAAAATTAGCATGATATGACATCTTCCTACCTCTGTTACCTCCACTGTCTGATTTTTGTTTATATTTTACTTGATTTAATGTTATTAGTACTATATTCTCTTTGTATTTAATCTTTATATCTTTGAGTGTATCTCTATTATTTGATTTATCAGCATTAGACTCTATCTTTTGTCCTTAAGTTATAAAAAAGATGAAACTGGCAGCATACTTATCTTTCTTTTTAAAAAAGAATGTATTTTTGTTGATTTCAGAGAGGAATGGAGAGGGAGAGAATCATTGATTGGCTGCCTCCTGTACGCCTCACGCTGGGGAATCAAGCCGGCAACCTGGGCATGTGTCAGACTGGAAATCAAATCATGACCTCCTGGTTCATCCGTCAATGCTCAAACACTGAGCCATGCCGGCCTGGCACTTTTCCTTCTTTATGTGTTTTCTGTACTTTGCCATCCCAATTTTTCTCTCTATTTTGCCATCCCAATTTTTCTTTGTCCCAATTTTCTACTGTGCCACAGCTTGTAACATTAAAATGCTCCTCTGTAACTATAAGTCCTTGAATAGTTTTAGCCTATGTCCTATATTGAAATGAATTCAGTGTACTATGAAAGCAGTTTTTACCATAGTCTTTCCATTTATTTCTCTTTCATTTTGAGTTCTTCTAGCACATTTTTCAAAAAAGTATTTAGGTGAATCACAATTACTTGATATATATATATATATATATATATCAAGTAATTGATATATTTGATATATCAATTGATATATTTGATATATCAAGTAATTGATATAATTGATATATATATATATATTTTTTTTTCCCCCCCCCCCCTCTTTTCCTGTGGTTTTTAAAAGTATAAGACAGCTTGGCCAGAAACATTTTTCTTGTGAGGTTGCTGTGTACATTGTTCTGCTCTTTTCCCAGAAATGAATACTGCTGTGAGAAAGGAGAGGCAGCTCTGGTGTTGAGGAGGCAAATGGTGTCTTTTCCTCCCTTGGATTTCCAAAAGTTCTTTTTCTTTTTTTTTTTTTTTTTTCATGGAAAGCCACTGACTTTGCTAGAACATGAATTGGAGCTGAATATTCTGTATAAGCATTTTCTGACCCAAGGCATACTCTTTTAATATATAATTTACTATATTCTATGATATCAGGTGAATTTTTTTTCACGAAAGTTTTCTTGACTTAAATTTTGTAGATTTTATATCTTTGATGTTGTATTTTATTTTCTCTACTTCTTCATAAATTTCCCATCATTCTCCCCCTGCCCCCCAATTTGCTTGTCTTCTCAATTCTTCAACAAGTTTTGTAACTTTCTCCATCATTTGCTGTTTAGATGCAATATTTTCATTACTGTTTTTGACTTATTAGAAATGTTTTTACTCAATCTTTCTATTTATGTGAGCATCACTTTTCTGTACATTTTTAAACCCTCATTTTTGTTCCTTTTGTCTTTTTATATATATTTTACAAATTCTCTATGACTGAAAAGAAGTGTCATCAGTAATAATTTAAAGGGAGATTTGGAGAGAGCTGGGGTTGTTAAAAAAGTAGGTTAAGCCAAAAGATCATTCTTATCATCTATCAATTTTGTACTTGGGCTTAAGGAAACCAGAATAGATTCTTAATCTTGAATGTTATCTCTGTTTATTAAAATACAAGTATAAAACCAATAAAAATGGTTTTGTCTTCTTCAGTCAGGAAAATGAATATGAAAATTCTCTATTGGTGCTGAAACCGGTTTGGCTCAGTGGATAGAGTGTCGGCCTGGGGACTGCAAGGCCCCAGGTTCTATTCCGGTCAAGGGCATGTACGTTGATTGCAGGCACATTCCTGGTGGGGGGTGTGCAGGAGGCAGCTGATCAATGTTTCTCTCTCATTGATATTTCTAACTGTCTATCTCTCCAACTCTCTCCTCTTCTCTGTAAGAAATCAATAAAATATATTTTTTTAAAAAAAGAAAAAAAAATTCTCTATTGGTAATCACCTCTCTTCATTGCTTCTTCAAGGCCATGATTTTTTCTTATCAGTTCTATACAACTAGAGGCCAGATACACAAAAAGTCGTGCAAGAGTAGGCCTTCCTTCCCCCGGCTGCTGGGACCCGGCTGGCTTTCCCTGGGCCTCCCACAGGCACTCGGGGCCGGGGCTGGCTTCCCCCCTAGCCACGGCTTAATCAGGAAGGATGTCTGGAATATGTCCAGTTCAATTAGCATATTATCCTTTTATTATTATAGATATGCATATCAGGCACAGATGGTTCATGAATAAATCCAGATATTATACCATGATGCCCCATTTAGTATGAAATAAGAGTGCCTGGATAACCTAGTATGTAGAAATTGACATGCTATTAGTTTTACTGTTATTTTATTATGGCTTTTCACTAGAGAAGAAATTCAGGAGCTCATTTAGTTTTCTATTCAATAAAAATTTATTATATGTAAATAAAGTAACATTATTTCTCTGAGCCATAAAATGTTTCATTGCCTACTGTCATTACTGACTTAATTAATAACTAATTACAAATATTGGGCATTGTATGTATGGTGTGAGTCACATTATACAATTTTTTTTCCTTGTGTTTCTCTTCTTGTTTTCCTTTTTAAATGTCTTATTGATGTAAACATTAAGGAAATTTGCTACTAATGAAACATAATGGAAACAGATGACTCCACTTATCTGTTGTGTTCGACTCTCAGGAGAAATATCACTTCTTGTTATGAGCACAATATGTAACTCTGCTTATTGAAAGGGCCCTCGTGAGTGGCTGTTAGGAAGCTCAATAATGGTAGTCAGTCTCTGAGCTGTCACTTCATCAGAGAATTCTTTGGTTACAGAATGGAGCAGATGTTTGGTCTACATTTGTGTTCTCGAAACACTGAAATCACAAAGTCGGTAAAAGACACTTGTTGATGAATGGAAGATGCACAGAGATACAAAGGCACAGAGATACAAAGGGAAGAATTACAGTGTAGCAGGTTCTAGAAACCATTTGGTTGAATACATTTAAAGGATCTAAATAGTAAGCATAGCAATATCCTGCTCAATATCCAGCCCTGGGCGAAGTAAAGGACTTCAAAATATGCTATGTAGTTTCAACTATGATAACAAAAAAAAAATTATTATGGGACTATTACAGTCCTTAGACTAAAAGAAACTAAAGCAAAATTCACTGTGATTTTAATTCCATGTAATGCATGATTTGCCTTGCCCACAAGTAAAACATTTCTAGACAAAAGTTTAGGTGAAATTTTGTTATAATTACTTCATAAATCTATTTTGCTGATATATACTAAACTAATTTTAAACGGAGGCTACAGTGCAATCTCTTACTCTCATAAGAAGAATGTACTAGTACTTCCTTATATTTGGTGAATGGCTTAACCTGAACAAAGCTCTTTGGTGTAGGTCAGGGTTTCTCTAAGCTCAGCACTGTGGTAGGCTGGACAATTCTTTGCTGTGGGAGTGTCCTGAGGAGGGTATTTAGCAGCCTCTCAGCCTCTACTCACCAGATGTTAGCAGTATCTCCTCCACCATGTGTGACACTGTCTCTAGGCACTGCCAAATGTTCTCAGGGGCAAAATCGCCCCGAGGTGAGAACCACTGATCTATTATATATTCTGGTCATTTGATATTCTTCTCTGATGTGATCTGACATACCAATAGCACTCAAGGAATGCTATTGAATGATACATACGGATTTCTCTCAACACAATTGATCAATCCTTGAAGAATTTAGAAACAAATAATTTTAAAAGCTATATTTAAAATGACAACTTGATTGGCAATCAAGAGTGGGAAAAATTACTCCATACGAATTACTCAATTTTGAGGGATTTTGTTGCTCAACACGAATTAATAGCTACAATCATAAAACTAGCATGCTGCCTTCAGTGCCTGGAACTCATCTTTGGTTCACTGGATAATTACTTACCACCTGGTATGTTTTACCTGGTGCCTCTCACTGGTAATGCGTTACAAAAGGCTTTCCTCAATATTATACATGCACCATGCTACATTTTACTTGCTTTCCCCACAGAGGACTGGCCTGAATTCTAGGATGTGAGAATGATATTCCTTTTTCTATGTGAATATATCAATACCTCCTGCTGGTACAAATAAGTGTAGTGGAAGAGAAATGCACAGGACAAATCCTTAATGTAGGAGACACGAAATTTGGGAAGGCTTCTTTCTCAATGAGAAAGTGGCACAAACGGGTGCTTTGTGGCAGGTATTGTTCCATATTCATTTACTTGGGTTTTATTGAAACTAGACATACAGCAGCAGGACTTTTCTGAAGGGTCCTCTTGACTCCAGCACTCCCTACAAGGATGGTTGCAGCCTCGTTGTGAGTACACGGTTGCCCTGCTTCTTCCTGCTTTCTGTCTTTCCCCAGAGTTGTTGGTCCCAGGAGTACTATTACCCAGTTTTTAAAGGTCTGGCACAGTATTCCTCATGTTGAAGCATCCATATTATATAAAAACTATTTGAAATTTTAACTCTGCTATCTGGCTTCTATAAATTCTTGCTTGCTAAGACTACTCCCACTACAGAGGAGCCATTAAACCTTCCCCAGACAAGGTTATCAGTGCCAGCGCCAGGCCAGGCCTCTGGTTGAGGTCTGAAGGCCCCAGCATATATGGTCTCTTTAAGAACTTGCAAAAGGAGCTGGAAACACCCCATATTTGGGAGCCAAAGAAGGCAAAAACATATAAATAAGGAAAATTCCTGCATGTTGGGGCCCAGAATTTGAGAGACATTTTCCTCTGGACCCATGTGTAATAAATTAACTCCATCTCTCTAAGTATTGCTTTGTTCTTCCTCGGTTTTCTGTAACAATGTCAGATGCTGCTTACTGGGGAACCCAACCTTCAAGGGTTGGTCCAGGAATGGTCTGAGAAAGCAGACTCGGTGATGAGAATGGGGAACTGTAGCACTTATTGGCTCACTGTCAATGAGGCCCCTATCACAATGAGGGTATCTGTGGACAACATATAGCTTTTGGCACAAGGCAGCAGTGGAATTATTAAAGCATTCACAAAAGTTGGGATGATAGATCAGTGGAAAAAGTTAGTGGGAGCGTTATTATTGTAGAATTATGGAGGAAAAAGCAAATAGAAGGACCATGAAATTGGATGATTTTTGCTAGAGATAATTGATGCTCTGGAGAGAGAGAGAATGAAAAGCTGAAGACAGCTAACTATTAATTAAAGGTTGACAATGGAAGACAGGAAGGAGGCCTCCTTGGCAGCATGAATGTAGCCCACCCCTCCATTTTTTTTTTTTTTAACATTGTTTCTGTAAATGATGACTTGTAAACTCACACGCAGCTACTGTAGCTACGGATAAACAGCCTGTTTGCTTAAAGGATTCTAGAAGCTAACCTTAAAGGAAGCAGCCTCAAGTCTTCAGGCACTGCAATTTCAAGAGATTTGTTCCCTCTCTATGTTAAAACTAGGATGATAAAAACTGGACTATCCATTCTTGACCAGCTCTAAGACAGCTATTGGAACAGACTGTGCTTCTCACACCCTCAAGGAAGAGCCCACACCCCTTCTCTCCTGTCTGTTTCTTTTGTTCTGCCTCCCCCTCCCCACCACCCTCACAAAACTCCTGTCTTCACTGAGATGTTAAGATGGTCTTTGCTATCTTCTCAGGCTGCCAGCTCTTGAATAAACCAACTTCCTTGTACCACCACTTGTCTCTCCATTATTGGCTTTTTTTGGGTGGCAGGCAGCCGAACCTGACTTTGGTATGATACAGAGTGCAGGTAGAGGACCCAGAAAGCTGAAGACTAGATTCAAGACTTAATAAAAGTGTATTATACTAGTGGCCCAGTGCATGGAATTCATGCTTGGGAGGGAGGGTTTCCCCCTCAACCCAGCCTGCACCCTCTCCAATCGGGGACCTTTGGGGGATGTCCAACTGTCGGTTTAAACCAGCAGTAGGACATCCCTCTCACAATCTGGGTTAGCTGGTTCCTAACCACTCACCTGCCTCCCTGCCTGATCATCCCTAACTGCCCTCCCCTGCTGGCTTGATTTCACCCAGTCTCTGTCTCTTTTTGTTTTTCTCAGCAATCTTCCAAGCCTCCCTGCCTCTCTCTCTCCCTCTCCCTTTTTTTTCCAGCTGAGAGGGGGAAGGGCCAATGAGGGCAGCTTCACACTCTGCCCACCCTGGGGCCTCATTCTGAGAGAGGCTCCGAGAGTGCTGGGAGGGAGAGAAAGAAAGGGAGAAAAGGCTGTGAGCTGGTGGGCGTTGTGTGTGTCTGTGCATGTGTGTGGTTGTGAGTGTGAGTGCTGGCCCTGCCTCCCCTGGCCACAAGTCCCCACCCACCAGAGCCTGTTGTGCGCATAGCCTAGGCAAACGGTCTAGTTTCTGTTTTTTTTTGGATGTGATGGACCCAGGGTTTTTATATATAAGGATATACATAAGGCTATAAGGGTTATAAAGCTATATATAGATAAGGCTAAATTCTCAAACGAGGCAGGGTCTTTGTTGGTAGATAAGAGGATCCTTAAACTTTAAATGAGGACTAGAGGTCTGGTGCATGAAATATGTGTATGAGGGGTGTGTGTGTGTTTCCCTCTGCCCAGCCTGTACCCTTTCCAATCTGAGACCCCTTGAGGGATGTCTACTGCCCATTTAGGCCCAATCCCTGTTGGACATCCTCCCAATCCAGGAGTGCTGGCTCCCAACCGCTTGCCATCCTGCCTGCCTGATTGCCCCTAACCACTTCTGCCTGCCAGCCTGATCACTCCCTAACCACTTCCCTGCCAGCCTGATTGCTGCCTAACTGCTCTCCTGCTGGCCCGATTGCTCCTAACTGCCCTCCCCTTCTGGCCTGGTCACCCCTAACTGCCCTCCCCTGCTGGCCTGGTCACTTCCAACTGTCCTTCCCTGATGGCCTGATTGCGCCCAACTGTCCTCCCCTACAGGCCTGGGTAGACCCCAACTGCTCTCCCCTGCAGGCCTGATTGTCCACATCTGCCCTTCTCTGATGGTCATTTTGTGTGTTGGAGTGTCTACATGTGGGTGGCCATCTTGTGTGTTGGAGTAATAGTCAATTTGCATATTACCTCTTCATTATATAGGATGTCTGAGTGATGAACATGAAAATCTTGAATCTCTCTGCTTCTCTTGAACCTTTGAGCCTAGAGGTGTAGCCCACTCCTCTCAGTTAGCAGCAATTGCTTCCTCTACCTTCACTGTAAATGAGGCAGAAGGCAACGCCCAACTTACTGTTTTGTGAGGATCTCAGTCTATCCATCAGAAATGCTTCACCTGGCCCCAGGGAGCTTTCCACCAACTGCTTCTCTTTCCATACCAAAGATGGGACTGGATCAACCCTTGTGGTTCTTATTATGATTGTAACATGCCCTTCAGCAATAACTCTTATTACTTACAGATTCTGGAGCATACAAGGCACATTGTGTGTGTGTGTGTGTGTGTGTGTGTGTGTGTGTGTGTGTATGGGGGGGGCACACACCAACTGCATGCAGGTCTGGGTTCTATTTTTATTTGGTTCAAGAGTGGGAGTCTGGGGTTTCTCCAGCTCACTCTTTATTAGTGAATTTAAAACATAAAGGTGGAAATTTAAAGCATGGGAAGAGAAAACAAACAAGTAGGACAAATAGTAATAGTACTAGCCTTGGGGGTTGGAGGAAGGCATAGGGTTGTGTGGCTGGCAATGTGTTTATTCAAGATAGCCTTACTTAAGGTGGATGACTGCTTTGGAATGGGTGTTTCTTTGAAGTGGAGACCTCACAACTGAATCAGGCACTTGCATCACAAAAAGAATAACCAACTATCTATGCTTATACAAAATGGCAATTTTGTGACTTTCCTGGATCCTTCCCATCCCTCCTCAGAGCCACAAGGCCAATACATTGCGTCATGATGTCACCCAATTGGAAAAGGGCTGAGTTTGCTGAATGAGGAATGGAATCTCAATCCAGAGGAACTGCAAGACCTGTTCATCACCTATGGAATTGGAGAGGCCATTTGAGACTCCATAGTGGAGTCTTGGATCAAGGTTGGTTGTATAAGGAAACGTTTATTTTATTTATTTATTTAAAAAAATATATTTTATTGACTTTTTACAGAGAGGAAGGAAGATGGATAGGGAGTTAGAAACATCAATGAGAGAGAAACATTGATCTGCTGCCCCCTGCACACTTCCCACTGGGGATGTGCCGGCAACTTAGGTACATGCCCTTGAACGGAATCGAACCTGGGACTGTTCAATCTGCAAGTCGATGCTCTATCCACTGAGCCAAACCAGTCAGGGCTATTTACTTATTTTTAAGGAAACATTTATTAATTTAGGAACATTTTTGGGGGTTATGAGATGGAACAAACTGGGTGAGAGATGGTGCTAACACTTCTTGAACAGATCTTAGAAGCTTGGAGAAAGTGATAGCCATTGCCAAATAAAAGGGAAATGTGAGAATGGTCATGGGAGAGAATAAAAAAAGAGGTCCAAAAGCTTATATAAGTCCGCATGACAAAACGGGTATATCATATGGGTTTGGGGAAGGTTTCCTAGGAGAAGACCTGAAAGACATTCTGCTTGTCACAGAACAGGATGATGAGGAGCATCAGTATTATATTGAAGAGCTCAAGCATAGCCATCACCTGTAAGCCAGGGCTGATGGCAACAGACACGATCACTGAAGACAGCAAAGGGGTGAGTGATGGGATCCTGACATAGAGGCAGGAGGAAGTCAGGTGCAATGATCACCATGCAGCTTGGAGGCAATTAGTAGTGTGTCTCCAGGGAGCACATATATTTCAGTTATCAACAACTCTTTGCTGTCAAGTTTTTTTTTTTTTTTTTAATTTTTTAATTTTAGAGAGAAGAATGGGGTGGAGCAGAGAGAGAGAGATTCTTGTATGTGCCCAGATTGGAGATCAACTGGAAACCTTGGAGTTTCAGGAAGACACTCTAAGCAACCAGCTCCCAGGCCTGGGCCACACTGCCCTGTTGAACAGTGAGATGACATCTTCCGGGTCCCACGGGCACAGCCCACAACGCGTGTCATCCGTCCAGCGTGTGGGCGCCGCCTGCGTGGGGGGGGGGAAGGGGGGAGGGGTCCGTCTGCGTGTGACGTCACTCGCGTGTGGGTGTCGCCAGCGTATGGGCGTCGTCTGCGTCTCCCGCCGTCCATGCTCCCACGCTCCCACGTGTGAGTCCCTCGGCTGCCGGTGGGGTGAGCAGGTGGACGCCCTGGTGTTTCCGTGCTTGTGCCGATGATGATCACCCCTATTTTACTTTATGGCCCCGAAGCACAGGCCTCCCGCCGCCGGCCGCGGGGAGGAGGAGCCCCGGAGAACCAGACTCTTCCAGTCCGAGGTGAGGGCAGCGCCATCCTAGGTTGAGAGAGAGGCCACATTCACATCGCGTTTATTACAGTGTGCTATTAGAATCGTTCTATTTTCTTGTTTAGTTATTGTTTGTAATCTCTTGCTCGGCCTCATTTAGAAGTCAAACTTTATCATAGGCATCGACGTGTTGGAAAGAACAAAATATATGTTTCTGCTGTTTCAGGCATCCACGGAGGTCCTGGAACTGCCCCCAGGGATAGAGGCAGGGAGGGGAGGGGAGAGGATGGGACGCTTAGGTTGCTTTCTTCCCTTCCCTCCCGTTCTTAGGGTATGTGGTAAAGGTAATATACTTCTTGAACATTACATATCAGAGTTTGCTTCTTGGAAATCACTGAGTATTATTTCTCGCCTACTCTGTTTATAATTTGGATAAAAATTTACAACGTCCGTTTAATTTCTGTACCCCCCACCTCCATTGGGGGTTTTAAAATAACCAAATGTAACTGCTATCATGTTACATTTCCCCAAAGCTAGCTTTAGCATGGTCTCCTAGAAAACTGGTGATGTTTACTTCTACACATTTTTAAAAAATCTCTCTCTTTTTTTTTATTGATTTCAGAGAGGAAGGGAAAGAGAGAGGTAGAAACATCAGTGATGAGAGAGGATCATTGATTGGCTGCTTCCTGCACGCCCCCTGCTGGGGATCTAGCCTGCAGCCCCAGCATGTGCCCTTGATTGGAATCGAACCTGAGACCCTTTGGTCCATAAGCCTTCGCTCTATCCACTGAACCAAACCAGCTAAGGCTACTTTTACACATTTAACTTTAAAATCAGGTGATGATTTACATAACAGGGGGTCTTCCGCTTTTAGAAGCTTAGAAATTGCTTAGTACTTTTCATTCAAGTTCATCACAAGTTGTTATAATTAACTGATGAAATAAAAATGTTGATTGCTTCCTCACTATTTTCTTTCCTTTATCATATTCATATGGTTTCCCACTTTGTTGATCCAGCATCATATTATCCCCCACAAAATAAACCTACCCCCCACAAATTGTGTAGGCTTAAATCTGTTTTTTTTTTATTGTCTTATGTTCATTTTCTGCTAAATACCAGAATAGCAATTAAAAAAAAAAGAGTAATCAAAAGTTTAATATTTAGTATGTGTTATATATATGAACTTACTGTAATTTATGGACTATTCAAAGAGAAAGCAAAGCAATAGTTTCTTCCCATTAAAAGTAATGATAAAAATCAAAGATGTATGAGTTATTTTACTATTTTTGACTCATACTCTGATAGCTATTAAGTTATAATTTTTCATGGCTATTATCAATCTAGGTAAAAGATATTTTCTTCATTGCATTACTTTAAAAGCCATTTTCTCAAAATCAGAATACAAATATGCTGTTATGATTGTTAAGATACCTTTGATATAGTTTTGTATATTTAACTCATCTTAAAGCATCTTTCCACATGTCAGTTTGAATATCTTATTTTAAACACACTTAGTAAATCATGTTTTCGCTGTATAAAATAGAGAAAAATGTCTATGGCCAATATAATTGAATAGATTTTAAGATTTTCAGTAGTAACCAGTTATGCACTGTATTGCAATATTGTCAGATTTGAAGGAGAGAGGAAGGAGAGGTGGGACATCCTTATAAGTGAACCTTATTTTTTGTATTAGAATTATAATATATAAAGTTGAATGTTTATAAATCAATAAATAGGAGGAGAAGCTCAGAATGTTGGAAATGACCACTAGAAAAATTTAAAGAGAAATGGATAGATGAGATTACATTTGGGGTACAGGAAGAGAGTGAAGTAGTGTGGAAAAGGTAACTCTTCCTTTGTACTATTTAGTGTTTTAAAATACTTGCTTTAATTTAAAAAGCTGAATTTAAAATTATATACACATTTTATAAATTGTTTGATTGTAATAGTTTAGGTATTTTTGTTTATTTTTATTTTTTATTGAATTTATTGGGGTCATACTGGTTAGCAAAATTATATAGGTTTCAGGTGCACGATTCTATAGCACATCATCTGTGTATCAACTGCATTGTGAGTTCACCATCTTAGAGATCTGAAAAAACCTACAGATAGTCAATATCTTTTCTTTTGACCCTGTTTTTGTGCCAATAATCCCATTGTTTTAGACTTTAAATATCTTTTTAAGATTGAATGTAAGATACAGAGGATTTTCTCACAAAGATGTTTGTTTTAGATTTAGGTTCACTTTATGGAGGATTATAGCAACTCTCACTTTTTGCCTGCTCCCTGGTTTCTGTCTTTTATTTTATAGTTTTCCATATGGGGAGATGAGAACTTAGAATTTGCAACTCAGAAAATAAACCCTGAATTTTAATTGTAGAATTTACAACTAAAAGGATTACTTTATTCCTCCAGCCATTACTTTATTGTGCTGAAGACATGTTGCTTTCTAAAAACATATTTTTCATCTAGTCTCTATTTATTAAATGACTATTATGTGCACAGTGCTCTATAATGCACCTTTTCAGATACTGAATAGACTAAAAGTAGTTCTTTCCCAAAACAGGTGAGATTATCCATCAGGATAGAGATATACGATGGCTAAAATAACAAAATTATTTATAACAACATTAAAATAATTCAGGGAAAAAATTAGTAATGTGGTTAGAGGAGCTTCCGGGAAGCAGAGCCTTCACAGGAAGATACAATGTGGCTGTGGCTGAAGAGAATGGGGGTGCCGATGAGGTGAGCATCAAGGCCAGAGGGAAGTCAGGGGGACAGGATTCCGTGTGTAGAGTTCCTGCAGGACCAACATGGTGGACTAGATTTGGTAGGAAAAACAAGTAAGGTAGAGTTTACAACTGCTTAAACATGAAAGGTGCTGCTGATAGAGGTTAAGGTTAAATGGCATTTTATGTGTTAGGATAAAAAAAATGTGCATTTTGCCATGTGGGAAATAGGGAATTAAAAGATTTTAGACAGAGGAGTTATATATTAAAATGAAAGTTTTTGGAAACCTGGCAGTGTTATAAAGGTAGAAGAATTGGAGCTGAAAGTTGAAATAAAAACTGAGATAACTGCCTGAGTTTAAGTCTCTCATTTCACAAGTTTTATAACTACATTTTAAAAAGTTTTTTTTAGGTAGTTACTTTATTATTATAGATGTTCAAGTATTCTATTTGAATAAATATATGGGTATCAAACCAATTTCTTGTCTTAAAATTCTTTTTTATTTTATACATAATAATATCGTACCTTTATACTTAAACACAACTGTCTGCATTTCTTAACATTCTTTGCCATCCATATTCCAATTAAATAAACCTATGGGTCCATATTACCTTCTGTGGGATTACATTTTAGTAACTATAACAACATTGGCAAACAATGATTTGGTAGGTAGCAAACATATCGCTATAATATATATATGTATATTTTATTAGTAGTGATATTGGAAAATATTCTTGTAACTTTAAATCTTAAATTTAAAAACATTATATTCATGGAAATTCAATTATTTAGTTGTAAAGTACTTGAAAAAAATTTAAATTAATATTATAAGAATGTTCTAATACTGCCCTAACCAGTTTTGCTCAGTGAGTAGAGTGTTGGCCTGCAGAATGAAGGGTCCCAGGTTTGATTCCGGTGAAGGGCATGTACCTTGGTTGTGGGCACATCCCCAGTGGGGGGCATGCAGGAGGCAGTTGATCAATGTTTCTCTCCCATTGATGTTTCTAACTCTTCTCCTTCCTCTCTGTAAAAAAATCAATTATATATATATATATATATATATATATATATATATATATATATATATATATAAATAAATGTGTGTGTGTGTGTGTGTGTGTGTGTGTGTGTGTATGTGTAAAGAATGTCCCAATACTTTAGAGCACATGTGTCAAACACAAGGCCCGCGGGCCAAATCCATCCCGCCAGGCCTTGCAATGTGGCCGGCACCGCGCTGTCATCACTGCACTCCGCTGCGTTTCCATCACAATGACAGTTTATGATTGTTCAGTAAACCATTCGGCCCGCGATTTAGGCTGGATTTTAGATTTTGGCCCCTTCTCTGATTGAGTTCGACACCCCTACTTTAGAGAATTTAATCAACCAACAATTGGCAGAAGAACATGTAGGAAATGCTTATTATTGTAACAGTTTTTCATTACAGTAAATAACTTTAATAACTTTTTGGATGTACTGTTAAGCTAAATAAAGTCATCTTTTAATAATTTTGGTTTACATTATCATTCCTAGCTAAAGAAAATATCTTAAGTATATAGCTGATATATACGTAATTCAGTCTGTGATTTGTCAATTTACCTCAGTATTGATCATGTGAAAAAGATCGGTGGAGAAGAGAGAACTGGAGTTTAATTCCAAAGTTTATATTATGTAGTTTTTAGGTATCCAATTTAAGACATTACCTTCTGAGCTGGCCTAAATAGTCTGTAATGACTCATTTGATTGAAAAAGAGCTTTCAGTGATATATTACAATTCTGTAGAATCAAAGATGCACATTTATAATATTGTTATTTTGCCTTGATTTTGCACTTCTATAGATTTTTCTCTAAGCTTCCATTCCTTGTATTGACAAAGCAATTTAGAATTGAAAAGGAATCTTTATGAATGGGCATAGTTACATCAGTATGGCTCAGTGTAACAATATGACTAATCTCCACTATCCCTTCTACATCTTAATCTTACCTCAGAGAAATATCAGCAACTTAAGGGAAAGCCTCAGACCTGTTTACCTGTTTGTTTTTTTTTAAAATACAGTTCTTGGCATGTTGCATAACTATTTTCAGTCTGCCTTTCTTCCTCTGCATCGTATTTGTTCTTTATGCTTGGCACTTATTAAATGCCAGATAAATATTTGTGAATAAATAACTTAGTATGTAAATTAATAATGAAAATAAACATGTGTCACATTGTTGATAAAATTTTATTTTTCTCAATTTTCTATGTGCTCCAGAAGACCTGAATTTCTTACTTATAAAAAAATAGAAGAATAACTGAGAATTTCAGTTAGAGACTGAATATTAGGGAAACTTGGTTATTGCCTAGGAAGCATTTACTAGTATAATAGCTACTCATGTTTTTTTTGTTTGTTTTCTTTTTTTTTTTTGTCAGAATGTTCAAAGCATAAATTGGTCAGAACCCTTCTCCAACATTTTCAGATGACAGAGAGAAGTATCTTGTCTGATCTCCCTCTCTGGATTAGAGAGGGTGGGGGAGAGGTCAGCATTCAGGTGACCTTTTGCAGTATGTAGAGCATGGGGACAATTATATGTAGCATCCTATGGATTGCTAGGTCAGACCAACACTCTAAAAATTATTCCTGATCCAAATGAAGATTTAAAAAAATATATGTTTTTAAAGTAATTTCAGAGAAAAAGGCAGAGGGAGCAAGAGATAGAAATATTAATGATGAGAGAGAATCATTGATCGGCTGGCCCCTGCATGCCCCCTACTGGGGATCAAGCCCACAACCCGGGCACATACCCTGACAGGGAATCAAACCTCCTGGTTCATAGGTCCACACTCAACCACTGTGCCATGCTGACTGGACCCAAATGAGGATTGTGATCTTTATTTTCAATCATTGTAGAGTTATGAAGAGGTTTTATTTATTTATTTTAAAATATATTTTGTTGTTCTTTTACAGAGAGGAAGAGAGAGGGATAGAGAGCTAGAAACATCTATGAGAGAGAAACATCGATCAGCTGCCTCTTGAACACCCCCTACTGGGGATGTGCCTGAAACTAAGGTACATGCCCTTGACCAGAATTGAACCTGGGACCCTTCAGTCCGCAGGCTGATGCTCTATCCACTGAGCCAATCCGGTTTCGGCTATGAAGAAGTTTTAAGTTGAAGAGCAACTTGATTAAGTTTACTAGGTGTACCAGTTAATAATGAGAATTTTTTTTCAATAGATGGAGTTACACATAGGTTGATATATATGCAATTTAATATGTTTGCTATTAATATTTTGTTGTATTGACAACAAGCTTCAAAACTTCATATGTCAAATTTTCTGAAGGTGTTAACATCATAGATATTTTTACGCTTAAAAATGTTGAATTTTGTGCCAAAAAGAACATTTGTGGGAAGTTTTAATTCATTTTATTTTGAAGAAAAATCCTGCTGAAAGTTATTGTATATTTCAGGAAGCTTATGGTGAACATGCGACATCTCAAGATACTTTCTGATAAGATAAATCAGTCCTAAGTCCTGATGCGAGTTGTGTTTCCTAAGACAAAGCAGATGGGGCTAGAGAACCCTGTGAGGTTATGACTTGGCATATAGGAAGCAGTGCTCAATAAACGGTGACTCCACTCAGAATTCATTTTCCTTTAGAAATGTGGTTGCTTCTATAACTGTTCAAGATTTACATTGTTATGGGAATGAAGTTTTTTTTTAATTTAGCTATGATTATAGATTAAACAAATATTGCCAAATTTCAAATATTATCTCTGCACATAAATTATCCTAATGATTGATATACTATTTATCAGTAAGTCTTATTGATCTTATGATAATCATAATACAAGCAAATGAATAATCTACTCAATAAGAGCACCAAACAAAATCAGAAGAACAAGTTCAAGTCACAAGTATGTCATTCTTCAGCAGGTTGACTTTAAATATTCATTTAATTTTTTTTCTTGAGATTCATTTTTTTCTTATCTATAAAGTGGCAATGAGCTCATATTAGAGGTAATGCCTTTTGTAAGTTTTAACACACTAGAGTGATAATCATTGCAGATATTACACATTTGTGCTTTGACTGGGTTTGCTATTTTAATTTTTAAAAACTGTGTGTATCCTCTTGAAGCTAATGTTTACACAAGCTTATAATACCCTTCTATAAAAGGAATGTATATCTTTATTTTTTAATTATAGCTTAATTTATGAGAATCAAATTCTTGTTCAACTAACTGTAGGTTAACACAGGGGCAATTATCCTATTTAAACTGTGGAATCCCCATAAGTGTATTTCTTCCTTAGAACTATTTTTAATAATTCAGACTTTCAGTGTGAACTGTAACACTAGAGAGAGAATTATGAGAGTTGGTTTATATCTCTGACCCTACAACTAATTTGGTATTCTTTTGGGACAAGGTATTTAACCCGTTTTAGTTTAGTTTTACAAGCTGTAAATTGATATAAAAATGTCTTCTCAGATAGAATGTCTGCCAAGTTACTTCTATTAAGGAAAATATGATTTTTAAAATTTGAATAAGAAAAAAAGGCACTCTCTGTTGTCAGTGAATGATGAAGTGCATAAACCTCATGCACTGTAATTATATTAAAAAATCTGTCTGGGGTAGATAGGATCAACATTCATTATTAATTTCCCTTTCTCTTAAAGAAAAAACTACATACATCTTTGGCTTACTTTAAGGATATTTTAAAACCACAGAAAGCACTGCATCTCCCCCCCCCCCCCCCCTGATTTTTTTTTAACAGAACAACATTGCAAAGACCAAACTCCTTGGGGGACAGTGTGGGAATCCCACGCTTGACCACATGCTGTTCCAGCAGAACTTGGCTGATGGTGTCTAATAGAGAATGTCCTAAGTCAGTTTCCTCCCTGAGGTTTCTTTAAACTTAAAATTTTTTTTAACATGTCCTCAACCTTCTTGCCTCTGATGAGTTTTCCATGTTTATCTCTAACATTTAAGTTACCCTTAGGATGAGACTGTCCTGTGGCCTAGAAACAAAATTAGCTCTCTTTGGACACCAGGATTTAATAAATCAGAGGTGCTGGTATTTTCCATCAATATTAATCACATTCCTATTTTTGCAAGTGCTAATTCACTTAAAACAAGAAGACACCGTTTATAGCTCCCACAAACTAAAATTAGTAACTTAAGGCATACATAATTCATATTAAGTGTCATTTCCTATTTCTGACTCAGAAAATATTGCTCTTGTCTTCAAGCGTCACACTATTAGAAATAACCCCGTGAGAGTCTCACCAATGCATGCTCAAGTGGACCAGGGCTTAGTGCTTTCTTCTTTCCCCCACCATTTTTAGTCATCAACCTCTCTGGGAAACTGAAGCAGCCAAGTTTTACGTCAGAGATGAAAAGATTCTCAAGTTAGTCTGGGTCTCCAGAGGGGACTTAAAGGTCTTAATGTTAATAGTATATGTTTATTGTTGGCCAGTACTCTAAAGCTTAGTAATTTATATTTTTAAAACCAATTCCTTTTTCCCCCCCTGAGGAGCAAAAATGCTAATATTAATCCTACTATGTACAAAAGAGGAAAAGAAAGGAGTATAAAAAGAATTATTTAGGAAGGGGGGAATGACGGACAAAGAGTTTGTTGACTAAAATGAAATGTAAATTAAGAATTTTGAGGGGGAAAAATAGTGTTTTTTTCCCCTCTCATCAGGTTTTCTCAAACTATGTTGCCTACTTTAAATATCCATCCTTCCTTTTAGCAACATTGACAGTTATTTACTCTCTGTTAGAATCCCTGGTGTTTTTATTCATAAGTATCAACATCGATTAGGATAACTTTTTTTCTTTATAAGCTGCAAGTGTTCTGCCCTAGGGAATTTCTAGTAAACCCAGAAAATACATCAAAAACATTTTTTTAAATATATTTTATTGATTTTGTACAGAGAGGAAGGGGAGAGATAGAAAGTTAGAAACATCGATGAGAGAGAGTCATCGATCAGCTGCCTCTTGCACACCCCCTACTGGGGATATGCCCGCAACCAAGGTACATGCCCTTGACCAGAATCGAACCCGGGACCGTTCAGTCCCCAAGCCAACACTCTATCCATTGAGCCAAACCGGTCTCAGCCATCAAAAACATTTTTATTGCCAAGTTGGTGAAGAAGACAACAAATTTTTCTTTCTTAAATTTAGTCACAGCTGCTTGTATTCAGATATCATAATCATAGACTTTCAACTATAGGTATATGCTCTCCTCAAGTAGGTTAGTGTGGACCACCAGAAAGTCATGCTATTTACCTAATTAATTGAGTCAGGAGGAACTTAATGGTAAGAGTAGGGTATTTTAGGAAAGTTTGACTAGAATACTGCAGAATTTTTGAATATTAAATTAATGTTGTCTGTTACAAGATGGGTTGACAATCTCAGGATATTGTCTCTTCCCTAGTAAATCTAGGACATCAACTCATACTTAATTCATATAAATACACACATATATACCACACCTATTTCTAAATTGTGATTTATATTCTCATCCAAATAAATGGTAGCAAATGATCAAAATGATTAGGATGAAAGCAAAGTCTTGGTGCTTCATGTCTGTTACTATAAATAAGGGGACTTGGGAAAAATGGGACAGGTAAAAAATAAAATACTCTTAACATTTTTTTTAAACCATGTATTTTTAAAAATACATCTTATTGACTTTTTACAAAGAGGAAGGAGAGGGATAGAGAGTTAAAAACATCTATCAGCTGCCTCCTGCACACCCCCTACCAGGGATGTGCCTGCAACCATGGTACATACCCTTGACCTGAATCGAACCTGGGACCCTTCAGTCCGCAGGCTGACGCTCTATCCACTGAGCCAAATCAGTCAGGGCAAAGTAAAATACTCTTAAATCTCTGTATTACATGCCTCAGAAATATGTGCAAAATGTGTAATAGGTTCTAATTCTCCAGTAAGCAATCCATTTTTAGGAAAAATACAGAGGAAAGTGTGAGACAGTTTTGATTGTTTCTAGAAGTCTAGCTTATTTGTGCCATTTCAAACTGAAAGTAGGAAATAAGAATAATTTTTTTTTTCTATCTAGAGGTTGTTATTTAGTTGTAAATTACCTAATTTGCTGTTCAACACTTTTTGGTTCACTAGAATTTTAGTGGTAAGTTCTTCATTGAGCGGTGGTGTGATTAGTGTATTAATAGTTTAATGTCATTGAATAAAATTTAATCTTATTTTGTAGCCATCCTCTCAGGCTAGAGAGTTTAGTATAAGTCCTAACCCTGCATCTCTTCAAAGATCTCTTCTGTCATCTTTTCTTAGACCAGAAAAGATGAGGCCTTGACAAAAAAGTGTGTGTGTGTGTGTGTGTGTGTGTGTGTGTGTTATTTAGCTTCCCTGTGTATCATCTTCCATGCTTGTATAATGGAAGTACAACTTACATTATGATAGCTTTGAGACTTAAACAAGATAATGTTTATAACTCTCCTCAGTTAGAATAAATACCCAATGAGTTTAGGTATTTTAATCAATGTTACAATTAGAAATGTTTGTTGATATTCAAATTCTTGAGTCCTACTTTGTAGCAGACACTGATATTATAAAACTTACTTACTCTTAGTAGTCCAGTCTTTTACATTACACATTAATATATTATGTGTGATTAGCATGCAAAATAGTTAGGTTTTCAAGTGCAGGCAAACCTTTCTGGGAAATTTGTGAAGTACTATAGAAAGAAAATTAGTAAAATTAATAATATAACATAATGATAATTATGTTATGAAATATTACTATGGATAAAAAAGTGTGGTATTATATGCAATGGGATGTTACCCAGCTTTAAAAAAGAAGGAAATCCTGCCGTTTGTGAGAACATGGATAAATTTGGAGGGCATTATACTAATTGAAATAGCCAGATAGAGAAAGACAAGTACTTCCTGGTATCACTTCTATGTGGAATTTAAAAAATGAAGTTAAATCCTAGAAACAGAGAGTAGAAAATTGGTTGCTAGAGGCAGGGGGTGGGAGGGGTGTGGAGCGGGGGAGGTGGAGGAAATAGGGAGAGGTTGGAAAAAGAGCACAAACTTTCAGCCAAAGATGAATAAGGTATGAGTGTCTAGTGTATAACATAAATATCTTACAATTTTATTTGTTAGTTATTTTGCAGTAACACTGAGAGAAGTTCATGGTTCTATAATTGCTATTCATTGTGTCATGCTATTCATTGTGTTATTGGTTAAAAAAAAAGAGCTGTGTTCCATTTGTCAGTAAAGCAATTGCATTCATTAGATAATTATCATTTACACTAGAGGCCCCATGCACAAAGATTCATGCAAGAATGGGTCTTCCGCCGAAACCGCTTTGGCTCAGTGGTAGAGCGTCGGTCTGCGGACTGAAAGGTCCCAGGTTGGATTCTGGTCAGCGGCATGTACTTTGGTTGCGGGCACATCCCCGGTAGAGGGTGTGCGGGAGGCAGCTCGTCGATGTTTCTCTCTCATCGATGTTTCTAGCTCTCTATCCCTCTCTCTCTTCCTCTCTGTAAAAAATCAATAGAATATATTAAAAAAGAAAAGAAAAAAAAAGAATGGGTCTTTCTTCCCCTGGCTGCCAGCACTGCCTTTGCTCTGGCTGGAGCTGCCTTTCTACCTTTCCACTCTGCCTAGAGGCCCAGAGTGGCTGGTGCAGTGTGGAAAGCCTGCATTGTCACCATGGCAATGATGCAAGCATCCCACCTAGGCCCCGGCACCTGCATATGTAAATTAACCCACCATCTTTGTTGGATTAATTTACATACTCCTGATTGGCTGCTGGGTGTTACGAAGGTACCGCCAGTTTACACCTTACTCTTTTATTAGTGTAGATTCTTTTAACAGGAGCACAAGACCTTGGATTTTTGTCAAAAAACAAATTTAAAATATCAAACAATTACCTTTATTTGTATGAGCTCATATTTCCCTTTGGTTGCAGATGAAGATTTTTAATATTTTGCTAGGATTTAAGAAATAGATGGGCAAATTAAAAGAGGATTTTAGCACAACCTTCCAAGGTTTTCCACCAGGAAGTTATGTGATTAGAGTTGTGTGTCAAAGGAACTAGTCAGGCAGAAGAGTATAGGTGAACCTAGACATGGGGGGAGGGGTGGTGCTAGGAACTGAGGTGAGGAAATGAGATTGGGAACCTTTGAGATGGCCTGAGTGAGGAGCAGAGGCCCTGAACAGTGGTCCAGCAGCAGAAATGGAAAGAATGGAATGCAACCAGAAGAGAGAGGACAGTGGGATCCTTGCAAAGGACTAGATAAGAATGCATGAGCAGGAAAGGCAATGATAACTTCATAGTGTCAGTTTTGTGACTAGAAGATTCTTAGTAAGGGCAGGGAGGGACTTGTTAAAACTGAAAAAGCTAAGTAGGCAAGTAAGGCTTCTGCCCTCTGGTGTTCATGTTACAGAAAACTGAAGAAGAACAAAGCAATACTTAAGAGAGAGAGAGTTACATTTATTACCTGTGGGTCCAGAGGAAAATGTTTCTTAAATTCTGGGCCCCAACATGCAGGAATTCTCCCTATTTATATATTTTTACCTTCTTTGTTTCCCAAATATGGGGTGTTTCTGGCCCCTTTTGCAAGTTCTTAAAGAGCCTTATGTGTTGGGCCTTGAGATCTCAACCAGAGGCCTAGCCTGACACCAGCACTGATAACCTTGTCAGGGGAAGGTTTAATGGCCTCTCTGAGGTGGGAGTAGTCTTAGCAAGCAAGAATTTACAGAAGCCAATTAGCAGAGTTAAAATTTCAAACAGCAGTTTTCATATAAGATGGATGCTTCATTCAGAGAACCTTACTCTGCCATCATCTGCATCTCAGACTTCCAGCTTCCAGACATGTGAGACAGTAAATTCCTGCTGTTTTCAGCTACCCAGTTTCTGCTACTTTGTTATGTCAGCCCTAGGAAACTAAAGCACTGATCTAAATTCTTTAATTGTGCCGAAACCGGTTTGGCTCAGTGGTCGAGCGTCGGTCTGCAGACTGAAAGGTCCCGGGTTCGATTCCGGTCAGGGGCATGTACATTGGTTGCGGGCACATCCCCGATAGGGGGTGTGCGGGAGGCAGCTAGTCGATGTTTCTCTCTCATCGACGTTTCTGGCTCTCTGTCTCTCTCCTTTCATCTCTGTAAAAATCAATAAAATATATTATAAAATAAATAAATAATTTATTTAATTGTGCTGATTCTCACCCAGTAGTATTTAAAACTGTTTGGTATTAGAAGGGAAGTAAAAGACTCCCTCACCTCCCCCCCCCCCCACACACACACACACACATACAATCAAACACTGCTGGGACTATGGCTGGAGAGGCCTCTGTAGGGAGGTGGGAGCTTCCAATGAAATTTCTGGTCACAGAGCTTGATCAAGTGTGCACATGTAAAATACTCCACAGTTCTGAATATATATTTTGTTAGTTTAAATTTTATATCGTTTCAAAGAAAGAATATTCATATGTTCCCAGGAGAATACAGCCTGGGACGGTGTTGTCTGTAGGAAGCAGGGGTACACTGTAAAGCTTAACTCTCACGGAGTGCAAGCTGCAGGGGAAGGGATGACAGGTAACATAGCTGTGCACAGCCACCGAAAGGCAGCTAATGCTTTCCTGTGACTTAGTTTTCTCAAATTGAGGGAGAGAAAAAACAATCACAGGAAAATTGGGCTAAGTTGTTGCCACATTATTCCCTTAAGTTCAAGTTATCGCTGGGCACTACAGAAAAGACTCTGAATGCAATAATTTTATCTGCTCTAGTTATATAAACATTAATTAATTAAAGAGATTTGCCTTAAATCCCATCAATAAAAACACCACAGCTATAAAATGCCCAACATCTAAGACGCATATAATGTTTGTGTCTAGGGCTAATTTAGAAAGATGGACTTCAGCTAGAGTTTGCAAGAAGGTTGAGCTGTAGGTTTTAGTAGCCATCAGAGAGAGAGAGAGTGGTTCTTTTAAGCTGAAAGAAAACTGTCTCTGAAATGAGGCTCAATCTTTGGAGTTAACAGCAGAGTTTGGAAGGAAGGGTTCCAAACTACTAGCAGAAGTCAGATGAGAGGTAAGACTTGCAAATATTACTGAAAAACATTGAAACTCAAATATCCATAACTCTCTCTCACCCCTTTTAGTTAATCAGTTAGTTTACTTATTCAACAGCTATTTACAGTGTATATTATTTGCTAGTATGTGGTAGGTCATAGATATGACAGTGACGAAGATAGATAAAACCTCAGTTGAGCTTGTATTCTAGCAAATCATAAAAAAGAAAATGTTTGCTATTTACCTCTTCTTATGTCTCACAGATTTGCCCGAGGCTTGGTGAAATTAGGAAAGCTGAAGAAAACAGGTCAGGGATCGACAAATTTTCATTCTTAGAGACACAAAGCATCATACTGTTTTTTAAAAAAATGTATTTTTATTTATTTCAGAGAGGAAGGAAGAGGGACAGAGATATATAAACATCAATGATGAGAGAGAATCATTAATTGGCTGCCTCTTGCAAACTCCCTATAGGGGATCACACCAGCAACACAGGTATGTGCTCTTGACCAGAATCAATCCTAGGACTCTTCAGTCCATAGGCTAATGCTCTATTCACTGAACCAAACCGGCTAGAGCACAAAGCATCATATTGAAGCAATTAGGAGTCAGTTATAAACAGAGAATTCTGCTTAAAATAAGACATTTCTAAATATTGTTCTCATCCCTCCTTTTCCATGTTATGACATTCAGTACATTTTATGGCATGTTATGACTTTTTAAAATCCACTAAAGCTACAGAAGCTCTTTTAACATATTCCAATATTTGGAAGACAGCCTTTATAGATCACTACATTTTCAGCTAGTTGGAACTTATTATAGAATGTTTAACTCTAAGTTTAACTCTCCAATCATCTTTTTTTTTTCAATAGAAATAAAAGCTATTCATAACCTATAAGTCATTTTACATGTGATGCCTTCAGACTGTAAAAATCAATATTCACTAAAGATGTGACTAGCTTCACCATGTTTGGTTGATACATAGGCACTACAGTTACATTACTTGAGAGGTTATTTTATTTAGGCAGTTATTCTTTCCTTGCTTTTTTTTTTTTATCTTAGCTTTATGAGTGGCCAGGAGGTGAAGTCTGAATAATTGGAAGAGTAGCAATGGGACATACTCACAACATTCAGAAGGTGAAGTGGCACAGGAAGACTAGCACGATCTTCTCAGGAGATGCCTTCACAGTATTTGGTTTACTTGGTATGCCCAGTGAGTCAGACCTTAGAAAACCAATCACCAGCCCAAAGGACCCACTGAATTTTAGGGATAACATCCTATTTTGCTGCATTCCTTTTCAAATTCAGCTGCTTATTGATTTTAGATGCTTAGGGAAAAAATCATCTTTCAAACTATGAACATTTGGTATGAGTAGCATTTTATAAAGAATTCCAATATTGCTCAAACTGACTTGGTTCACTTATGAGCTATGTAGCAGGATAGGAGCCTGTGGTAGCACAAGTGTCAGGGTCTGGAGTCCTACACCAATGGAGTTTGCAGTCACACACACATGTTGTGCTAGGTGAAAAGTGCTAAGGAAATATCTATTTTATTCAAATAGACTGTCTATAAAATGACTAATAAAAAGAAATTATGGCTTCCATATCCTTTTTAATATTATGGTACTATTTAATTTATAATTCCTTTAAAATTTATATTTATTATTGAAAGTATTACAAATGTTCCATTATATTCCCTTCTCTATCCAACACCTGAATCTTCACCACTATTGTCTGGTGATTGGTTTTCTAAGGTCTGACTCACTGGGCATACCAAGTCCACCAAATACTGTGATTGTATCTCCTGAGAAGATTGCACTAGTCTCCCTGTGCCATTTCACCTTCTTGAAAAGAACAAGAATAAAAGTTAAAGGGAATAAGAAATAGTAAAAATGAACAGGAAAAATAATACAAATTATAGTATGATAAATTTAGGTAATCTTTAGAAACTAATTTTAGTTCCCCAAATCAGTCTTGATTAAAGCTTATTTCTGTATTTACCCAAATGAAATAAAGTAGGAAATCTTTAGTGACCTGTAACATCTAGTATATATTTGATGTTCTCAACCCCGCTGATAAGCATAATTAACTATCAGTCTTAACTGACAAGGGAACTGGAAGTAGCCAAGAAAGATCTATATTTACAAAATAAAGAGAAGGAAGCCCAAAGGGAATAGCAAAACAAATATGAAGGAGGGGGTTGGGGGAGAACCTCACAGGTTCTACCTTTGAGCCCAGGAGTTGCCAGTCTAGGGGATTAGTGACCAATCAGAGGGGATATCAAGGCACCAGAATCTGCAGCCTTTATAAGCCTTTGGGAAGAGGAATTCAGTGGGGCCCTTTCCCCTCTCCCTATGTGGGTGTCTGTGTTTGTTCTTTAATAAATCTCCACCTTTGCTATACCACCTTCTGTACGTGGATTCATTCTTTGATTCCAGCAGACAAAGAATCCAGTCCAAAAATTTGGTATCACTTATACCAATCCTTTGCTCCAAAATTTCTCATCTGAGAATAAATCTTACCATCTGGTCATGCCCTATAAGGCCGAAGTGACCAGCATCTGTTTATCTTTCCCTTCTATGTGCTAACCCTCTTCTGATTCAGTTTATTTTCTTTCCCCAGCTATAATAGACTTCTTGCTGTCTTGTAAAAATAAACATTCAACTCAACTCCCATCTTTGCAGTTTTTATCATCTCTACCTAGAGTTCTCTTCCCCTGGTCTTTGCATTAATTCAGGTACAGTAATTAGGATATTTTTCCACCCAAAGATCACTCATCTGAGAGACTTTCCTGGCTACCCTTTTAAAAATAGCTGCCCCGATTCAGTCAGGAAACAGAAGTACGTGTAGGTATGTTAGGCAGAAAGAAATTTAATCTAAAAATTGGGATATTACAAAATCATTAGTAGGAAAGGAAATCAAGGGATCACCATTGGATCCCTCGCTTTGGATCATGTCACTGTAGAATTCAGGAAATAGCTGCTGCCACTGTTACCTCTGTGGCTGCTACCACAGCCACCCTCTCCTATGAAGCAGGTATGAGACTGGACTCTGGTGCCCAGCAGTGCGTATGTTCACATGTACTAAAGTTGCCACCAGTGCAAGAAAATGGCCTCAACCTCCTAGAATTATCCATATCTTATGCAAGGTCATCTCCATGGGAGAGCCCAAACCACATCTAGTGAGCTAGCTGAAAGGGAGTCCAGGAAAAACGGTCTTTATTTTTCTAATGTAAGTAGAGGACACAGAGGGGTCAGGACTGGATGGGAAGTGCCAAGAAATGATATTTAGTTCATGCTCCCCTAGGTCCTGTCACACTCTATTCTTAACTCTGCTTTACTTTTCTCCCAAACACCAGTACCTAAAATACTTATTTGTTTGCTTGTTATTTTCTTTTTGTTTGTTTTTGTTTTTGTGGGTTTTTTTTTGCTTTTTCTTTTATAATAGAATTGTTATGGGGTCGAACCTTGGGTTCAGAATAAGACCACCAGAGGCTGATGATTAATTTAAAAAAGCAGGCAAAGAATTTATTTAAATACTTTGGCCAGGACAGATGCGAGAGCACCCACACGCAGGTGGTCTACACACGACAGCACCGTTTCAGGGGTAGGAAGTCCCTTTTAAAGGTTCAAACCACAGGAATTTTCCTTTGTTCTAAATTCTAAATCCTAAAGACTACATTCTAAAGACTGGGGTCAGCCCACAGGGTAGTTACTAGTCACATCCTGCTGGATATTGGAATGTGGCCCTATCTTGCAATAGCCTATAGAAGCAGAGCGCAGAGGTTATCTACAGTTTCTATCTCTGAAGGTTACTGAGTTAGTGGGAATTACTCTCCTGTGCTCCTGGTCCCAGGCATGGGAAAATTGCCTTAGCCGCCAAGTCTTCACCTGAAAGCTAAGGTAAATAGTTTTATTTTTTCCCCATGTTTAATCAGGTGCAAGAGCCAAACTAGAAGGGTTAAAATTCAAACAGCAGTTTTTACCAAAGTATGGTTGCCACTATATTTCAGAATCTAAAGTTCAAGGCAGGGACTAGAAAGGTGCCTGTTGGCTCAGACTGTAGCACTTGAGATACATGTGCTGAATAGAGAAATGAGTCAAGGAATCAGTCATATATATCTGCCTTTGATAGAAAGTCATATTCAAAACATTGTGAAAATTAAAAGCATGTCCCATGTTGTGTAAGAAGTATTACCAGAGGATGATTCCAGTGGTAGAAAAAGTAGAAGCCATTATAAGTTAAACTATTATATTGAGGAAAAACTCAATCTTAGGTCAGCAAGATTTTGTGGCAAATGAAAACAATCAATTAATTGTATTTTTGCAACCATAACTAAGAATGATGTTTACTTCTCTTAGAGAAGAAAAACAAATGATTACATAAAGTAACAGTAACTTTCTATTCTTTTTCCCACCTCTTACTGCTCTCCATGGGAGATTGATGAGACTAAAAACTCTTTATCTATTCAGGCTTAACCTTCTTCTGTCACTCACAGGACCTGGTTGCTGGCAGGCCAAATGCTAGCAGCCCTCTGGGGCAAGCTCTGTCCCTGCAGGGAGTAGCTTGCAATTGCCTAACTGTTCAATGACTCGGAAGTTGAGTTTAATTTATGTGCAAAGAAATGAAAAAATTATTTTGACCTCATGGGTGAAACTATGTTCTTCAATAACAAAGCTAGTTTTTTTTTTTCTCTACTTAGTTGTCTCCCATGTGTATTACAGTAGTTTTCAAGCTTACACATTGGAATCACCACCCAGGAGCTTTCAGATATACTGATGCCTGGGTCACCTCTAGAGATGTTGATTTAATTGTTCTGTGCTGCAGGCTGGAGAATTGGGATGTTTATAAGCTCACAGGTGATTTTAATAATTAGCCAAGATTGCATGCCATTGCTTTTATGGAAAGGAACGTTAATTAGCATCTCAAAACCCAACACAACAGACTGAAATTGATATGAGTTTATTGCTTGTCTTATGTGATGGATTGAAATTGTGTTCCCCCTAAAGATAGGGTGAAGTCCTAATGCCTGGTCCCTATGAATGTGACCTTATTTGGCACTAGAGTCTTGGCGGTTATAGGCTAGTTATGATGAGGCCTTTCTGGTGCCTAATCTAACATGACTGGTATCTAATAAGAAAAGAGGCACAGAGAGAAGACTTACATGTGACAATAGAAACAGATCGTGGAGTTATAGTGTCACAACCAAGGAATTCCTGGGGCTCCTGGAAGCTGAAGAGACAAGGAAGGATCCTCCCTTAGGGGGTATAGCCTCTATTCAAAGCATGGAGCATCTATTCAAATCCAGGAAAATGTTATCCTACAGGAATGTTCTCATATTGTCCTCAAGCCTCTTTCACCTTCCAGAGCATGTTATTTGCAAGTGCTTTTTCAAAACATATTACAAAGACTAGCTTATGCTTAGAAATCTCATAATTTCAAGTACAGTTTTAAAACACGCTGTTGGATGTCACTAAGCTCTTCATTAGCCAGAACCCACTTGTCATCTAGATTTTGCTGTAGGCATTCTTCAGAGACTGCAGTTGCAGAATCGCCTTGGTTCTCACTTGAAGAAATAATCAGACTACATCACTTGAAAGAAGAATGGACTCTTAAAAAGAGGTTCAGCCGAAACCGGTTTGGCTCAATGGATAGAGTGTCGGCCTGTGGACTGAGGTCCCAGGTTCAATTCCGGTCAAGGGCATGTACATTGGTTGCGAGCACATCCCCAGTGGGGGGGGGTGCAGGAGGCAGCTGGTCGATGTTCCTTTCTCATCGATGTTTCTAGCTCTCTATCCCTCTCCCTTCCTTGCTGTAAAAAAAATCAATAAAATATATTTTTAAAAAAGGTTCAGTTAATCTAAACTCAAATATATACTAATTCCCTTAAGTCTATTAAAACTTTTAAATTCCTAATGATGGTTGTCCCTGTAAATCTGGATAGTTGTTTTATATTGACATGTACCCAGAGACCACTTTTGGAAAAAAATAATTGGCCCCTCCTAAAATTTATTTTAGGAGGCATATGTTTTATATGAGCCTTCTTCCTACCTGTCAGGTGATTGTACCAAAGTGTTTATATGACCCAATGACAACTTGCTCATAGATTAGCCTCTGAATATGATGTAAGACAAGACATAGAAAAATAATCTGAATGTATCAAATCGTACTTTGAGATACCCTGAACTGAACAAATAGAAAGAAAGTAGATCAATGAGAATTGGGGACAGATCATATTTTCTAAAACCTGGTCTGTGTACAATCCAAATTGTAAGAAAACATACAGTGAGTAAGCATTGGAAGACATTGTACAGAAAGAAATGGACATACATTGGTTGAGGTACCATTTTCAAGGTATCAAGAGGAAGAGAAGTAGGGGTGGGGCGGGGAGGAGGAGAATAAGAATAAAAATGTGTCCATTTCTGAAGTCAGCCTCCATGATTCCAGTTCTAGTCTCTATGTAACTTTTGATAGACTCTGTTAGCATAGTATAAGTCTCTCTTTTAAACCAATGATCTAAATTAGAACAATATTCTGTGTAGCATGGCATTACTTAAATGTAATGTAGTACTCAAGTTAGGCATATGCAGTGTCAAGCACTTGGCGATTTCGAAAAGGTAATTAGCTATGGTAAACCTTGAAGAGTTTCTGCGTATGTCCAGGTTTATATTGTATTTAGCCTCATGACTAAATCTAAAGTAGAATGCTGGACTATTGAGAAGATTCTGTCCACAGTGGTATCTAGTTAATGCATTTTATATTTTAAATTGGAAGTGTGTACCTAAAAATCTGGATGTCTTTTTTTTTTTTTTTTCTTAAAAAACTAGGCTTGAGAACAATATGAGAACATTCCTGTAGGATAACATTTTCCTGGATTTGAATAAAGGCTACATGCTTTGAATAGTTCTGTATTTCCCAGGGGCTATAGTATATCTGAATATGTTTCCCCTTCAACAGGTTTCATACTATTTTTAAAAAAATATGTATTTTTATTGATTTCAGAGAGGAAGGGGGAGAGAGAGAGCAAGAGATAGAAACATCAATGATGTGAAATAATCACTGATTGGCTGCCTCCTGCACTTCCCTTACTGGGGATCCTAGCCCGAAACCTGGGCATGCGCCCTGACAGGGAATCGAACCATAGCCTCTTCATTCATAGGTTGATACTCAACTCCTGAGCCACACTGGCAGGCTGCACTACTTTTCTTATGGAACAAAAGTGTGTGCTTACATGTGTGTATGTGTGAATGTCTCTGAAAAAAAAAGGAAATGCAAAAAAACTTTTGTTAGAATTAAAGCTACTTTTTTTTTTTAAGAACTTTTTTTTAAATATTTTATTGATTTTTTTTTTTTTTTTTTACAGAGAGGAAGGGAGAGAGATAGAGAGCCAGAAACGTCGATGAGAGAGAAACATCGACCAGCTACCTCTTACACACCCCCTACCGGGGATGTGCCCACAACCAATATACATCCCCCTGACAGGAATCGAACCTGGGACCTTTCAGTTCGCAGACAGATATTCTACCACTGAGCCAAACCGGTTTCGGCTAAAGCTATTTTTATATAGTACTTAAAATAAAGACAAAGTATGCTTTATTTTTACTCTACTCTTCAACTACATTTAAAATTTAATTTTAAAAAGAATTCAGGAAGTTTAAGAAGGGTTGGTGTTAATTCTTCTTTAAATGTTTGGTAGAATTCACTAGTGAAACCATTTGGCTCTGGACTTTTCTTCATTGGGAGATTTTTGTTTACTGATTCAATATCCTCACATATTGGTTTGTTCAGATTTTCTATTAATGGTTCAGTCTTGGTAGGTTGTACACGTTTAGAAATTTCTCTCTCAAAAGTGGGTGATAGTCTATGATAGTGCTTTCTCGGGACTCTAGGACCACAGCCAAGAGACACTGGAGCCAGTACACAGGCCTTTGCAGGGTCCATAGCTGTGACTGAGGTCTGGCTGCCTATCGCCTGTACATGGATGAGTGAAGCTCCTCCTTGGTATGTGATACGGCATCCCAGTTCCCGCAAAGGCATGCTTGTCTGTGGATAGATGCCAGAGTTTTGTTGCTAAGCGATTAGAAAGGTGGAATCTCCATGCTGCTATGATTTTGACATCACCTGGAGCTACATCAAAATCATCAATTCTTTCAAGGTTAGATCAAGCTATTAACCCTGGTTCCTGTGGGTTAATAGATCTTTTATGATACTAGATGGATTCTCATTCCAAATTTGTTATTGGGTCAATTTTCTCATTTTTACTCTATTAGGAGATCAACCATTTCATCTAGATTTAAAAATTTTTGTCATACAGTTGCATTCCTAAATTTGCAAATTATTATTTTCAAATGTTTTGATAATAAGCTTATAATTATTAATGCCTTTCTACTATTTTATTAATTAGCTGTTTGTTTTCCTAAATAATTGAATCCATTTATAATTATTTTTTATTTTGGTTCATTTTTTCTTAATTTATTAGTTAAGATAACAAATACTAATTTTTTTCTCCTGTCCTCATTATGAAAGACATTGCAGACTATAAGATTTTACTAAGTGCAGCTTTTTTCTGTTTCTCAACAGTTAGGTTTTCTTTTTCATTTCTCTCTCTATAGTTTGTGACCTACCTTTTGACTTCTTTTCTGGCCTAAGGATTTTCTTAAGCTCATATTTTTTAAGTTCCTACTAGTTAAAATAGTAATTGTAAAATTATATATCTTACAGTTTCTAAATCATCTGAATCATGAGGTAAAATATGTCTTGATATCATCTACATTTGTTAAAGAATCTTTGTTGTCAGGTACATAGTAAAATTATGTACATATTGAATAAACAAATAGACAAAACATATCTCAGCTATGTTTCTGTTAAATAAAATCAACTGATTGAATTATTCTGTTTGCCTTTATCTATCCTCAGTTTTTTTACATTAAGTTAGAACAAGGTTCCCTATGTTGTGTTTTCATCTGGCTTTCTTTGTACTTAAAAAAATTTTTTTACTCACTTACTTTAGAGAGAGAAGAAGGGAGAGAGAAAAACATGGATTTGTTGTTCTGTTTATTAAGAATTCATTGGTTGCTTCTTGTATGTGCCCAGACTGAGGATTGAACTCACAATCATGGTGTATCGGACAATACTGCAACCAACTGGGCTGCCTGGCCATTGCTTCCTTTATACTTTCAATCATGCATTATGAGACAAATTTTAGTATATGTAGGTTTATGATTATAGAAATTTCATACATTATGTCTTTTGAAGATACAAAATTCTATCTTTTTCTTTCAATTTATCATACTTTTTAGCTTAATACATTGTGCCTGATGTGATGTTAATGTTGCAGCCCATGGTGTGTGTGTGTGTGTGTGTGTGTTTTCATTTGCCTGATTCTTTTGAATCATCACGTTATTTTCAGCCTCTCTCTGATACTTTGTTTCTTGAAAACAACATGTTGCTGGACTTTTGTTGTTCAACCTCATTTTGTTTACTATGATTGATATACTTGTTTTTCTTCTAACTTACTGGGTTTTATTTTTAGTAATCCCTTTAAACAGCAGTTTGTATCTCAATTTCATTGTGTTTATAATGATGATATGGTATGCTTTTTTCTTCCAACTTGTGCTTACTTTTATATTATGTTTTCCCCCTTTCTCGCAAATGTGACCAAGTTTCTATTCATTTCATTTTCTTTCTTTGTTAATTTTGAAATGTAATTTTATGGCTCACCTCTATAAATGATTACAATTCCTATTCCTATTAATATATTCAGAAATATATTTAAATACTATTATTTGGCAATAAAATGTATTTTTTTTTTTTTAATCCATGAAGATGCACTGCTGAAACTTCTAAAAGATGCTCTACCAACCTACTTAATCCTTCTTGGTTTTAGATTAGTAGGATTTACCTTAGAAAATGTCTCTTCTGTCTTAGAAGGACTTTTTTGTACTGATTTTAACATCCCTATAATATCTGTTTCTGCTTCTGGTTTACTTTCTTCACAAATACTACTACTTGAAATATATGTTCTTGAGTATATTTGTTGCCCTAACAAGCGAATGTGTCACAGGGGATGCACATCTCTTGATCCTAATCTTCTCTTAGAAACTGGTTAATGCTATTTTGCTACCTCCTAGTGCCCAGTGTTGGAGATGAGAAAATCTGATATTTATTGTTTATAGGTAACTCTTTTTACAGTGTAGACATTTGCAATTCTTTCTAAATATTAGTGTTCAGGCCTTTGCCCTTCTATGCATAAGTTTATGTCTTTTCAGACTGGAATTGGATGAGAACTTTTAATCTTTTTTCTTACTTTACCTCCATGTATTTCTTTTTATAATTCTAGAACTTTTATATCATGTGTTATGCTTCCAAGATCTAACATACTTAGTTAGCACTTACCTTTTCCATCATGATGTCTATCTCTTTGTAATTTTGCATAATGCTGTGAAGATTTGAATTTAATCTTCTGACTGCTTATTCACAGCAGTGACCATAATCTCAAGAGTGACCATAATCTTCAAATTGAATTGTCTACCAAATTGTTTAGTTGAAAAATTATGCTTTATTTTAAATTTCAAAAATGTTCCTTTTGTATTGAACTTAAGTGCTTGTACCATTTTTATTCAAATTGCTATCTGTCTTTCAGAAGCTCTAGTTTCCTGGGCAGGCATGTATTTTATTTCTTTTGTTTGATAATGCTTTTTCTAACCTCCGGGCTCCCTCATACAAGCTATTATATATTTTCTCTTGGTTCATTAGGGTCAAGTTTGGCTGTTGGAAGATCCTAGTGACAATAATCACACAAACAATGGAAACTGATCTTTTTCCCTTGGCCTGACAATGTAGAAGGATGAAAGAAACTGGATTGCATGCTTGACTTTTTCTAAGAAATCTTTATTGTTGAGATTATTACAGATGTCCCTAATTTTCCCCCCATAGATCCCCTCCACCCAGTTCCTGCCCCGCCCCAGACCCTGGTCACCCTATTGTCTGTGTCCATAGGTAATACATGCATGCATATAAGATCTTTGTCTAATCTCTTCCTGCCTCTCCTTCCAAACCCCCAGAATGCTGAGAATTACTAGTCTGTTCCATTTTTATGCCCCTAATTCTATTCTAGTCACAAGTTTATTGAGTATCAGATTTTTTATTCATTTGATTTTTAGATTTAATCATTGATAGATATGTATTTGTTGCCACTTTGTTGCTAAGATTTTATTGCTAAGATTGATAGATATGTATTTGTTGCCACTTTGTTGCTAAGATTATATACATATATATATATATATATATATATATATATATATATATATATATATATAAAATCTTTTTCTTCTTCCTCTTAAAGAATATTATTCAGGAATTCCTATAATACTGATTTGGTGGTGATGAACTCTTAACTTTCTCTTGTCTGTGAAGCTCTTTATCTGACCTTCAATTCTAACTGATAGCTTTGCTGGGTAGAGTAATCTTGGGTGTAGGTCCTTGCTATTCATCACTTAAAATATTTCTTGTCATTCCCTTCTAGCCTGCATAGTTTCTGTTGAGAAATCAGCTAGAAGTTGTATGGGTACTCCCTTGTAGGTTATTAACTGCTTTTCTCTTACTACTTTTAAGATTCTTTGTCTTTTGCCCTTGGCATTTTAATTATGACGTGTCTCAGTGTGGTCCTCTTTGGGTTCCTATTGTTTGGGGTTCTCTGTACTTCCTGGACTTGTAAGTCTATTTCTTTTACCAGGTAGGGGATGCTTTCTGTCACTCTTTCTTCAAATACATTTTCATTATCTTGCTTTCTCTCTTCTTCTGGCACTCCCATAATTCAGATGTTGGTACACTTGATGTTGTCCCAGAGGCTTCTTACACTATATTAATATTTTTGGATTAATTTTTCTTTTTGCTCTTCTGGTTGGGTGTTTTTTGCTTCCTCAAATTTCTAATCATTGATTTAATTCTCAGGATTCTCTAGTCTCCTATTGGGTTTCTGTATATTATTCTTTATTTCAGTCAGTGTATGCTTAATTTCTGACTGGTCCTTTTCAAATTTTTTGGCATTCTCACTAAGATCCTTGAAAGTCTTACTAAATCCCTTGGATATTTCTAAAAGATTCTTGAGTAACCTTATAACTGTGGTTTTGAACTCTATCTCTTTTTCCCATTTCTTTCATTTGTGACATGTTTCATTATCTCCACATTTTGGTTGCTTCTCTGTGTTTCTATGTATTGGGTTGTTGCTAAATCTCCTTTAGTGAATAGAATGGTCTTATGTAGTAGGTGTCTTATAGAGCCCAGTGGCTCAGCCTCTCCAATCACCTAAGTTGGACACTGTAGGTATACCCTTTAGTGGGCTGTGTGCCCAGTCTTATTATAGTTGAGTCTTGGTTGCTGTTAGTATCACTGAAAGGAATTGACCTCCAGGCCAGTTGGCTCTGGGGACCAGCTGTGACTACAGTGGGAGAGCTGTGCAGGAGACACCCTTATGGAGCAGGACTTGCTTCAATGGGGCTTTGGTGCTCATTAAGTCTGCCCCTTGAGTGTGTTGCTTATTGATATGAAGAGTTTTAATCTGGTATGTTCTCACACTGAGCACTGGGTGTACTGGCACTTGGGTCTCCAGGGAGGTGCAAGTCAGCCTCAGTCTGGGGCCACCCAACAGGAGCTACAGAGAGTTCTGCAGATTCCTCCTCTTTGTATCTGGTTTGGAAGTGCCCTGATGAGGCCCAGCTGAGAAGCAAGGCAGGCTGGTGCTGGTGCAAAGTCTATGGCCTTTTATTGATAGGTTTGGGGCTCCCTGACCCACCTGCAGCTTGTTTGACAGGTTTTAGCCTAAGCAAGAACAGGCCACTCATATGGGGTTGTAAATTGAATGGGGCTGTGTATTAAGGAATCACTAGAGTAGAGCAAACAGAAATGGCAGCTAGTCAGCCCTATCACAATGGAGGTCTCAGAATGGGAACAGTGACTACTAGGAGCATCTCCATTTGAAAGAAAGCCACCTGTGAGTTCCTACCCTGATGCCAGACAGTCCAGTTTCTCCTTGTATGTTTCTGGGTCCCCCAGAGCTCAGAGGAAGTGGGAGTTTATAATTTCATTTTGTGGTGTTGGCCTTTTAAGAGGAGCAGCTGGGTCTCCAGCAGCCTTTGTGTCACTGAGACCCAAACCACACTTGTTTTTACAGCTCATAGTTCTTACTGCTCATAGGAACTTCTTTTACCATCTTTGGGAGGCTGGGCTGGGCATCTGGTGTGGGACTGGGACCCCTTGCTCCTCTGGGTGGCCTCCGCAGAGGTGATTTACCTCCCAATTAAAAGTGGCACATGTGGGTGCAGGACCAACCATTCCTCACCTCTGGACCTCCTACCAGTCTCAGTGTGCTTTCTTCTTTACTTTTCTAGTTGTAGGACTGTCATTCAGCCAGCTTTCTGGCAGTTCTGGATGATGGTTGTTCTGTATTTTAGTTGTAATTTTGATGTGGTTGTGGGAGGCAATGAGTATAGGCATTTGCCTAAGCTGCCATCTTGATTCTCCTCTCCATGCTTATCTTCATAGCTTTGGGATAAGGAGGACTGAGTTAATCTATTTAGTTGATCTTTTAGTCACTCTTGTGTCCCAAGAGATCTAGGATTTCTGCAGGTCAAATTTTTCCCAGGCTCCATCACTTTTTGCTTTCTATTTCTTTCTGGTGTTTCTGGTCCTGGTCCAAGAAGGTAGCCAAAGCCATGGCTAAAATAGCTGTACTAATTTTCTCTTTCACTCTTCCCACAGAATCGGAACCTGCACTCATACTCATAGTAGCCAGCAACTAGCCTAGTAAAAGGAAACATGCAGAGCACAGACAGAAAGGAGTTTTCTTCATGTCACTCTGTTCTCAGAATTCTCTTTCCCATAATCAGCTGTAATCTGAAGCAATATACTGCACATATATTATCAGCAATTTATTTATCCACCATCTACTATAATCTACCTATCTATATTTGAAATTCAGGAGTTGGGTAGAGAGGAAAGAAGTCTTTTTTGACACATAAAGAAAAAAACAACAACTAACCCTAAACTTCAGATAGCAATTAATATATCCGTCCAGACATTATTTTAAGAGCTTTACCCATAATCTTAGCCCCTACTCTCTACTGCTCCTATAAGTGTACCCTGTTAAGAAAGGAAACGATTGTAGTCTTCTTTGCTAAACTGAATTCTGATTGAAGGAAAAAAAACAAGGAGGAACTAAGATTTAATATTCCATGTAAAGTTTGATGGCAGCACTAGCCCTTGGCAGCATTAAGATACCTTAGGAAATGTTTATGACCTGTATTTTCCCATTTTCTTAAGATTCCACTTCCTTCGTTACTCTGGGACATGTATGACAGGAATCTAACCATTTTGGTTAATTATGTTGGTAAACTAGGGTTCACTGCTACTTTGACTTAATTTTGTAAATAAAATTTTATTGGAATCCACTAATGTATTGCCATGGCTACTTTTGCACTACGGTGTCAGAGATGAGTAGTTGCAACAAGATACCAAACAGCAGACAAAGCCTAAAAATATATTTATTATTTGATCTTTTACAGAAAAAGTTTGCTGAACTTTCCTCTAGGTTAGTATATCCTTTTTGAGAAGTAGTATGGGACTTTCATTCTCTAGAATACAGCTCACTTAAAATGAGTCCCATTCTATTGGACTTTTATTCTCTGCCTTCCAGTAAGAGAGCTAGCTATCTAAAATCTAATTTATGAGAAGATATTGAAGACTGATGCTGGATTTTATGTGTTTCTCTCAAGTGGCATTTACTCTCTAATAGAAAATTTCTGAAGAAAAATGTTTCAGAACGAAAGCAGTTAATATCTCATTTTATAATTTCAGAGTTCACAGCAAATTAGAAAAGCTCTTTCTAGTGCCCTTCTAATTATATGACCTCATACACTTCTGGTCTCATTTTATTGGGCATAACTTTGTTTACTTCTCTGATATGTCTCTCTCTGGCTGATAAACCCTTAAATGAGGTTGTTTTTTTTTTTTCGTTTGGCTCACTGGCTTAAGTGCAGTTTTTGGAGGTTCGTGAGGGCAGTAGTCACACAGTGAAAAATGAAGTGCTCTTTGCATTCACAGTCAGCACTATAGAAACCACTGGACCACCATTCTGTTCATTCCAAAAGAAAGTGTTAAAGGAAGAGTTTTATTTATAATTTAAAATTACTTATTATATGTAACTGGAGAATACATTTTACTTGGCAGAGAGTAGAAGAAAGAGCTCCTGTAGTAATGACAGCTGGCCTGCAATTGTAAATATTTATATAGGTTTTTGAGGTTTACAAAGCACTTTTCAACACTCATTTAATCTTTTCTACGTCTTTGCCATTCGTATTTGTATTCCCATTTCACAAGTGAGATAACAGGCTTAGAGTAAACAGCTCCTAAGTGACAAAGGTAGAACAAATCTATGTTTTTAGGTACTAAATATCATGCTGTTCCAAGTGTCCATATGGTTTTTATTGGAAAAGACTTTGAGAAGTGTTATGCAGAGGAGTTAAGGGACTCTGCGGGGACAGGGCTGGAGCAGGGAAAAGCAATTTTCATTCCTGCAGAAAAGGCAATTTTCTTCACTTCAAGGAAGAGAAAATTAAGGAAATTCTGTAGAAGTTTCTCCTTCATCTATCTGTTCATTTATTTAACAAATATTCATTAAGAACCTAGTATGTGTCAGGCATTGTCCCAGGAACTAAAGACATAGCAGTGAACAAAAGATACCTGTCCTCATGGAGTATATATTTGTAGCGGATTGGCAATAAAAAAAAAAAGATACACAAAACACATAGTATAATAACTAATGATAAGTGCTAAGGAGATAAAAAGCAGAGAATAGGGATATAAGTGTCAGGGTATCAGGTTAAAATTTTAGAAAGTGTGATCAGGAAAGGCCTTGCTGAGAAGGCAACTGTTAAGGTACTGAATATGCTGGTAATGTTATTTTTTACTAAGTTGTCTAATGTTATAGTTCAGTTTTCATTTGCTTTGGTGAGATATATAGTACCCAATCTATTTTTACTAAAAGTAAACCAATTGATTTATTGAGTGCTTCTAATTATGTCTACTAAGTAATTAATCCAATGGTACTCTAGTATATTATAGTATAAAGTGATAGACTTGTTAAAGCTTGGTGTAGTATATCAGATTAATTCAG
Organism: Pipistrellus kuhlii; assembly: GCF_014108245.1. Taxonomy (NCBI): domain Eukaryota; kingdom Metazoa; phylum Chordata; class Mammalia; order Chiroptera; family Vespertilionidae; genus Pipistrellus; species Pipistrellus kuhlii. Next base: position 55,380,645 of record NW_023425584.1, read on the forward strand.
CAATATTCCATGTATATAAAAATTTTAAAATACATTTCTGAATGAAGAACCCATATGTGAAAGACTATAGCTTCCAGTACTGTCAGAACATTAACTTGAATAAAAGGAATTATATTGCTTTTATACAACAGTCTTGGAAATGCTAGAAAGGCAGAAATACTAGAAATATAAGTTAAGTTTATTGCCTTGTTCTATACTAGAAAATGAGATAAAAGATAGTTGGCACTCTTCTTCTTCTTAAAATTAGTGTGCCCCCATATTCACTCTCTGGGACATTAAGACAGTCTATAACTAAGAAATATCTACTGTTCTTATATGGGACTATTGGAGCAATAGATATAACTATTGCTGACATTTAAGGGGAATTCACTGAATAAATAACAGTCCCCTTTCAACTCTCATGCTCTGTTGGTGGAATGCTGATTGGGATAGCCACTGCAGTATGGAGGTTCCTCAAAAAATGAAAAGTGGAACTGTCTTGTGAGCCAGCGATTCCATCTCTGGCTATATGTCCAAAAAAACCCAAGATACTAATTCGAAAGGAAATATGCACCTCTATGTTCATTGCAGCATTATTTACAATAGCCAAGATATGGAAACAACCCAAGTGTCTATCAGTAGATGAGTGAATCCAAAAGCTGTGATACGTGTATACATATTACTTGACCATAAAAAAGAATGAAATTGTGCAGTTTGTGACAGCATGGATGGGCCTAGAATGTATTTTGCTAAGTGAAATAAGTCAGACAAAGATAAAGACCATATGATTTCACTTATATGGGAAAGCTAAAAAACAAATGAACAAACAGAAGAAAAACAGACTCATAGTTGCAGAGAACAGACTGGGATTGCCAGAGGGAGGAGGGCTGAGGGGGCTGGGTAAAAAAAAGGTGAAGGAATTAAGAAGTACAAATTAGCAGCCAATACATAGTCATGGGGATTTAAAGTATAATATAGGAACTATAGTCAATAATATTGTAATAGCTATGTGTGGTGACAGGTGGGTACTGGAAACATCAAAGAGAACATTTTGTAGAGTATGTGATTGTCTAACTACTATGCTGTACACCTTAAACTAATACAAAATAATATTGAATATAAACTGTAATTAAAAAACAAACAAATAACAGTCCCTTTCACTAGCCCCTGAGTTTGGAAACAGAATACAGCAGGATTCAAAAAATACCAGCTTTATTACTAAGAAAACTGTTTGGAGAATAGAGCCTACATTTGCAAACTAGTGATTTTGCTAATGTTATTACCTGCAATTAAAATTATTCCCTCAAATTAAAGGACTATCTGCTCTTACTTAGCTTACCACATGACTAAAAGTAGATGAAAAAATAAACTCTTTGCAGACCATCAGACCCCTACAGAAGGGCCAGGTTCAGGACCACCAACTAGACTGTAGTGTGAATGGCATCTCCATGGAGTTGTGAAAGCAGTAGGTCTGGCCTCAGTCCAACCTTCCCTTATCTTCCTCTGAGAGGTGGGAGCAGTGAAGTGAAGAGCACCTGGGAGAAGAGGCTGGAGTATTACTCTAATTTAGTTGCATCCACATGGAAACATCCATACAGGGAGGATTAGAGCTCCTCCCTAAAGATTTCCCTTGATCTAGCTATATAATTTCATATTAATATTAGTAGATAGCAAGAAAAAGATTTATTACTTCTGAAGTTAATTTGATCTTAGTTCTAACATCATTCACTCAACTTAAAAAGGAAGAAGAAATGGATATAGTATTAAAGTTACCTAGCAGGTGTTCTCTGAGTGCCAAAAAATGTGCCCAGCATATAGAGTACCAGCTTCCAGGGATACCGTAGAATCAGACATAAGCTTTATCATCAAGAAATTTATAATTCAGCAACTTAGACAATAATAATAAATATAAAGTAATAGTGATAAAGCACAGAATATTAGTTGTTATTGTGTGTGACAAGCTAAATGTACCATCAGGGTAGAAAGCAGATGGCATATTGTAAAACAATTCAGCCTGGGAGCCCAGGGATCTGGGTTCTTATTTTAATCAAGTGGGAAAAATTCTACGCAAGCTTTACTTCATCTCTTTAGGTTTCAGTTTATAATTCTGTAAAATTAAAGGTTTGACTAGAACCCAGTCTAAATTAAAAATTTATTTTTCATAATGTAATAGCAACCAAAACAAACTTGGAATTTTTAAGGTTGCAATGAATTAAGTGCTATCCTTTCCAATCCCCCACCCCAACCCCCGCCATACCTGCAGGAAAACAATGAATAGAAAATGTAAAATTGGCGGAAAAGTAATAATGAAATGTAGAAGACTAATCAAAGGAGCAAAGGAGGAAATTCTGTCATAAACATTTAAGAGGTCCAAACAACAGTTGTTGAGGGTGGTGAAGGGAAGGCCTGTACTTGGTGTCTCTGCACTTATACCTGTGAAGGGAAATGCATGGCTAGCTCTGCAGAATCGAGTGCAGGACCCTCCCTAGGGTGTCATTGCATATAGCACTATAGAAGCTATTCCACTTTTTTTTCCTCTTCCAACCTGGAGTGCTGCTGCTTTCAGAAGATTGAAGTGTCACCCTAACCCTGGCACCTTAACAAGAAGTGACAGAGAGGACAGAAAGAGACTCTTTGTTCTCATTTGCTCTGTTGTCTATCACTGCTGTATATTTCATGGGATGAGGAAATAGTAATTCGGTTGTTTCTACTGGTAAGGAAGAAAAAAAAAAAAGAAAAAGGCACTTTCTTGGGGGAAAAAAAAAAGAAAAAGAATGTCATGTTTGGGCGAATCTGAGAATATTCAGAAAGGGCTGCTGTCCCTGAAATTGCAGATACAGGCTGAAGGGATTCTACAAATTCCTTACTGATTTTGGGAGGCATCCATCTTAATTTTGTACACCCTCTTTCTGGCAACCCTGAGGCCGGCCTGCAAAAAGAAAAAGTGTATGTGAAAAGGTGGGCATTTGAGGAAACCAGAGGGGAAGGATGGCAGAAGGCCTTTCTCTGCATAAATCCACTGGATGTCTTCCTTGTGTTTTTGTTGTAGCCCTCCTCTAAAATATTTTTGCAATTGGACTTCTTTTGACGACCTGTTTAGAATTAAGAGCGGGGCAGGGTTTACTGTCTGCTTTCATTGTCTGTGAAAGAAAAATTGCGGTGTTAGTTTCCTGCCGGTGTATGTCTAATTGGAGATCAGAGGTGACAGATGTTTTCTGTAAGGAAACATTTTAATGACTCTTGTTATGAAATACAAGGAAGTTGAGAGAATGATTTCCTCTGCCTAATTGCTTAATAAGATAACAGAAATACAGAGTTTTGAGATTTTGCTGGGCAATGGGAAGAGGAGGAAGGGAGGCCACAGGTAAAGAATTTGAGGTGGGGGAAAAAGTTCTGATTAAGGAAGATAAAAACACTACAAGTAAGAAATAGAGCCCTAGCTGGCTTGGCTCAGTGGATAGAGCACCAGCCTGTGGACTGAAGGGTCCTGGGATTGATTCCAGTCAAGGCCACATACCTGGGTTGCAGACACCATCCCCAGTAGGGGCAGCTGATCAGTGATTCTTCTCATTGATGTTTCTCTCTCCCTCTCCCTTCATTTATGAAATCAATAAAAATATGTTTAAAAAATGCACAACAGAGAAATAGACAGATAGTGTGAAGTTCTCTGTGGTGGTGGTGGCCTGATGCCATTAATGACACTGATATTGAATAATAAACTTAATATTTTTTAACCTACTTTGCTAGTGTCCCCTCTTCCTGCCAAAGCCTTGAGTAAAAGTTAATTACATCAAAAAGAGTTCTACTGGAGGTTTGGGAGAGGGAAGAAGTGATGAGCTTTACCCAGAGAGCGATTGGGCAGCAGAAAAGAAAACATCTGTAGGAGGTGAGATGGCAAGCAGGGATTAAATTATCAGCAATAACTAGGACTGAAGTCTGGACATAGAGGTGACAAAGAGAACCAAAGCACCTCTTCCCAAGAACTTCAGAAATAATTGGGACAGTGGAAAACTTCCCAGAGTACTTGAGATGAAGAAAAATTAAACTATCCTAAAAAAAAAATACAGAGAAAGGAGGTGAGCTTGAGATCTCTGGGGCAAGACTTTCCCCTCTAGTGCTTACAGAATATAAACTTTCAGACACCAGTGCGCAGGTCTCATTTTTTGATATACTGTTATTTCTTAAGATTATGAAAACAATGCAAATCATTGTCAGGAGAATGTACTTAAGCAAATATAATATATTCAAAATTACAACTCTACTTTGGGTAATGATATTTGCTCTTCTTGAAGTTACATAACTCTTATCTTGTATCCAGTGAGATATCAAACATTATTGTTAATAGCTTGCAAATTGGGGTTTGAAATTTATAGCTTGAAATATTTGTGTTTGTTGTTCCTGTGTGTGCAGGTGGGTACACATGCATATGTATCCCTGTAGATGCATGCACTTTAGCAAGGAGAAGCTTAACTGAGCCCACTGAGTTAAAAAAATGTAAATTCCTCTCTCTGCCACCTAAAATGAAGAATCCTCTTTCCCCGACCTAGCAGATGAAATACACACCTGAAGCCAGGAACTTTTCACATGGCTAAATGAACCTGTGAGTTGCTTATGCATTATTCATAATAGATTATGAGATGTTTGTGCTTGGCATTGCTGTCAGAAGAAAATGAAAGGTATAGATCAAAATTGGCATTAACTTTTTTTTGTGTTTATATAGTTGATCCCTTTCCCATTTTCAATAATTATGTTACTGATATATGTATCTAATATGAGCTTTCCTCAAAAGTAATATTTTGGGGGAAATATTGTTTACTTTTTGAACAGATTTGATAAAAGCATTCCCAGATTGAGGTTTATACTTCTCACTGCTGAGGCCTCTCAAATGACTTTGCGAGGTGCTGTATAAACAATACAAAACCTGTCAAGTCAGGTTTACTTTGATGTGTTTCTGCCTCGTAACAAGTTCAAGTTGAGTCGGCATTGTAGTGTGCTTACATATAATACTCTAACTTACCTTTAAAATTTTTTAAACATCTTTTATTTTCTTGCTGTTTTCAGACCTAAATATGCAGCTAGATTCTCTTAACTTGCATTGATGAAGCAACACTAATGACTTCAGTTTTAGTACATCTGTTAAGATTGAACACATTATTTTCATGCTATTGGATTAATTACAGAAGTGTAGGGTGTATTCAAGGCTATGGAGTTGAAAGTGGAAGTCATAGAATCACTTAGTCAATAGATAAGTGCATGAGAAAGTTGTAACATGTTTTATATTTCTTAAAAACAAAACAAAAAGTTCTTAAGTGTCATTTCCTCATTTTCCTGGATTTTGCTGTGGAAGTGAAAAGAGAGGGTATAATGAGGTTATGAGGTTTGGGTTCAAATCTTTGCTCTAGATTTTACTTTGTAGATTACATTAGACAATTTTTTCATCTTTTTGAGCCTAGTTTCCTCATCTGCAAAATGGGAGCTATATTTAAATTATACACTTGTCAGAATTATGCAAGATTAAGAATACAATACAGGTAATCAGTATTTGCTTTTCTTGGGATAATTCCTTATTTCAGAGATTTCTAAAGTTTAGTTCTATTCTTGCCTGACTCCAGCTTGGTTAGTTAACTCTTCATTTGGTTGCATTAGTTATGCAGGTGTCTCCACATCCCACTGGCTTGGCAAACAGGGGATCAGGGCTTGATTGTTTCCCTCTGAATGTCTGGAATGTAGCACATGTCTCATATGTTATATAACTAATAAAGAACAATAAATACTCAAAATGAAAAAACAAACAAACATAGAAGATAAAAAGAAAAATAAATGTTTACTGAATGAATCTAGTCAATAAAATTTTCATGTTTGCGTTAGCTAGTTGAGGTTGTTTCTATATTTTTCACATGAAGTTCTGAAAAGTGTAGAAAACAGGAGGCTATTCTATTTCATAAAATTTCCCATGGGGACGAGCAGTTGTTAAAGCTGGAGAAAAGAAGTGTAATGTAGAAGGTAAAGGAAGAAACATAGGTTTTGGGAAAAGAGGATTGAAATACTTGTAAGGCATTAAAAAGTTTCCCGTTATTGTAAAACAATTAGAAATGCCTGAATATAAAGGGTTCTGATGAACTGGAACCATAAACATGATCTGAGTTGCAAAGACAGATAATTTCAGAGAGCTGGACAAAAACAACTGCTACTTCAAATCAACCTGGGGTTTTTGTTTTGTTTTTTTTCATGGTGAAATTAGATTTGCCCTTAAGGTTGAGAAATAAAAAATTACAGCATCAGGGATAGTAGGAGTTGGAAGCAGGGGAGTAGCAGTTGAGGAAGGAATTGGAGTAGTAATAGTGTTGTCAAGTGATTGCATTCTAAACCTGGAAACATCAGAGGGAAAAATACAAACTTTAATTTGAGTAGTTGGGGTAGGGAGAGCCTTCAATTTTGACCCTGAAAATGATGCAACAAAGTGATGATATTGTGGACTTTGAGGTTCCTTGCAATTGTAAGGACAGACTGGGGGATTAAGAAGGAACAAAGATAGTGAGGGGCATCACTAGAATATTCAAAACCTACGTATTCGAAGGATGAAAAGTCTTTAATTTCCTGCCACTGTATAAGAAATTGTCTAGGAATCCATATTATGAGGCCTAAATAAATACTATTCAATTATTTCATCTAATATCCTATTTTTATCATGCATTATATAGTAAACTCTGATTAGATACCAGCTCATTGTGTGCCCACCACCTGTTTCTAGAATTTACCTCTTTTCTTCCATCCACGTGATTGCAACTATATTTGTATAATGTGCCTCTGACCCTTTAGCTGTATTTATTTCTGGGATGGACACTAGACCTAAGAGGGGAAAATCATTTTCTATATTTGCAAATGATTGCAAAAAGCAGTAGAGAGAAATGAAGGACCATTTTATGTGAATGGTATAGACAGGAGCAGCTAGATTACAGGGAGAGGGAGAGACAGAAAATGAGAAGTAGACAAAAACTGGGGGCAAAGAAAAATGAAGCTATTGGAAGAAAGAAGTAGAAATAAATATAAAAAAGAGTTCCTAAGCAGTGCCAGTCCCAGTTCTATCCTAAACAAATTAGATATGATCCCTTCCATTAGAATCACCAATATACTTGATATCATTCCACTAAGTCTTAGTTTTTCCATTAGTTACTTGCAACAGTGAATGCCAACATTCATTCTTTCAGTTGCTTGTCCCACAAACATTAATGGAGCTCTTATGTGTGTAAGCATTTTGCTTTCACTGGGGGCAGAGATACTTGCCTACAGAAGTATTGGCACTATAAAAAGGAAAATAAAGGCCTCTTTTGGAATGATATATGAGAGATATTAATTCATAGACTTCAGAGAGCATGGTCTATGTTTGTGGCTAATGAGAAATTGAAGAAGAAGCAATACTGCTGTATTTTTATGTATTATCAAATTAGTGGATGATTAGTCTGAAGCATGGTTTATCATCTAAGGGAAGAGAGCATATCTAATTTTTTTCCAGAGGCAACAATGGAAAGAATGACAATAAATCATTAACAACAATTTTTACCTTTCAAGAAATATTGAGCATCTTGAACAGCAAGTGTCCGGCAAAAAAATGTTGAAAAATATGACTGGAAAATGGAGTGTCTTCTATACTAGGCTTTAATGAATTTTAATTTTATTCTTTAAGCAGTGTAAAATTATATCAATAATTATAGTCTAAAAATGTGTAAGGCTGTTAGGTCAGGATTTCTCATGCAATGGAAGCCTTGGGACTAAAAAGTGCTCAGAATTTTTATATTTTCTCTGGGTCTCAGTAATGAGACCAATAACTTGCACTTACTATGCCTGTGTCTTCTTTTTTCTACCTCTCTTTTCCTCTCTGAAATCAATAAAAATACACTTTTAAAAAGCATTAAATAAAATATTAAAACTAACCTTAGATTTAAAAATGTTTTCCATTGAAAGTTATGTTTCATATTTTCTCTAGTATTTATATTTCATATTATTATTTAGAATAGGTGTGTCGAACTCAATCAGAGAAGGGGCCAAAATCTAAAATCCAGCCTAAATCGCGGGCCGAATGGTTTACTGAACAGTCATAAACTGTCATTGTGATGGAAACGCAGCGGAGTGCAGTGATGACAGCATGGTGCGGGCCACATTGCAAGGCCTGGCGGGACAGATTTGGCCCGCGGGCCTTGTGTTTGACACATGTGATTTAGAAAATTTACAGTATTTTAAAATTTACTATCAACTATAAATGTATGAGATTAGTGATTCTTCAGGTATTTTAATTATGTAGGTTACAGAACAATGTCTATTATAGTACAGTTGGGTGAAATTAATGAGCAATAACTCATCTTTATCTACCAAACCTTCTAAAAGAATGATTCAAAATTGGGAGAAAATTTATATTTTGAGTAGCATTTACATTAGTGATCTTGTAGCACTACTTTTTTGAAGGTTCAAGATATCCTCTCTAGTGGTCCCTGTTCAAATATATATATATATATATATATATATATATATATATATATATATATATATATATATATATATACACACACACACACACACACACACACACACACACTAGAGGCCTGGTACACGGATTCTACACTGGTGGGATCCCTTGGCCTGGCCTGTGGGGATTCAGTTGAAACTGGTTCTCTGTCATCTCCTGAGGGGTTATGGATTGTGAGATGGTGGTTCTCAGGTGACATACCCTGGAATCGGGCTCTCTCCTCTCTGGGTCTGGATATGTCACTCAAGAACTGTAGCTGCCAAGTCACCATAGCTCAGTAGTTCCTGTGTTGAGCATCTGCTCCATGGTGGTCAGTGTGCAACATAGCTACTAGTTGGAGCTTGATAGGAATGAGTTGAGGGGATAGAAATGAGAGCCTGCATTCTCTTTAGTTCTGCTATAATAAGACATATGCATTCTAAAATATCACTGTATTATACCAAGTTGTATAATAAGATCTACTGGACTTGTGAGAAATATGGGGTGAGAGTCACAACACTCAAAAACTTCCATCAGTGATATATTAAAAAAAGAGTAGGAACCTTAAAAAAGTGGTGTGCTGTTATACACATATTAAATGGTTAATAAATAAATAAAAATTCAATAAACATGGCACTCTACCATGAAGCAGATCCAAAGTTTGCTAGTGGAAGTGGACATCAGAAGGGTTTCAGCTTGCATGTTATTGTGAAGTGGAAGAAGCAGAGTTAGAAAAAAAGTCATATTGTGAATATGTGTGTGGCTTATACCATGCAGTGAGCTGAGGTAGCTCGTGGATATTCCAGGTGTGAGCATATGCTTTTGTTTGTTCTTACTCAGCTTGGTTCAACCAGGTGAGGTTTTCCTGTTGATGATATTGTGCATAAGCAAAGACCAGATTTATATTATGCTGAAATATGTAGTGTTGGAACAAATCAGAATTTTCCAAAATAAGCATTAAGCTTGAATCAATTAAATATTGACATATAAAATGGTGTCAAAAAGAGAAAAAGCACTAATAAAATTGAATACAAACAAACAAATGTATATTCCTGTCCCATTGATGGCTTTACCATGTAGAGAAAAAGATTATTTCTGGTAACTTTAAAAATCCCTGTTTTGACTACATATTCTTATTGGGAATTATTCTCAGGACAAAAAGCACTATAAAACAAATGTCTTAAACATTATTATGGATTTATTGTTAATATAAATGTTAGTTATATAATTTTGAGCCATTTCTGTGTAAGTTGTAGAATATAGCAAATAAGCAGGTTTGTTGCTTTCATTAGGATCTAGAATTTTTCACTGTAAGGAAAAGAATGTATGGATTTAAAGGAATATAAGAGAGAAAATATTCTGATTTCCATTTTGAATTGAAAATATTAATATGATCTCATCCTTACTAAAACATATATTTATAATTTCCTTTTTTCATAAAAAGAGCCTAAAAGGACACTCTGGCATCAGTTAGCATACCTATTGCCCAGATCTTGGCTTCTGAATATAATTCTGCATGAAAAAGAACTAGAACTTCTTAGAGAACTGGCTAATTATAGGCCTAAGACAGGAAAGTACATGGTGAGACAGATATCCTGAAAGGATATCTGAAAGGGTCCAAATGCAAATGAGGAAATATAAAAATGACACAAGACCCAGTTGGAATGGTCCCCCACTTGACAAATTTGATAATTTGAGCACCAAAAGAGAATAATGACAGTAATTATTATGCATTGAATAACAAAGAAAAGTCCATTATTCTTAGTGGACAAAAGTACAAACCATAAAAGCTAAGAAATGAGATTATTAAACTTAAGAGCTTCTGTATATAAAAAGACACTATAAAAGGAGTGAAATGACAAGCTTCAAAGTAGGTATTTGCTTTATGTACAACTGACAGATGATTGATGTTTCAAATATAAAAACTTACATATTAATAATATAAAGAAAACTCAATTTTACTGAGATATGAATAGGTAGTTCAGAAACAAGAAAATATAAATGATCCCTACATATGTGAAGAGTGTTAATATCATTCCTAAATAGTGAAATGCAAATTAAAGTCATACAGACTTATGATGCCATATTGACCAAATTGGCAAAAATTAGAGTCTGACAGTACAAGGTGTTTTTGGGAATATGGAACAATGATACCCCTCACCTGCTGCTCATGGGAGTTTAAATTTGTTCCTTTGGAAGACTGAAATTACCTACTAAAGTTGATGATCAATTGCCTATGACTCAACAAGACTCTGATGCACAAGATTGCTCATGGCAACATTATTCATAGATAAATAAATTTAATTATATTCATATAGTGGAATATGGAGCAACAGGAAAATTAAATAACTAGATCTACTGGATCAATATATTTGAATTTCATTAATGGACTGCTGAGTGAAAGGGGCAAAAAAAATGCATACAGTTGATTCCATTTAAATAATGCTTAACAGAATCTTAAACAGTATGTTAGTTGATGTTTCATATGTAGATAATAAAAATGATAAAACTACATTTAAATAACAAAAAATATAAACACAAAATCAAGAGAGTTCTTATTTCTGGAGAGAGATAGGGGATGGAACTGTGTAGAGGTTCATAGGAGACTTTAGGATGATGGTGTTATATATACTATATATAATGTTTTAGCAGAAAATAGTTTCAAGATCATTAAATTTACTATCCTCATTTGGTAGGTGCAGATACAGACCAAGAGAGGGTAAATTACTTGACTTTTACTACAAAGCTAGTGTCTGATATTAATCATACATTACACATATATAATAGTTGAAAGTTGATATATCCCCTGTGTTATACTCACATGTGAGTATAGGAAGCTCATGGAAATGGACTTAAGCTCATGGAAATGTTTTTGGGAAGGGGCAGAAACAGGGTTGAAAAGTTAGGCCTGTGATTTGTACTTTTATAAATCCACCTCCATCTCTTGGGGATTAGATCTGAGGTTCTCAGCTGGGTTGTTGGAATACCAAGAAGATTTATACCTGAACTGAACCAAGGAACAGACCACTAGGGAAAGGTTAGTCTGGAGGTGTTAAGAAATGGACACCAGTGAATGGGAGACCTTTGTTACAACCTCATGGCATCTGTGGATGAGGTGAGGAACAGTCCAGTGTTTCTGAGGACTCTAATCAATAAACAGATATTTATTAATCACATATTAAGAGCTGGGAGCTTTATTATCTGATTTAATTCTCACAACACCTGAAAGGCAGATGTTATTTTCTTTATTTTTATCACCAAGGAAGAAAGGAGGCTCAGACAGTTAGGCAGTTTTCCAAGTGCACCTCACCAGGAATTAACAAAGCTATCCCACTCTGAAATTTGGGCTCTTCCTTTTGCACTCTCCAGTTTTATAGAAAAATTGCAAGAGAACAATGCCCTTCCCTTAAAAGAATTTAGGATAAAAAGAAAATTTTTTCCCAACTGTTGTTTGTATTGTGGTTGTTTTGTGCATGAGGTCCATTTTCAGGATAAAAGCAGAGATCAGAAGTCTAAGGAATGGTTTAGTTAGGTTATGAGAATGGGACTCAGGGTCTGTACAGAGGAGGTCTTAAAAATTGAAGCTTCTGTCTGTAATCATTATCATTTGACTATTTTGTTTCAAGACACAATTGAAGAATATACTTGCCTTCAGCAAGAACAAGGATGGAGTGCTTTGGGGATACAGAGTTCCCTATTAATGCTAAGCTGTGGGGGAAGGGAGGAAAGCAGTGCCCTAAGAAGGAACGAAGAGTGGGAAGCTCTTGAGATGTGAGGCAAAGGAAAGAATAAAACAGTTAATAGATGTGTGTATGAGAAGTACTTATAGTTCTACTAGAGGCCCGATGCACAACATTTGTGCAAGGGGCTTGGCCCTCGTAGCTTGGGCTGTCAGGCTGTCTCAGCCCTTGCAGCCCCAGCTTCATCCAGAAGGTCATCTGGATGGTCGTTCTGCTGTTCTGCCATTCGGTTGGCTTTGCATATTACACTTTTATTATTATAAGATTTATTTTTTAATTGAATTTATTGGGGTGCCATTGGTTAATGAAATTCCATAGGTTTCAGGTGTACAATTCTACAATACATCATATGTCTATTGTTTTGTGCATTTAGCACCTCAGGTCAGATCTCTCTGTCACCATTTATCCTTGGTTTACCCTCTTCTACCTCCTCCTACCCCCTTTCTGTTTCATGAAGGAAGAGCTTATAAACTTTCCGTGGTAACTTGTTAACTGCTGATTTTTAAAATAAAGATTTAGAAATTATCATAAATTCATTATATGTTTAATTTCCCTTTAACATTGGATTCTTCCAGATTTTCTACAAAGTTCAATATTTACTTATAAATCTAATAATTTTAAAAGGAAACTATAGCTAAGTTTTATGTTAATGTATGATTGCTTTAAATTATATTGTGGCAGGATGTGAAAGGAGACTTTTCATCTTGTAATTATAGCTAAAACATACAAGTTGAAAGCAATGGTAGTGGAAGTGGCCAAGGACATCCACATTCTGAAGAGAGGTGCTAGACATGTCCATGCAAGACTTGTCAAGAGGCAGGAAGAACAGTTCCTATAGGAATGATCCCCAACTTAAACCTCAAGCTTCTATCACAGAAGGCTATGGATTCACTTTGGAGAATCTTTAAAGGGAATTCATTTGAGAAGAAACACTAGGGTGTTTATTCCCTCCCTTTCCTATAGAGAGGAAGAGAGAAGAGCTTCATCTTGCCCACCTGAAATCATATGGGGGTGGGGGTGTGGCCACAAGAAGTCCTTTGGGGAAGGGATGCTCTCTGTGATGAGGGGACTGGTAAGGTCTGTTTCTATATTTGAAAATGAGAGGAGTACAAAAAAATAAGTGAAGGAAAGGTCCTGTCCATCTCACTCTCGGTGCGGTTTGGTGAGCAGCAGATAGGGAGGCTTGCTTGGTGCTGCCAGTAGTGCTGTAAGAGGGTTCTTGGTAGAAAGAACTTAGTATCTTTTCCAGCGATTAGAGGCACATGTGAGCAGAGAGTCCTTTGTCTCCTCCTCACCTCTCAAGTTCTGAAGACAGTTGGTGAGTTCTTTTGGGCAACTGTTGTCAGAGTCACTTTCTTTCTCATTTTGAAAGTGGAAACAGATATATTAAATGATTGCTATTTTTTTTTTTGTCCTTTGTTCAAAACACATTCAAAAAATATATTTTATTGACTTTTTACAGAGGATAGAGAGTTAGAAACATCAATGAGAGAGAGACATTGATCAACTACCTCCTACACACCTCCTACTGGGGATGTGCCCACAACCAAGGTACATGCCCTTGACCGGAATCAAACCTGGGACCTTTCAGTCTGTAGGCCGATGCTCTGTCCACTAAGCCAAATCAGTTAGGGTTGTCCAAAACACATTTGACCCAGATTTTGTGCACAGACTATGTGTGTATTCACATTTGTGCACGCATGTGCTTATTGTTCATGCATGTGTCTGTATTTGGCAGGAGAAAATGAATTAAAATAAAACTGAACAATTTAATAGGATTAACTTTTACATATGGAAATATTCATATTCACCTAGAGTAAAGATATTCAGAAACTTTACTCACTATTTACTAAACCTAAATCTCAATGAAACATCCAACATAACAAGGTTCAATGATGCTAACCAATCAATCCTGTAGGAATACTATATAGAAGATGAAGCCAGTTCAACTGATTTTCTTTCATCTTTCTAGGCTGACCATGAAAAGGACAGAAATGCCAACAGCATAAACCAAAGCAGAAGCTGTGCAGTGAGCTAATGTAGAGCAATCAGCCACACATGAAAACAACAAAATAGAACAACAGAGCAACACTTCAAGGGCAGCACAATATAAAGCACAGTGCCAGCTCACTAAGGCTTGGAAGTGATAGCTACAGGCATTACAAATAGGATGTCAGCTCTTGGGGTGTTTCTGGCTCACTGAACTGACTCAGTCAAAGGTACAGCATTACTAGCAGCAGGTGTGTGGTCCCATGATCAGTGGCTGCTGCTGATGGCCAAAGAATTGTAAAGAAGAGATTGTATTGCACCCTCCAGGTTTATAGAGAAATTAAAATATACCTGAATCACATGATTGGTTATTCTAAATGGAAAGGTTTTATCTATGTCACTGTCTTCTTTCATTCACACTGTATCACTTCGGTTCTATAGGTCTGTTTCTCTTTTTGCAAATGAGAGGAGTAAAAAAAAAATAAGTGAAGGAAAGGTCCTGTCCAGTGCTAGCATTCTCTGGTCCTAATCCCTGTAGACGATATCCATAGGAAATCCTAAATTTAGACACTCAGAACCATGGGTTTGTACTGGTAGCTGGATGATTTGAAGGGGGGAAAGGCAAGAAAATCAAATCCCAGAGCTGAGGTCACTTGATTTTAATGAACATAGAACATTCAAAGAGGTTTCTGCAAGAAGGGTTCCGGTTGTCAAGATACAGGATCATTTCATGGAATCCACCATAGGAAGTGCAATTGAGTGACCTTGCAAACTGAAATGTCAATGTGCAGATTGCTCTCTTGGCCATAATGTACTTCCTTCCCTCTGTCATTCTGTTCTATTTTAAAACTTTTAGACTAGCTTTTCCCCTCAAGATTATATCTGATTTCCTAAAAATTGACTTGCACATGGCTTTGGCTGCAGTTGCACATAAACTTATGATAGAAATATAACTTAGAGGAACAGAATCTTCTTATCACTTTGCATTACTTGCCTATGGCTAGACACTACTATATATTGGATGGTATAATAAAGTGAAATGGAGTAGAAAAAAAAGCTAGAAAGAAAAAAAAAGAAAATAAAAAGGAAAGGAGAGGAGAGGAGAGGAGAGGAGAGGAGAGGAGAGGAGAGGAGAGGAGAGGAGAGGAGAGGAGAGGAGAGGAGAGGAAAAGAAAGGAAGGAAGGATGGACATTGGATTTGTGTTACTCTTTGTTATAGCGGTTTGATGCATACACTAACTACTGTGGTAAAACAAGAGCCAGGGAAGTTCTAGGACCCTTCAGAATCAGAACTGGTGACTGAATGACAGTCTCCATATTGCAGGGGATCTGGAACTAGTAGCTGCATATTTGCATATCATAACTTTGACTCCCTCCTTTCATTGTTTTTAAAAATTCTGGTGATGGATTCTGACTGGCTTATCACATACTGCACACCAATTTCCTATGTTAATCATTGTGACCAGAAAAGTGAGATTCTAGAATTGGTTCAATTTAGGCCAGATTTTTATTATTTTGTCCACTACTTTGTCTAAGTTATGTAAAAATATGATATTTACATTGGATCTCATGGTGAAGGAGTCTCACGAGGGTCAGTTCTCATAACACAAAGGGCATCCACCCGTGACTGTGCTCAACCGAAAACACTAGATTTTTAAAGACCCACAATGGTCACTTTCTAGGGTGCCTGAAATAAGTGTAAACTGGCTACTTTCATCCTATGGGATTAACTTCCTGGATTAATGAGGGAATGATTAGCAGTATATTTTCAGGCATAAACAGATAAAACATATGTCCTTGATCAGTCAGAAATTACCAAAACTATATCTCTCAATTAACCTACTCCATGATACACAGAGAAATTGTTTAAACTTCTTCAGAAGGATCTTATGGTTTATTTGTAAGTTGTTCAGAATGATTTTACCATTTATTATTTGCATGTTGTTAATGATTGGATGTGACAAGCTATCACTGTTTAAAAAAGCTTGATGAAGACTCCCAGTACAAAAGATTTCTATGAACTTTAAAATAAAAAATTCAGAAGCTTATAGTATACTACCTGGGAGGAAACCCAACTGAAAGTTTCAGGGTTAAAACCTAAGTGTTTTGTTGACTAACATGGGACAAATTCACTGACCTATTAGGGATCCTGTATTTCCCATGGAAGGATCAGTGTGGGAGCTGAACTAAAATTTCCAAACTTTTAAAAAATGGTTTATTTATTATTATTATTTTTTTAATTTGTCTTTATTTTTGAAAGTATTATAGATGTCCCTCTTTCCCCCCCCCCCATTGACCACCAAACCCCTCTTCCGCCCTCCCCCTCATGCCTTCACTGCACTATTGTCTGTGTTCATGAGTTATGCATATATGCATATAAATTCTTGCTTAATCTCTTTCCACCCATCCCCTTCCCTCTTAGATTTGTCAGTCTGTTCCATGCTTCCATGTCTCTGGATTTATGTTGTTGATCAGTTTACTTTATTCATTAGACTAGAGGCCTGGATGAAATTGGTGCATGGGGGAGGGGTCCCTCAGCCCAGCCTACACCCTCTCCAATCCGGGACCCCTCAGAGGATGTCTGACTGCCTGTCTAAACAGACAGTCTAAACAGACAGTCAGACACAATCCTGTACCACTGGCTCCTAGTTGCTCACCTGCCTGTCTCCCTGGTTGCCCCTAACTGCCCCCCTCCTTCCAATCTGATTGTTCCTAACTGCCTCTCCCTTCTGGCCTGGTCACCCCATGCAGCCTGTAGTTCAGTCATTTGATCATCGCTCACTTACCCCGCTGCTGGCCTGGTTGCCCCATGTAGCCTGCTTGTTCAGTCGTTTGATCATCCCTCACAAACTCCCCTGCTGGCCTGGTCACCCTACACAGCCTGCTTGTTCAGTCATTTGGTCATCCCTCACTAACCATCCTGCCGGCCTGGTCATAAGCAGCATTCTTGTGAGGGTATGAGGGTCAATTTGCATATTACCAATTTATTATATAGGATTACCTGATGCTGCTGTAGAGCCAGCAATCACTAGTCCTAAACCATGCTGTAATTAAAACATATTTACCTTATTTGAAGAAATATAAAGTGTACATTTCAAAATGCATTGTGTAGCTGTGAAACTTACCAAGTTTCACATGCCATTTTTGCCTAAAATGGACCCAAAATCTACAACCAAAGGAATTGGCTATGCTGTAACATGCATGACTGATAGGTGACCTATTTTTTTTTTGAGCTTCTTATCTCTATTTTGCCATGAAATAATACCTAAAAACCATCCTAGATAATGTGTACACCTTTTGAATACTAGTTTGGGAAAAATTGAGTCTGACACAAGTAAAAAAAAATTATACTCCCCAGTTTCATGCTGAGAACATTAGTAAGTGTGGATTCAAAGAGTCTTCATCACAAATTATACTGATACAATGTAGAGGATAATAATGGAGAAACTAGTGTTAGCACACATCCTGGCACTTAGAAGATTAATGGAAGGAGATCATCCCTCTATGAAAAGATTTACAAATTATGAGTCATAGATACTGCTACAGAGACAACTTTCTAACCCAAGGATATTGGAAAGGCTTTTGTAAAAAACAAATTTGGTAATTTGGGCTGAGGTTTATTGTCAAGAGACATATTTAGTGAATATGGATGATAGGTATGAGGGCATTTGGATAAGACGGCTCTATGGATTATCTCAGTTTGTCTGCAAGTGACACACAGCCCTGAATAACATTGATTTACAACTGCAGTTTGTTTTCTGATCAACTATATGAAGCTCAAGTGGATTATTCTAGGCCCTATATGCTTTGTTGTACATTTTAGTATTCAATTTGTAAATTTTCACAAATCACTTTAAAATATTGATTAGAATTATATAAATGTAAACAATAGATTTGGTAAAAATTACTATTTTTTTAAAAAGATCAAGTCCCCCAATTCATGAACAAGTAATATCACCCCATTTACTTTAGTTTTCTTTAATTTTTTTAAACCATATTTTACAAACACATGTTTTTTTGCAGTGTTGCTTTTCATTTATTACACAATTAATATCATACTATACATGTTATTTTCCAAGTATTTAAACACAACAATTCATAAGTAAGATTTGTAGAATTAATTCATACTTTTAAAATGCTTGTATTTTCTAGTATGAATTTATTATGAATTTACTATTTCATTATTGATGCACATCTGTGTTTCTAGTTTTTCTTTATTATAAACAAAGCCAAAATGAATATCATAGATCATTTGGATGATGAATGTCTAGAAGTAGACTTACTGGATTAAAAAGTGTATGTGCTTTTTAAATCCTTGATTTTGTCACTCTCTATTTTCTATTTCTTTAATATTTCTATATGTAATTTTCTTTCTGTAGGATATTTGGAGTTGATGCCTACATTTTATAGTTTTTCTGAATTTGTGATTAAGATATTTTTTTATTGTATTTACAATTTGATTATTGCTAGGGACTAGAAAGCCACTGGCTTTTGTGTCAGTATTATATGTGGCATTATTGAACTATCTTTGTTTGAATAACTTGAGAACTAAGTGAAGTTTACTGAAGAAGCAAAAGCTTTATCTTGTCTGTTGGATATGAAATTTGCTGTATAGCAAATATAGTAGCAAACATCAGAATCATTGTATTCCACTAGCTGTGTGTTCTGCTCTGAGCTAACACACATGATGTGAAAAATTTAATATCCATCATCAGTGGGCATTCCTCTGGCCACTCACTGTGTTGGAAAGCAATCCAAGGTCTTTTTTTTTTTTTTTTTGTAGTCAGATATGGGTGTGAGGGGAATTAATCTGGTAGGTCCTTACCCCAGGGTATTTGCCATAATTTTTATTTCATAATAGCATGGCTTCCTTTTTTTTTTTTTTTAATTTATATATTGACAAAGGAAAACTGCAAACAAAATACACTTTCATATCTTAACAAATTGTCCTGCTTCACTTATTTGAAGGCCACTTATAGTCTGACCCACTTTATCTAATTTATCATAATTTGCACTCCAGCTCGACTTCCATCTGCTATTTTATTTTATTAATGGTCGAGGTAATGAAAGAAAAATGTTAAATAGCATCTATCACTACATTTTTTTTTAAATAATTGCTTAAACATTGTATTTTTATTGAACTTTTTTTTATTTCTGCCCAGTTACAATTAAATAGGAAACCACAATTAAAATTCACAAGCTGTGACATGAAAAATAACACATCCTAACACCCATAGGAATGATACCAAGCCCTTTCCATTTTTTTCATTCAAAAAGTCCATCACACAAGTATCAAATACAAGCACAAATATTTTTTTCTTGGAGGGGAAGAATATTAATTCTGGAATCATATTACAATTCTAGGAAGTGGTTCTGATACAGCAAGCTATAGTGATTGAACCCATAACAAAGTTTGTGGCGTGTTTCTTTGGGGGGCCCAGGACTACTTGGAGGGAAGACTCCTTGTGTGCTTAGTGACCTGCCGGCTATCTCAGCTGGCTGAGTCTTTCCAGGTGTTGATATAGGAAAGGACTTCCATGCACAGATGGTACCATTATGTTTTTTTATACAATAAATATTTAATCACATAGATGGGTACAGTTGCCATTAAACTGTGGAAGCCTATTCTCTGAAACTCTACTGGGGTTATTTTTCCTTAGTTTATTTATTTAATCAGCAAACCTTTATCAAATGCTTACTATTCAGTATGATCTGTGCTGGGGAAAAAACAAAATTAATAATTCACATTCATTATCCTCTGTGAGGTTGGTCTCTGGTAGCTAGCTCATATGGGATAGTTAGAGCATCCATAAAACATGATGCAAGAGTATTTCTGATTTTCTTGAGGGTCAGTGAATGTGGCTAAGTCCCAAATACTGCACCCATGATCATCAGTTCTGACCTCTAGACATTGGTAACTCCTCATTTAAGTATTTAACAGTGTGGGTCATGTGAGGAATATAAAAACAATTGGAAGCAGCATGAATAATGTCAGCTTATGTACAAGAGCACAATGTTGGATACTTATTTAGTGACCATGCCAGTTCCTGCTAGCAGAACAGAGTCCCTGGGCTATGGAACAAAGTCCCCACACAAAATTAGACCATGTGTACAGAGACTTGGTCATCAGCAGACAATGTTGGTACTCAGTTGGGGATGGACTGCTAGTTAGACATCTTGTCCCTGAGGCAAATTGATATCAACAGGAAATAATGCTGTTGGAGGCAGCAATTTCAAACTCTGCAGGCAATGCTGTGTTTCTTTTTAAGTGTTATTTATGTTCTGGGACATAATTCAGGGGAAATTATTGTGCCATTTTAGATGCCACTACTTTGGTTTTCATATAAGCATTTTATATTTTATTGTATTAAACATTTCATTTTGTTAGTCTATGATATATCTGAATGTGTTGTAAGTTTGCATTTCTGCACTGCAATCATAATTAGAATCATAAACAGCAGGTGCAGTAGAGCTTTGTGAATTATCAAATTGGATGTCTTGAGAAAATGGCAATTATTTCACTGAATATAAGCAATTCAGCACTCTCAGGGCACAGTTCTAATTGGTCTCTGCACATTGGATATGATTCATTTTATTCCCATTCCTGAAATACGTTCTTAGATGTGTTCAAAACAAATTTTATATTAGAAAGCTAATTGACAGCTTAGTGTTCAATCTAAAAGTTAGTAGTGTGTCTGTGATGTGGAAATTCAATTATTTTAACTTCTTAAAACAATGAAGTAGACACCTAATGATTTTCTGCTCACACTCCTTCCTTTAATTCTTGGATATATTACTGTTGTCACTCTAATCATGGTATAGTCTCAGATGGCTACAGTGATTGGTATAGGAGGCAGTACCTTACCCAAGTTTGCTCCATTATGATAATCAACTTCCCTGATTGCTATTATTTGTCTAATGATGCAGAGTTTATTCAATTTGTGCCAATAACAACAATTCTTGGGCATTTTTAGAGTTAACACCAGACAAAAAGCCTATTGGGGTCCCCCCCCCCTAAATGATAATTAGCAATATTAATAAGCTCTTTAGTGTTCTTAAACTAAGTCTGTAGAAGAAACCAGCTGGACTAAATAAAATTTCTGCATGCAGAGAACCAAGGACAACAAGTGGAAGAAATGGGTCTTGGCAACTTTCAAGATCAATGTTCACTTTGATCCAGTCATCCTGTAGTGCAGGTAGACTCCTGCCATTGACAAAGATTAGTTACAGGTGCCAATAAATTCTTGCACGAGACTTAATTTGTTCAGGTGAATTTAATAGCAATTTAAATATGTCTGATATACACTGAGTGGCCAGATTATTATGATCTATGAACACATAATAATCTAGCCACTCAGTTTATATTCTATATAATAAAAGGCTAATATGCAAATTGTCCCCTTGACCAGGAGCTTACCATCAGGCAGCTTGCCAATCGCCCATGTCCCTTCCCCATGGCCAGGCTGGCTGGACTCCCACCCATACATGAATCATGCACCGGGTCTCTAATATATATATACACACACACTGAGTGGCCAGATTATTATGCCTTCAGATATCATAATAATCTGGCCACTCAGTGTATATGGCAAAGATGACTTTTTAAAATATTTGAGTTCTACCTCTGCAACCAGAATGTCATAATCCAATGTTTCTCACTGTTGCCCCCAACTACTCTTTATATATTTTTTCCCTAAAAACTTAAGCACATGCTCTTTCTATTTTAAATAAACTTTAAACAACAACTTTGTTTTATGTAGATTGAAATGTGCCAAATTAAATAAAATCAGGCAGTTTTGATAATTCAAGAACAGATATTACTTATTTTCTTTGATATATTTAGAACCATAGCTTTAAGTAGAGATGGAAATATAATCTATATAAACGCTCAAGTTTCTAGAAAACTTCTAAGAAACCCATCCATAAAGGAATTATCAGCTAACTGAAAGAAAGAATAAGAAGTCTGCTATAAAAGAACAATTTTCTTTAGTACAGCTATATTATGGATATAATTTAGCATTATTATTGGATATCTGATATCATTTGTTTTGCTAGTAGTCACATAGGACTAAAGAGAGGGAATGTTGGTAAATGTGAACATTGTTAAATATTAATATACCAATTTTCATCAAAGGTAAATGTATAGTCAGGATTCTCCAGAAAAACAGATTTATTATGAGGAATTGGTAAAGAACTCTGGAATCTAGAGACCCAAAAGAGCTGGTTGTATAGTTCCAGTGATAGTCCTAAAGTCTAAGAACATGGAGCACCAATGGCCTTAGTCCCCAGTACCAGGACAAAATACCAGTGTTCCAGCTCAAGCAATCAGGTACAGCTAGAGAGTTCTATTCAGGTCCTAAATAGATTGCATGATGCCCACCCACATTGGACTGTACTCAATTCAAACGATAATTTCTTTTCAGAAACACACACATACACACACACACACACACACACACAGGCACACACACTCAGAAACAACATTTAATTAGATAACTGGGCATCCCATGACTCAGTAAGCTGATGTATAAAATTAACCATCAATAGTAAATATTGCTGAACTCTTATGAGTGGATATTTTAATCGCTTCTCACTAAAGGGTGAATATCCCATTTGAAATGATAAAGTAATTTTAATCCCCATTTCCCATACAAGTTATATTTTAGTTCTTCATATTATAGACATTTATATTTGTTATAAATGAAATATATTATAAACATACATGTACTGTTGACAGTTTAATTTTCTTCTCTGTGTTCTAATGAAAAGATCTGTCATAAGAATGTTCCATACTTAGTAGATTTAGAATTAGTCTTCTAAACTCTGCTTTGATGACAGTTTCTCCCTCATTAACATAGTCCCAGTTTGCTGATTCAGTCAAACCAGAATTGTTTTGCATTTTAATGTCATGCAAATGTCCTCTCAGAAATGTTTCTAGAATTCCCAGAGGGAGGCCCAAAATCTCCTAGGATGATTTATGATATAAAGATACCTGAAAACAGCAGGCCCTCAACCTCCAGGAGATGTTGCTTGTTTTCTCAGGTTATGATGGGATTAATAATATTTCTTGATTTTGTTCTAATCGTCAGACATACTGCTGCTGTGTCTGGAAAATATCTATGTGTTTTTTCTTTGTCTTTTTGCTCAGATAATAAAGAGTTAACCTGTTTCAAGTGAAAACAAGTAGGTATAGAATATGGAATAAATTGTCCATTTCCTCTAGAAACTACATAGAGATTCAGAACTAATTTTATGTTGTAAATGAAGAGTTATAGATAATAGCTATAAGTTGAACACATTTAATTTAAACAGAGGCTTAGTATCCTATCCTACCATCAGTTGGGACCAGGGATAGCAGTGTCCCCTCATCTTCTAGTGTGCATCTGAGAATGGGGTTTGGTAACCTACCTTCCTTCCTTCCTTCCTTCCTTCCTTCCTTCCTTCCTTCCTTCCTTCCTTCCTTCCTTCCTTCCTGCTGCCTGCCTTTTCTGTTCTTTCTTTCTTTTCTTCTTTCTTTCTTTTCTTTTTCTTTTCTTTCTTTCTTTCTTTCTTTTTTTCTTTCTTTCTTTCTTTCTTTCTTCTTTCTTTCTTTCTTTCTTTCTTTCTTTCTTTCTTTCTTTCTTTCTTTCTTTCTTTTGTTCTTTCTTTCTTCTTTCTTTCTTTCTTCTTTCCTTTGCTTCTCTCTTCCCTCCCTCTCCCCTCGCTCTTCCTCCTTTCCTTCCCTTCCCTTCCTCCTTTCCTTCCCTTCCCTTCCTCCTTTCCTTCCCTTCCCTTCCTCCTTTCCTTCTCTTCCCTTCCCTTCCTCCTTTCCTTTCCTTCCTCCTTTCCTTCCCTTCCCTTCCCTTCCCTTCCTCCTTTCCTTTCCTTTCTCTTTTGGCTTCCAGTAATGAAGAGTTGGAATAGATTTGTAGAAAGCTTTAGGTAGACTATTTAGGTAATAAGAAACCTTTACCTTAACTGAGTCTGTCTACTGTCTTGCATCTACCATAACATATCTTTGGATGTAAGGGTAACTCCCCCTTTTTCAGACCCCTCAGCACACAACCAATGCACCTGTGTAGAGACCATATATCCTCTTATTGCTGTTGTTATCATGTTAATTGTTGACTGTTAACTATCCTGTACCCACCTCTGTAAAAGATGTGTGTCTAATATTTTACTGCTCATTCATTCCCAGATGTTTCACCCTCTCCCTACTGACAGGCTTACCTTTCCCTGGAATGTGATTATTAAACTCACCTGCCTCTGGAATAGCGATGACTTACTGTAAATGTGATATGGTCCCAACCTAGAAGGAACACCTTGTATTGACTAACCAACCAGCTCTCGCCAAGTACCCCAAGCCCTGGTGCCTTCTTCATTCTCCTTAAAAAGAGTTCTAACCACTGCACAGGCTGCTGCTCTCCCTTAGAGACAGCCAGGCAGGCCTTTCCTCTAATAAAGCCTGTTTCACCTGGCTTTTGGCCTCAGACTAATCTTTCAGCTAACCCTTTGCTTTCTTTGCCTCCCTCATCTATCACCAATGGATTTCATATAACTCACTTACATCTTCTCTTTTGATTGCAATGTATAAAACAAGGTGGAAAACTATCATTCTGTGAAGCATTATATTAATCTCTTGAGATTTTGTTTCCTGGTTTTGGCTCAAATAAACTCACAAAAATTCTCTATAGGTTTGAAAGTTTCTTATGTTGACAACATTGCCATTCTCTTTCAAGGCTGCTCCATTCCCATCAGTCATTCCCTCCATTTTTCTCTCTTACTGATTGACCTCCTCAAGCTATTTACAGGGTTTGCAGTTGTAGCTTTGATTTGGGACTTACCTTTCCAACTCCAGCACTCCCTATTAATTAAATTTATTGTTTAGAATCACTTCGCTCATATTCCAGGGAAGGGAATCTTGCCCCATCCATGTTTTTCAGCCAGGCTGTAGATTGTAAGTAACCCTGTATTACAAATCCAAATGCTGTACATCAAGGAGAAAATGAATTGACTATACTCAGAAGCAAGTAGTTTTCCATAGCAGTAGCAAGAATCAGCAAGATCAACCTTATTAGGATAGGTGATATTTTCATAATAACCCCAGGCAACAAATATCTAATTGAAGATGTTCTTATAAATGTTTTAATAAACACATGACTGTGTGTGTGTGTGTGTGTGTGTGTGTGTGTGTGTGTGTGTGTGGTGAGAAGCATGAGGGTACAACAGAGTATTATTTGAATGTTCTGGGTTTAATTGATTTCAGAGAGGAAGGGAGAAGAGGGGAGAGAGAGAAACATCAATGATGAGGATCATTGATTGGCTGCCTCCTGCATGCCCCCCACTGGGGATTGAACCACATCCCTGGAATGTGTACTGACCAGCAATCAAACCGTGACACTCACCCATAAGCCACACTAGCCAGGCAGACTCACATCATTTGAATAACAAGGTCAGTTGATTAAATTAGGCTGAGACAAGGATAGAGTTCTAGAGAGGGATATTCCCTCCTGCTAGTGATAAAGAACAGGGAAAACAGAAGATTTAAAGTCTTTTGTTTATAAATCATAATCTTATTTAGGAAAAATAAGTGGTATTAACCCTTAGTAGTTCTCTTATTGCAATTTTTTCCCCCCTTTTAGGCTGAACTTGGTATTTGTTTTCACCTGATTTCACATGTGTAAACATTTTAGGAAAAACCTAATGTGACTTATGAAAATGACAGAATCTTGCTTAAGCATCAGAGGCACTTTTGGTGGGAGATTAGGCTTTCCCTTCTATGGACTGCTCTCCCCCCCACCCCTGCCAGGTATATCTTTTCATCAATGTCAGAAGATACTTGTGTTGAAGGCTAACTTTAATGTATACTCAGACTTAATATTCTTTCTCTTCCACCAAGGTATTGCTTGTTCCATCACACATTCTCATGTATCTTCAATATTGCTTATCTGATTTTTTTTCATTCAGCCTATATACATGCACAAGTCTCTCAAAGACACAAATTAATTCTTTATCCTTTATAGTTACTATTTAAATTTTCTCACTTTCTTGAATTAGGCATAAATAATTGCTAGTTCCAAATTCAGAGATCCTATATATTTTTCAAATCAATTGCAATCTGCTTACTATTCTTATACCTTTTCTGGAACTTCTTTAAGGTGCAGAATTATTCTATAATTACTAAATCTAAGGTATACCATCTAATCTTCATCTTGATAGAGCTGCAAGGACATTTAACATTGTTGATATTTAAAGTCTCTTCTTCCTTGGCTTCCAAAAATAAATGGTTTGGTTCTCCACAAACTTTTTTCCTAATAACATTTTAAAAGGATTTCATAAGAAGTTTTACATTGATTTCCACTTAACTTTGGTATTCCCTTCTATCTCCTATTGAGATCACTGCTTACATCAAGCAGAGTCTACCAGATAAATAAAAGCAGCAGGATATAGATTTATCACATTTGCAGCACCACTGAGAAGGATAGTTAATAGTCCTTGCAAGACTGTCTCGGCTTCTGATTGATGGAGCCTAAAGTTCACTTAGTAGGTTAGGAGGAAGAGGAGATCAGGAGCAGGTTGGAATCCTATGAGCACAAGCTTAAATCACATGGATGGGCTGACACTTATGTACATTCTTAGTGTCCCTTTCCTTGATGACAAGGACATCCTGCAGAAGCTGAGGCCTTGTGTCACAAAGTCAGGCACAACCATCTGGTCTAGTTGTTGCTTCATGCCAGTGAGGTAAATCAGTAGGTCAGCAACAATTAATATGTGCTATAAAATTGCTGCTACCAACCTTCTGCCCTTTAAAATTATAAAAACCCTGCAGGTTTTCCTGGTGGTTAGAGCATGCTCAGTGGTTAGAGCATTGGCCCATTGTAAACTACTAAGTGCAGCTTTCACTGAATCAGATAAATTTTGATAAGTTGTATTTTCATTTTAATTTAGTTAAAAATATTTAAAAATTTTCTCTTGAGAGAAATTACTTTTTTAAAAAGTCTCCTTAGCTCCTATTTTTTTTTTAATCCTTTGCGTGTTCATCATAGCATCTTGTTTCCTATTTAATAGAAGTGAAGAAAAGTAAAAAGGTCACTGATCTATTGATAGAACTGACCACAAATATCAGGTTAATGGACTTATATTTATTTAAAATTTATGCACAGCAAGAACAAGTTCATAAGGTAATAGTTAAAGTTAATTAAAATAAATAGAAGTGCCATATTTCTGTTTTTTAATGTTCTCATTAAACATTTAAAAGCCTCTGTTTGATTAGATTAGAGATGAAAGCTATTTAATAAAAAGTTGAAGTATACAATGATTTTCCTCAATATGGGAGATACTTAATACTCAAAAACTTAGAGGAGTATTAGTAAATAAATCAGGATTATGCTGCAATATATGGGGTAGTCAGAGAGAAAGTAATAGTATTGCAATAATGAAATGCAACATGGTCTAATAGAATTTTGCAGCAATCTCTTAGAGACACATGTTTGTTTTCCAAATTTTCCATCACCTACTTTGTAAGCTTGGTAAGATAACTGCATTACTTTCAGTCTCAGAATTTTCACATTCCAAATCTTCTAATATGTACGCATTTATCATATGTGCCAGGAACTGTCCTGAGTGTGTTAGTATATTTTATTGCCTATTAACTCTGTGATACAAAATTGGGAAATAATACATGAGGTTTCTGAAAGCTCTGAAATCTCATGGTGATATCTAATGTTAGTATTGGATATATAGAGCAGTTTTGGAGATTTTATATTGATTAATTTTGCTGATTAAAAGAAGGGGTATATTATAATTATTACCATCAGCATATATCTCATGATAGTAATGATACTACCAACTCAAGTGGTATTTTTGATGGAATGATCTCCCATCAACATAACATATCTTTAAACTCCATCACAAGAAGGTCTAAAGTTCTCCTAATTTGGATTAAGCCCTTAACAGAAATCAACATGAGGATGTGAATCCATTAAGCTATAAGTATTCATTAATTATGTATTATATTTAGGTTTTTGGTTGTTAGTAAAGATTTAAATATCTTAGTAATAGGACCTAAGACAGATAAATTTTACTTGGTGAGAATATAAAAACTGGGTATATTAAATGTCAGAACTTATTGAAAACAGGAGATCCTGGAAAGCTGGAGGGTGAATCCATTTTGTTTTCTACCACTTTCCTCCCCTCCCCGCCTTTCCATATATGTAGGTTCTATTTTGACACTTAGCCTATAGATACAAAATATGTTCAAATTGTTCAGTTTTGAACAATAGCAATAACAGATTTCTAACATATAAGTTGAAATGTTACAAGAAACTATAAGATCTAGTGGGTAAAATATTAGGCCCAGAGTTCGCAGCGAGGGCAGTTGTGAGGGATCAGGCCTTAAGGGAGGGCAGTTGGGGGCGATCAAGCCTGCAGGGGAGGGCAGTTAGGGGTGACCAGGCTGGCCGAGGAGGGAAGTTGGGGGCAAACTGGCTGGTAGGGGAGCAGTTGGGCATCAATCAGGCTGTCAGGGGAATGGTTAGGGGGTGATCAGGTTGGCAGGCAGAAGCCATTAGTGGCAATTAGGAAGGCAGGCAGACAAGCACTTGGGAAATAGCTGTCCTGGATTGTGAGAGGGATCCTAGATTAGAAAGGGTGCACACTGAACTGAGGGACACCCTCCCTGCTATAATAATAAAACACCCTCACCCTCTACTCGATAATAAAAAAGGGTAATATGCTAATTAGACCAGACAGCCAGATGTCCTTCCAGACAAAGCCATGGCAGCTGCAAGGGCTGACATCCTTCCAGACAAAGCTGCAGGCAGCCGTGGTGGCTGTGAGGGCCCAGGGCAGGCAGCCGCGGTGGCAGGAGCAGCAGCAGTGGGGTGTTTGGGACAGTTCCTTCCCCTGATCGGCCCTGTCTCTCCTGCTTCCTGGGGGGAGGGGGCCTAAGCCATCAGTAGAACATCTCCTGCCGAAACCCCTTTGGCTCAGTGGATAGAACCTCGGCCTGCAGTCTGAAAAGTCCCAGGTTCTATTCTGGTCAAGGGCATGTACCTTGGTTGCAGGCACATCCCCAGTAGGGGATGTGCAAGAAGCAGCTGATCGATGATTCTCTCTCATCGATGTTTCTAACTCTCTATCCTTCTCTCTTTCTCTCTGTAAAAAAATCAATAAAATACAATATATTTAAAAAAAAAAAAAAAAATAAAAGAAAAAAAAAAGAACATCTCCTGATGACTCCCGAACTGGGAGGGGCATATGAATTTTCATGCACCTGGTCTCTAGTAGTTAATAATTTTATATTACACTTGATAGTTGCTAAAAAAAAAAAAGTAGATCTTAAAAGTTCTCACTATAAGAAAAATATTTTTGTAACTATGTATGGTGATGAATGTTAATTAGACTTATTGTGCTGACTATTTCACAGCAAATACAAAAATTATACATTATGTGGCATACCTGAAACATATAATGTCTTACATCAATTGTAGCTCAATAAAAAAGCATATTTTACTTAATTATTTTCTAAATTTATATCTCCCTCCAGGAGGGTAGGGACTTTTATTCTGCTGCCAATTATTTTTTCCAATTGACCTGATGGGCTTATTTTGAGTCAGGTAAGGGGACTGAAGGTGTTAGTAAGAAAAATCTCTTTCCTCCCTCCATTAATTATCTATTGTTGCATTGTAAATTAATCCAAATTTATTGGATTAAAACAAAAAAAAACATTTAAAAAAAAAATCTTGTGAATGGGCAGTCTTGGGAGTAGCCTGTGGCTATACCTGTGGGAGAAAGCATAAAGCATGCAGATCTGTGGGTTTCATGGTAATAGCCACCAGAAAGCATCTGTTGCTGAAGAGAAATTCTAAGGTAGCATGTCACCAGGCTACCTCATTGACCCCCTGGTGCTCACACCATGGGATCATGAACTTAGTGGCTATGGGGATAGCAGTGAGATTACTGGCCAATAGCAGAGAGCCTCCAATGAGCACCATCTTTCAAGGATACCAGCTAACCTTTGAAAGCAAGTTCATTATTGTATATCACACCCTTTTGAAACCTAGAGTGGGCAGAAATTAATTCTTATCAGAACTGATACAAAAGGCCAGCAGCTTCATTGGGTATATGACCTGTGCACAAGGCTGCATGCTAGGATTAATGCTCTGATGTCATGGATGTGACATTCTTAATAGCTTTTGAACAAAGGACCCTGCATTTTCAATTTGTATTGTATCCCACAAATTAGATAACCATTGCTGCTGTTGCATATTCCAGCTGTATATGGGCTTTTCCATTTCCTTTGTGCAGAAGACACAAAGCAACATCAGTACCTGAGAATTTAACACCTGATTTATTGACATGAGATCTCACAAATATCCCCTCAAATCTAAGGAACTGTTAATGAAATGAGGTAGAAGCAGCTGACCTGAATAACTGAAGAAGGTGATTTATAAGTGAAAGACATCTACCGGAGCAGCGTGATAAAATTGATGAACATCGTTTCTTTTGAAAACCATCGCCTCCTAGAGTGTCACTTTCCTGTGTTTTTCCAATTGTGCTTATTCTCATTTACATTTTTAATCCCCTACTATCATGTTCTCTCTAAGAGTGTCTTCTTTTCATTGGCAGTTTCTCTTACCGTGTATTTTTTAATTTAACTTCCAAGGTTAGCTTGGGCTATGCTTTTTAAAAGTTGATCTCTTCCATAGCATTACGCTAGCCAGCTGTTAAGAGTAATTAGAATACAGCCTGTGAGAATGGCAAGAATAGAATGGGTTTGAGACATTTTGAAGACTAAATCAATATAAATCAATAGATCTTAAACTGTTGAGATATGGAGTTCTAAAGTGTATAAGTTAAATGTGACTTTTAATTTACAACCTATTAAGTCAAAGTGACCAAACACCAAAAAGGTTAAAAGGTTTAAAAGACTTTATAAACAAAACAAAACAACAAAAAAATATGTCATGGCTATTTTTCATGGTGACTTTGAGACTTTTATTTTGTAGTATTTCTCTAACTGAGAAAGTATATGTAAGCTAAATTCTTGTTTTAAAAATATTGTTTACTTTAGTCTTTGAGAGCATGTTATACACCAGTTCTGATACCATTATAGTTAACCTAATTATTAATTAACAGGAAAGGAGCAAAGGGAAGGCTGGACAATATGGGCATGCCATTTGTTTAACACTCTCCAGTTCTATCCCCCACAGAAGGGGAGGGACTGGACAAAGAATGAATAGACATATGCTTAAGAAAGTGTAGGTGACATAGGGAAGGGTGATTTTCTGTCAGTCACATCTGGGAGCAGGTCATTGGCCAGAATGGCTTGGCCACTGGAAGGGCATAAAATCTGAGATGCTTAAACTCCTAAACAAGGGGGGGTTCTTTCTCTCTCTCTCTTCCTTGCTGACTCCTGGCTTGCAGGGCTTTTACAGTCCATACTCGCCAACACAGCTCATGGCCACTTTGACCTCACACAAAATGGACTGATGGACTGAGAGGGCAGGAGGACTCCACTGTGGGGGAGGGCGGAGTTATCCTCCATTTTGTGTAACTGGACCCTAGCCCTCACCCAACCAATCAGGGTCAGCCAAAGCAGTGACATCACCACCAGTGTAAAACCCCAGGGCTTGGCGAAGTTTACGCTCTTGTCCACCATGCAGTTGGCGTGAGTGGGACAGAGCCCATGTTAACATGGAAGAGGCTCTCTTGTTAATTGCATCGAACTTGGCTCCCTGGTGGTCTTTGGGGATCACGGAATCACGGTACAACAGGACTAAAATTAGCCTGATCCTGTGTTGGATTCAACTCTGCCATGGATCAGACCCTTTGGACCATTTGCTTTTATCACTGCTGGATCCCTAACTGCAACTTTTCTAGGACTGGTGTAAGGGAATTGGGGCTTTGGAAACTGAGGGACATAAGTCCATGCAAACAAAGCTTCCTACCATATCTCTTCCTCCAGTGGGGCCTCTGGTAATTCTTATTCCAGCAGCGCCCCAAATAACCTAGCAATGGAAAAAGGCAGTCCAAGCAATTCCCGATAACAATTCTATCAAGAGTAATAAATTTATGTAAATATATTCCAGGCAGTTGGAATTGCTTGGCAGTCTCTAAATTCCTTTTCCACTTTCCTAGGCAAGGGGAGTGGTTATGTATAATTAATATGCAGATTATCATTTGTTTGCCAAATAACAAGTGCTGATAACACTGTTCCAGACAGAGGTGCCACTATTAAAGATGTCATCATGGGAATAAAATGTACAATATCAAGTAAACAGGGAGCAGAAATCACCTGTGAGGACCTGTAAGCAATTCTGTTTGCAAAGCATGCCATTGTATGCAATGTTAATGATAGACACTCCGGGCATCTGTAGTACTTCCAGGATAGCATAGAAACTCACCAATAAACAAAGCACTGAAGAGAGGGTATAGATGTTTAAATTTT
Source organism: Pipistrellus kuhlii (assembly GCF_014108245.1). Taxonomy (NCBI): domain Eukaryota; kingdom Metazoa; phylum Chordata; class Mammalia; order Chiroptera; family Vespertilionidae; genus Pipistrellus; species Pipistrellus kuhlii. The sequence goes on from NW_023425584.1 coordinate 55,413,283, forward strand.
TAAATGCTTTTAACCACCAGCAAAAATTATAGCATTGTTCACAAAATTACATGTATTTTCATCTCATGTTCCCCCTCTGGGTTATCAGATTGACTATCCTGGTATCACCATGCTTGTGTTGAAGTAAACCTTATTTTACTTAAAAATGGCCCTAAAGCCTAACAGTAGTGATGTTCATAATTCAGATATACCAATGAAGACTTAAAGTGCTTTCTTTAAGTGAAAAGGTAAATAAACATTCTCAACGTAATAGTTATTTTATAATCTCATATCATCACAAAAATCAATGGTGATGTAAAATAAGATACTTTGAGACAGAGAGGGAAAGATGACATTCACATAACTTTTATTATAGTATATTGTTATAACTGTTCTATTTTATTATTAGCTACTAGAGGCCCAGTGCACAATATTTGTACGTGAGGGGAGGGGAGAGGGAGGGCACGGGGAGAGGGGGTGTCCCTTTGCCCAGCCTATACTCTCTCCAATCTGGGACCCCTCAAGGGAAGTCTAACTGCCTTTTTAGGCCTGATCCAACAGGCAGTCTGACATCCCTCTCACAATCTAGGACTGCTGGCTCCCAACTGCTGGCCTGCCTGCCTTCCTGATTGTCCCTAATCGCTTTTGCCTGCCAACCTGATCACCCCCTAACGACTCCCCTGCCAGCCTGATTGATGCCTAAGTGCTCCTGTTTCAGCCTGTTTGCCCCAACTTTCCTCCTCTGCCAGCCTGGTCATCCCTAACTGCCCTTCCCTGCAGGCTTGATTGCCCCCAACTGCCCTCACTTGCAGGCCTGGTCCCTCCTAACTGCCCTCCCCTGCTGGTCTGATTGCCCACAGCTGCCCTCCCTTACGGGCCTAGTCCCTCCCAACTGCCCTCTCTTGCTGCCCATCTTGTGGCCATCTTGTGTCCACATGGGGGCAGGATTTTTGACCACATGGAGGCAGCCATCTTGTGTGTTTGAGTGATGATCAATCTGCATATTACTCTTTTATTAGATAATATAGAGGCCTGGTGCATGGGTGGGGGCCAGCTGGTTTGCCTAAATGATGTCCCTGGCGAGGGGCCTGTGGTGGTTTGCAGGCCAGCCACGCCCCTCTGCCAACCAAGTAGGGGCCCTGGTTTATTTATCTTCTACAATTGAAACTTTGTAGCCGGAGTGGAGCCAAGCCTTCTGCTTCCTTGTTGGGGGCAGGGATTTATTTACCTTCTATAATTGAAACTTTATAGGGTTAAGTGGAGGCCTGGGCCTGCCAGGGTGTGCGGAAAGCTTGGCTTCCTCTGTCATCTGGGAAACCCAAGCCTCCCTTTTGCTTTCTCCATGGCTGGAGCCATCTTGGTTGGGTTAATTTGCATACTCGCTCTGATTGGCTGATGGGTGTGGCTTCTGGGTGTAGCAGAGTGATGGTTATTTTTTTTTTATTTTTATTTTTTTTTTTTTTAGGGTACTTTTATTTTTTTTTTATTTTTTTATTTATTTATTTATTTATTTTACATATTTTAATGATTTTTTTTTGCCCCCCTCCCTCCCTCCCCCATATCCCCTCCCTCCCCATAGTTTTATGTCCATTGGTTGTACTTATATGCATGTATACAAGTCCTTCGGTTGATCTATATTATTTTGCATATTACTATTTTATTAGATCACATGTGTCAAACACAAGGCCCGCGGGCCAAATCTGTCCCTCCAGGCCTTGCAATGTGGCCCGCACCGTGCTGTCATCACTGCACTCCACTGTGTTTCCATCACAATGACAGTTTATGACTGTTCAGTAAACCATTCGGCCTGCGATTTAGGCTGGATTTTAGATTTTGGCCCCTTCTCTGATTGAGTTCGACACCCCTATATTAGATAGAAATAGATGCCCCTTGGAGGAAGATTCCTGCAATAGGATTTCCTGCTGTGGTCACTGTCCCGCCTGCTTTCCTCCCTTCTCCAGGTCTGGCCTGCTTCTCTGCCTTCTCCCTGCCCACCTGCTTTCCTCCCTTCTCCCTCAGCCCACCTTCTTTCCTCCCTTCTCCCTGCCCAACCTGCTTTCCTTCTTCTCCCCAACCCTGCTTGCTTGCTTCTCTGTAGCACTTGGCTTCTTTCTACAATACATGTCTTCAGTTTTCCCTCTGGCCTGGATATGCAAATTAACTGCTGTCTTAATTGGGTTAATTTGAATACTCACCCTGATTGGCTGGTGGACAGGGCTAATGGGTGCAGTGAAGATGCAGTCAATTTGCATGCTTCTCTTTATTAGGTAGGATTGTTATTAATCTGTTATTCTTCCTAATTTATAAGTTAAACTTCATCATAGTTTATATATGTGTAGGAAAAATATTTGGTTTCAGGCATCCACTGGAAATTTTGGAATGTATTTCCAGCAGAAAACGAGGGAATTACTGTATAACTGAAATTTGAAGAGACTCTATGAGCTTTTTATCTTTTTTTTTCTAAAATCTTTACATATATTTTGATCACCCATTTTTTCTCAAGTTAGCTTTTTAATTTTCATTAATGCATTTGAATTTTTTCTTTATCTTATTCTGATTCCTTTTTGTATAATCCTCATGATTTTGTAAAATTTTCTGATCTTCCTTATATTTTCCATCTTGCACTTGTTTTTCAAAAATGACCTATTTCTTCTATTAAACTTTTTTCAGTTATACTTTTCTTTTGAATATTCAGAATAATTTCCCCATCTTCTTTCTTCTTAATATTTTAAATTTAGAAAATATTTATTTTAAAGGAAATTTTGTTTACAAGAAAATTGAGCATAAAGTATATAAGTATACACATACACCTCTCTCACCTCAGTTTTTCCCTTTTATTAACATTTTGCATTTATATGATACTAGAGGCCCAGTGCACAGAATTCGTGCACGGGTGTGTGTGTCCCTCAGCCAACCTGCACCATCTCCAATCTAGGACCCCTCGGTGGATGTTTGACTGCTGTGCCTCAACAGGCAGTCGGACATCCCTCTCACAGTCCTGGACTGCTGGCTCCCAATTGCTCACCTGCCTGCCTGATTGCCCCTAACGGCTTCTGCCTGCCAGCATGATCACCCCTTTACCACTCCCCTGCCAGCCTGATCAATGCCTAACTGCTCTCCTGCCGACCTGATCATCCCCAACTGCCCTCCCCTGATAGCCCGGTCACCCCCAAATGCCCGCAACTGCATATTCCCTCTTCATTAGATAGGGTTTTTCTTTAACATATTGGATAGCCCTAACTGGTTTGGATCAGTGAATGGATTAATGGCCTGCAAACTCAAGGGTCCCAGGTTCAATTTTAGTCAAGGCCATGTACCTTGGTTGGCGGCACTTACCCAGTGGGAACTGTGTAGAAGGCAACTGATCAATGTGATCTCATAGATGTTTCTTGCTCTCTATCCCTTTCCCTTCCTCTCTGTAAAACATCAATAAAATATATATATAAAAAAGAAACATTTAAGATTCCTCCATATCTGCCTGGCTGGTGTGACTCAGTGGCTGAGAACCCAGGCTGGGCCGGGAGGGATCTCTGGGTGGGTCCGAGCGCCTCTGCCAGCCTGAGAGCCCAGGCTGGGGGCATGGACCCAAACCACAGCTTGGTGCTGGAACGTTCTCGCGCCCACAACCGCCTCCCCCGCCAGCTGCTTGGTGCCTGAGCTCATAGGCTCTGAGTGGCCAGGGATTGTTCTGGGACCCCTGCCACAAAGGGCCTACAGGTTAGGAGCAGCCTGGGTCTGGAGGATGTTGCCTGGGAAACCCAAGCCTCCCTCCTTCTCTCTGTGGCCATAGCCATCTTCATTGGGTCTATTTGCATACTTGCTTTGATTGGCTGGTGTGCGTGGCTTGTAAGTATAGCAGAGTGATGGCTAATTTGCATATCACTCTTTTATTAGGTAGGACCAGACATCTAGTGCATGAAATTTGTGCATGTGTGGAGTCCCTAGGCCTGGCTGGTTATCAGGGCCTATAGGGACTGTCTTGCCCAATCCCTATCAGGGCCAGCCCTGCTGCCGACTGGGGCCTGCCAGCAGGGGACTGAGGGTCTGCTGATTGCCAGCTGGGGCCTGCTGGCTGCTGGACGGGACCTTTAGGAGTGGGGGAGGGATAGGGGGAGGGACTACAGGAGGTTTGCCAGAGGGGGAGGCACTGGTAGGAGGTTGGGTGTGGGAGTGCACTGACCACCAGAGGGCAACTCCTACGTTGAGCATCTGCCCCTTGTTGGTCAGTGTGCATCATAGCCTGGTCGACTAGTCATTCTGGTCATAATGGTAGCTTAGGCTCTTACAGATATTACTATTGATGAGGAAATATTTATTCATTATTTTTAACCAAAATCCATATTTGAAATTAGGTTTTACTTTTTGTGAATGAGGCAGGAATCTATAAAACCTATGTAAAAGGCTGAATCTATGGACAGATAAATTACTCATTCTCTTTGGACAAAATAAAAAGATGTGGTAAATATGTATTAAAAGATTAATGGGAAGAAATTAAAATCTTTTTTTTTTTTTGGAATTAAATTATTGAGCCTAATAGCTTTAATTTTACCATGAAATGGTATGGAAGATAATTTGCTAGGATGCACACACATCAAGAGAAAAAACACATTTTTTAAAGCAAAATTACACATAATAAATAACATTTTTATGTTCTCTAAAACCTTTTTTATATGAATGGCTTTTTTTTTTAAATATCATTGCTCACTTAAATAAAATTGTATTTACACAAATTTTACCTACATACACAATTGAGGCAGAAATTCACATAGTGCACTGATGAGAACTGCTAGTGTCTCAACTCCCTGGGAATGATCCTAACTGTGAGTAATCCCGGATCTAATTCGCAAGTACCTAGGGGGGCCTTCAAGGGTTAGGTAAGCTCCAAGTTTCATTCTCAGTCAGTAAGAGAGAGCTATGTCTTCTTGGAAAATAGTTTGATTCCTTAGAGGTGTCTGCAGGGTCTAATTTTGTTAGTTTGTTCTGGAAACTATTGAAAAACCAGTTTATGGTATACTATTTAGTGTGAATTGTTAGAGAAGACATGATCATTCTACATTTCATTTTTCTCAAATACATGTGAGTCAACCTGTGCATTATATAATTAATGAAAATATAATAGGTTTTTATAACATTTTGTAATTCAATTATGATACTGCTTATAGTCAGTATAAAGGATTTTTAAAAATTACTAATACTAAATTAATCATAAGTTGCATGTTAAGTGTTTTCAAATTGCCATTCTTAATTTTATCACAAATGATAATTTTGTAAATTATTCCTTTAGCGTAATTTTATTGACTTGAAAAGTAATGAAGATTCCCAAAGTACTACCTTTCTTTTCACATTAGCACTTGAAAAATAATCTACCTAATTAAATTTTTCAGAAATTTTAATTTTTGAAATTACACAGAAATGAAACAAAATGATACCTCTTCAAAATGAACAAAATTATATTACTTCAGAATAATTAGAACTGAAGTATGAATGAAAGTTCATTTCTAAATATTATAATTATTGGTATTTCTTAATTCTGATCCATAATTCTATAGAAATCTATGGTCTGCTTGTTTTAATCTCAGAATTTCTATGCCCAATATGTGGTTTTATAATAATTTTACTTCAGCTTGGCATTTATTAAAAAGAAAAAAATCTTGCCCAAACCGGTTTGGCTCAGTGGATAGAGAGAATCAGTCTGTGGACTGATGGGTCCCAGGTTCGATTCCGGTCAAGTGTATGTATTGTACATTGGTTGCGGGCACATCCCTGGTAGGGGGTGTGCAGGAGGCAGCTGTTAGATTTTTCTCTCTCATTGATGTTTTTAGCTATCTCTCTCCCTTCCTCTCTGTAAAAAATCAATAAAATATATATTTTTAAAAACCTTATGTCAGCCGAAACCGGTTTGGCTCAGTGGTAGAGCGTTGGTCTGCGGACTGAAAGGTCCCAGGTTCGATTCCGGTCAAGGGCATGTACATTGGTTGCGGGCACATCCCTGGTAGGGGGTGTGCAGGAGGCAGCTGGTCAATTTTTCTCTCTCATTGATGTTTTTAGCTCTCTATCTCTCTCCCTTCCTCTCTGTAAAAAATCAATAAAATATATTTTTTTAAAAACCTGACGTCAAAAACTACATGAAAGCATTTACTGGACATAGTGCCTGAGGGGGGAAATCAGTGAAAACAAAAAAACATACAATGGTCAAAGTTTGGAAAGAGTACTTAAGCTACATGTACACACAAAGGTTGATATTTTAAATCCCTTTGATGAGGAAAGGTTTTCATAAAATCAGGAAATTCCTTTAATGTCTCCATAATATGTGGAGGAAGTGGGATGGGGATAAAAGTGGTAAAAGGAAAAGAGACAAAGTGCCTTTGAAAAAGGGTGGATCCCCAACTCAGTTTTATCAGCTGGTTATCAGTAGCAGACTACTTATATATATTGCTCTTTTCCGTGAAAATTAGCCAGTAATTCCTTTCTCTAAGACATGGTTCTCAATAGGGACATTTAAAAATGTCTAGAGACATTTTGGTTCTCACACTGGGGGTGGAGGGAAAGTGCATTTAGCTTCCAATGGGCAGAAGCAAGAATGATACATACTAAACATCCTACAATGAACCAGACAGGCTACCACAACAAGAATTATCTGGACCAAATTGTCAGTAGTGCTGATGTTGAGAAACACTGTTTTAAGATAAAATAAGAGATTCTTGGGAAGATGTCTGCCTACTGGAAGGCAGACTGCAAGATAGTGTGTGAGAGAAAATAAAAGGGAGAGTGTGTGGTCATACGGGGAGTGTTTGTTAGTGAGTTGAGGGACAGCTATACTCCAGGAGACTCTGGGGGACTGATCAGACAGCCCCCACTGCTACTGGGTTCCCTCCTGAAGTGACTGGCTCTGACATGGAGACCTCGCCATCTTGAAGGGGAAAGTGGATGTTATTGGAAGCCAGAAAATCCTGGAAATCTACAACTAGGGCACCCAGCAAACAGCTGCAAACCCAAGAACACTGGTCCCCAAGTGGTGCCAGCAAGCAGATTCAGAGGAGCTCTGCACTCTCTCAGGGAAAGGTCAGATTTCGCCTGGGATAAGATGCGGTCTGTGGTCCTGGGCAGGAGAGAGAAACACAGGGGGATCTGGAAGACCTGGGGAAGTCTGCACCCAGAAAAATCTGCAGCCATCGGGGGCTGACGTGATCTGTGAATGTGGAAGGGGGTCCACAGAGCTGCTAACAGAAGAGAACTCTAAAAAGCATAGCTGAACTGGGTGCAAAAAGAAAATTTAAAAATTTGGGGACACTCTAAGAGACTGCAGCGGAAAGTTGTTTTTCTGGAACCTGGGGATCAGAGTGGGGAATAAAGATCAGAGAACCAGCTCTGGGGCAACCCATTCCCCCAAACCGGTAATAAGTGCCACAGGGAAAACAAAACAGAACACTAGCTAGAGCGGACCCATAGACCCGGAAGTCAGTCCAGAAACACTGCCACCCAGGGGTTGAATCACAAATTGACTCTGTGTAAACACAAATAAAGGAATATAAGAAATAAAGATGTACTGCCTGCTTGAAAATCAGGACTCTGACCTATAACTGAGGAGCAGTGGAATGCAGCGAACTTCAGTACTGTCCTGACTGGAAACAGGCATGCCGAACAGAAGAGTAGAGGAAGTGAATGACCTTCACTACTGCACATTTTTATTTATTTTTTTCATCTTTTACTAAATAAAATAATTTTTTTTCTTTTTTTCTCACTTGGTTTTGCCTTTTTAATTATTACATTTTTATTTTCAATCAGTATTATTACTACTACTATTTTACCTTTTTTTTTTTAAGTGTCATTTTATTCTTTCTTTAGTTTACTTTGGGATTAGTGTTCTACATTCTATTTTCATCTTTCTTTTAACATCATTTTACACTTATCTCAACTTTACCTTTATGCTAATACTCTCTTCCTCACTTTTTCCCATTTGTTGTCCTGTTTCTTTTACCCTACTCCTGCTTTAGATTTTCCCTATTCCTTCTTTTTTACTGCCTGTTAAAATTTCATCCTACTTAATATATCCAATTTCCAATCCCCTGCTCCAAGTACATACACACCTCTTTCTTCTCTTTCTTCACTTTCCAGAATTTATTTTCTCTCTCTGCCCTCTTATTGTTTTTTGCTTGATTGTTGATTATATCATATTTTTATGCTTGTTTGTGGGATTGTTTCGCTTCTTTTTGTTTTTTTGTTTTGTTTGCATTTTGCTTCTGTTTTCCCTCACCTCACTTGATATTAGTTGTTGTTTGTAGTTTGCATTCATCTCTATGTATTTGTTGCTGTCTTTTTTGGGGGGATTAGTGGCTGTTCTATTGGAGTTTTCTCCCCATATAAATAACCCCCCCCTTCCTTATCTTTTTTTTCTCTCTTTTTTTTTCTTTACCTAATTTCATTTTTTGCACTCCTTTTCTTTTTCTTTTCTTTCTTTCTTATCCTCTAATTCGCCTTTCTTGCTGATCAGGATTATTAATATCGTGAATACATTTGTGTTTAGTGTCTTGTGCATTGTGCCTTGTTTTGTTGTGTTGTATGTTGTGCCTTTAAATCAAAACAGGAGAAAGAGAAATACATAACCAGACACCCAGAGAAGAGAGATCATGGGGAGATTAAAAAAATTAGTCTGCATATAAAAGAAGAACAGGCATCATTAGAAATGGAGGCAAGCAACTTGTTAGAGAAAGAATTCAGAGAAATGGTCATAAGGTGGATAAAAAGAATGGAAGACAAATGCAACAATATGTGTAAGAACCAAGAGGAAATGAAGAAGAACCAAAAGGAAATGAAGAACCAAGAAGAAATAAAAAAATGACATTGCTGATATAAAGAATTCAATAGAAAGCATCAACAGTAGACTAGAAGAAGCAGAGGACTGCATCAGTGAGCTAGAAGACAAAGTAGGAAAAAATAACCAAGTAGAACAGCTTCTAGAAAACAATTAAAAAGCAGGAGGAGAGTCTAAGGGAACTTCGGGACAACATGAAATGAAACAACATGCACATAATAGGGGTGTCAGAGGAGAGGGAACTGAGAAAGGAATAGAAAACCTGTTTCAAGAAATAATGACAGAAAACTTCCCTGATATAGGGAAGAAAAAATCTACACAAATCCAAGAAGCTCAAAGAGTCCCAAGCAAAATAAACCCCAAAAGACTAATGCCAAGGCACATTATAATTAAATTGGCAAGCACCAATGACAAAGTAAGAATCTTAAAAGTAGCCAGACAGAGACAGAAAGTTACATATAAAGGATCCCCCAGCAGACTAACCACTGATTTCTCAATAGAAACACATCAGGCCAGAAGGGAATGGAATGAAATATACAAAGTCATGCAAAGGAAGGGTCTGAATCCAAGAATACTATACCCAGCAAGGCTATCAATCAAAATTGAGGTTGAAATCAGGAACTTCACAGACAAAAAAGGACTAAGGGTGGAGCAAACCAATGATTTCCCATCAGCTCTGCCCTAAGAGGCCCCTGGGTCTCAGTGTACTGTGGTAATTGCTGCAAGCACCTCTGAGAGAAAGCTGCCCTCAAGTTTCTCCTGCTGCCAGATAGTCCACTTTTTCCCAGTATGAGGCTGGGTCCCCAGAGTCTCTCCCGGAACTGGAGTTCAGAGCAGTCGGGAGCTTTTGTCTCCCTCCCGATTGAGAAAGCAAGCCGCATACTCATTTGCCAATCCTCTCTGTGCACGTGCCTCTGTACCTCTGCCTTCTGCAGCTCCTGTGAGTCTCAGTGTGCTGTTCTCTTTCCTTCTAGTTGTAGAATTTCCACTCTGCCTGCCTTCCTATGGTTATGGATGATGTCTGTTTTGTCTTTTCGTTGTAGTTTTTAAATTGCTGGGTGAGGCAGCAGTTTAGGTGTTTACTTATGCCTTCATCTTGGTTTCTCCTCATTGAAGATAAATTTTAATATTTTCATTGGAATTTATATTTCTAAAATGTTAGTATTTACATTTGAAATTTGCTTCCACCTAATAATATATTTCTGCCTAATAATATATTTCCTCTGTATGATGATACTTTTTAATTCATTTTCTAGCATGAGGTGCATTTTTCTCATTCCAGGATAGATCATTTGTTAAATGCTAGTTTGCCACCCACCTTTCTGAAAAAAAGTAAGATTGACCCTAAAATTTCTACTATCTATATTCCAGGGTAAATGATAGTAACTTATTCCTGGTTAAAAAGAGTTATAAAATATGAATTAAACCTCCAAAATGTCATTATTGCTAAAATGACTTAAGCTCAGTTAAAAGTGTATTTAGAGCAATAGCAGAGGAATGAGTTATAGGAATTTGTTTATTGCTAAGCATGATGCAGGGCTCTTAATAAAATCATGTCTTTAGAACCAATATATATATATATATATACGATAGAACAAGTAATCACTAAAGCCCATAAAGTAGACCATCTCACTTACAGAAGGCATCTAATATTCCTGGGATTAGATTGTATTATTATACCAGTTTGAACACTAGCTATTGGATTAATTTCTTACTTGAAGTAGGCATTAGGTTTTTATTTATTTAACCTACATTTTTAGTGTTGGTTTGAAATCAAATTAAGCTTTACAGGATATACTACATCCAATGTTGACCTTATTATTATTATTATTATTATTATTTTTTTTTTACCAGTTTTTAAAATTTTTTAAAAAAATAAACACAGTTACAATATATATCAGGTACCTTCCAATGTGAAATTGAATAAAAAGCAAGGTATCATAGCAATAAAGTAACTTGATTTCTGTGCCAGACAGATCAACAATTGATTTTCTGCTCCACAACTTAAGGGTTGAATAAAGATAAACTTGGAGACATTTTCTCACTTTCTATGGTAGGCACATGGTAGGGATCAATGATTTTATCATTAATTATTTTTTATGTGTTTTCCCAGAACGAACATTGTTCAAAGTACTTGTTTTTAGATTTTTTGTCTCCTCTTCCTTTCTTTTCCTCCCCCACCCCAGACAGACACAAGCTGATGTATATACAGTTTTTATACATGTATGAGCATTATATTTTTACCTTCTAATAATTTTATGAGGATTAAGTTTGACAATGCATTCTATATTCTTTGTCTTGGACATAATAGCTAAGTGATTTTCAGTCATTATTATTTTCAAATGCTAAGCATATTATATGAACTATATTTTTTAAATAATTTATTACAAATAAGTCTTAAAACAGCAAACATATTACTTTTTGTTAGTAATCCTTATTCCTTTGAGATTCCTATGTGATTTTTAAAATTGTATCACAGAATTTTACATTTTGAGGTATCTTTGATGTTCTTTAGTCATTTCGTTTCATTTCTATGCAATTTTAAAAATTAAAGCTTCTGACAAATTTAGTTAGGTAGATTTTTTCCCCCGAGTGCTAATGTGAAAAGAACTTTAGTACCTTGGGAACCATCATTAATTTTCAAGTCAATAAAGTTACACTAAATCAATAATTTACAAAATTATAATTTGTGATAAAATTAAGAATGGCTATTTGAAAACAACATGCAACTACTAATTAATTTAGTAGGAAGTGAGAGATAAATATTTTTCAGAAATATGCCAGAATTATCTCTGAAGCAATCCTTGTTCATATTGATCCTAATAATCTGTTCCTTTTTTTTTTTGATAGGACTACCAGGGTTGTCTCTGTTGAGATGCTTTTAAAAGAAAAAGCAGAAACATTATCTTGGGCATCTCTAAATTCAAGTGAGATTATATAGTCAGTGAGGAGCATGTTTAGTTATACTATTGTCCAAACTTTTGAATGAGCGATAAAATGCTTATGGAAGGTTTTTAATATCTCAATTACTTGCCTGAAACAAGCTATTTTTTATTTGTTTCCTTTTAATTTGATGTGTGTATTTCCCCCTGAGTTTAAAATAAATTTAAATAAGTTGGCTATTAAAAACAATGCTGACTCAGAAAGAGACTGCCTACTCTGTAGACTAAATAATCATCATTTAGAGTTTTAATGGATTATGGAAATTAAGAGAAATCTGGGCTGGTTTCAGGACAAACCAAATTAAAGCATAGCTATTGAAAATTTCTAACTTACAACCTGAATGTATCTTTATGATTAATGTTTTCTCAGATGTAAATGTCCTCATCTTTTTATATATAAAATGTTATAATTATTTATAGAATGAAGAATTTGATCATTGATACAGTTAATCATTAACATATGCTGTTGCAAAAATGAGAACTTAACACTGGTATTTTACTATTCCACACACTTGTATGAATGTTTCATGTTGAGAAATTTTGGACTAGGTACTTACATCAACCGTACTGCTGAAGCAAGGTATGTATATGCACACACAAATATACAATTATTTATTAAGTTGTCAAGGCACAAAAGTACTTGGTATTTGCAAAAGTATTGCATATTTACAGGTGAATTTTGGACTAGTTCAACATGTATTCCTATTAACTTCCAGCCAGAGATCAGAAAGGCAAATGATACATTTCTCAGATTTCCTTCTTGCTTGCATTCTTGGTGAGAGGTACACCAATCAAATGCACTCTTAGGAGGTTAGGAGAGTAGCAAGATACAAGCCGTCTATTTTGATAGTATCTTGTGATTCATATCTAGGATCCAAAGGACTGGTTTGTATTGCTCTACTTCCTCTCATTCCTTTGGGAATGTTAGTTCAGTGGGGAAGATTCCCAAGGAGCCCTACAAACTACTATTCTTCATATCCTACCCGTTCTTTAGTATCCCATGATGTTGTGATTGTATGCACCTATTTCCACTGAGGCTGGTATCCAAGTCCCCCAAGCTGCCCAGAGTGACTTGCTGTAGCTATCGCGGCCTCTTCATTCTGTTTCTTTCAGGGCAGCCATATTTCCGAGAAGCAGGTCTTGGTTTATTTGCATCCCCTTTTGTATTTGTATACTCTTGCCATGTTAAAATTCCTTCCTGGAGAGTTCAACTTTTTAAATCTGTTGACCTGATGGATGGCACTAGCCTCTTTGTCCTTTTCCCCACTTGGTTCCTAGCATCACATAGTGGCAGGAAATGGATTTAAACCTTCCTTTCTCTCTCAACAAGCAATAGCATTATTCTCAAGTCTCCCTCCTGCTCGTGTTCTCATGCGCAGCATCTCCATTCCTTTATAGCTGAATTATATCAGATTCACTTCAAATGTGATTTTTTTTTCTCTCATGGTATTTGCTATATGTCTGCTTATATTTTTATCATTCTAGAAAGGTATATAATATGAGGTTTTTGCATATTTAAAATTATTTAATGTTATGGGCTCAGCAGAGTTGTGCTGACATCTTAATGACACTATCAAATAATTTATATTACATTTAAGATAGTATGCTATGATAGAATATTTTATTTGCCTGTCATCTTATACATGGAGCAATTAACCAAACAACTGTTTATGATTCTTAGAAGATGGACTGGAAATTGCTTTCAATTATCAATGACTTGGCATCATGTGACTTATTTGACCATAAATGAGTTTATCACTTGAACTAAATTGAATACATTTCCTAATACATACTTATTAGCCATCCCACAGGCACATTGCAAATTGGTGGCCCCCATGGCATGTGCTGTCTCTTTATTGATTCTGATTTAGAATGTATGATCTTTCAACAGATCCTTATATACATCATACAAAAATCAATCCTATTACTTTTTTGCCACTCTCATTCTCACCACAAAAAGTATTTATTCCTCTTGTTGGTATGTTAGTATATGTTTATATTAGGTCTAGTAATAATTAATGTCATTTTCTAATACTTTTTTTAAAATCGAATTTATTTAAACAATACAACAAAATTTAATCAACAATATAGTTGCCGTTGTTTTCTACTACTTGTGCCCAATGCTCAGGAAGCATTTTAATCCCTCTGTTGTAAAATTCTTGTGATTTTGATGCAAAAAATTCGGTTAATGCATTTTTGAGGCATTCTTCATTATTAAATTTTTTTTCCAAGAAGAAAGTTTTGCAAAGAACGAAACAAATGGTAATCAGAAGGGGCAATATCAGGAGAATATGCAGGTTGAGGGAGAACTTCCCATTCCAACTGGCGCAGTTTTTCAGCAGTGATTCTTGCAGTATGCGGTCGTGCGTTATCGTGGTGAAGAATTACGCCCTTCCGATTAATCAGCGCGGGTTCTTTTTCTCTTAAAGCTTGGGCTAACCTTTCCAATTGGGCACTATACACTGCACTTGTAATGGTTTGGTTAGATGGTAAAAGTTCATAATGAAGAATTCCTTTAAAATTCCACCAAACACACAACATCACTTTTTTCGCATGCAAGTCAGGTTTTGGTGTGGGCTGCGGAGTCTCATTTTTGTCCAACCATTGAGGACGCCTTTTCAAATTAACATACAGCACCCATTCTTCATCTCCGTTAACAATTTGCTCTAAAAACGGCAAACGGTTTTGATGAGAGAGGAGCGAACTGCAAATTGTGACTCTTTGATTACGGTTGTTGTAGGTCAACTCATGAGGAACCCATTTTCCAAACTTTTGGACTTTGCCAAGTGCACGCAATTGATTGGAAATTGTTTTTTTGTGAACAATTTAAAGTTGTCGCAAGCTCTTGTTGGGTAATTTGAGGATTTTGCACCAAAAGAGCTTGAAGAGCTTCTTGGTCAAAATTGGACACACGGCCTCGACCACTCTTGTCATCTAATGAAAAATTTCCCTCGCGAAATTTCTCAAACCAACGCTGGCATTTTCTGGCGCTAACTGCATCTTGACCAAGAGCACTACAGATGTTTTTTGCAGCCTCACTTGCTTTTCTTCCAATTGGAACTCGTAAAGCATGCAGTGCCGAATATGCTCTTCATCCGCCATCTTCTTAGCCCTAGTTTTGCAACAAAAACCAAACCAAACACAAACTTTTTCAAGCAAAACTTGTTAATTGCACTTCACACGTTCTGTAGATACCACGTGTTTGAAGGTTATGTCAATACAAGTCAACGCCAAGCAAGATTTTAAACGAATGTTTAAAAACGACATTAATTATTACTAGACCCAATAGTAGGCTGTACAAGGTTGCCTTATTATGATGCACATATAAATGATCGAAGTGGTTATATATGGGAGAGGAAACACTATAGTTAACTTGTAAGATGTAGTCCAAATAATCCCTCTTATTTTGGACCTGGCAGTTTTCCTGAAACTAGCTTTAGTGTACCACTTTTCCCCTACCAAACCTGACTAGAGAAAGCCTTAAGTGGGTTTAGTCAGTTCATCATTAACTGGACCTTATGGGTGCATTTTGCTGCCAAAGAGCTTGCCCCATCTTTCTAGAATGCTTATAACTATAGTTTGTTATCATCCTTCAACTCAGAATGCTGCCTGCAATCAGAGGATACCATAGGAGAAAGTTCTTGGGAATTTATTGCCACATCAATTGACATAGAACTGAGTGTGACTTTCATTGCTTCTAAGACTCATCAAATAGTGCCAAATTTCCTTTTATTCTGAAAGCTTAATTCAAGGACACTTAGGACAAATTATTTTCTTGTATTAAACGAGAAGTTTTATCCTCTCAGGGAACATGAGCTGGGTATGAAGCCATTAGTGCAGAAATTCACATAGCTGTGCTAATATAGTTTTTTATTTCAGCTTTTCCACAGCATTTTTCATTAGTTTCACATGGTCATGGAGCTTATAAAAAAGCTGCGGGGAGGAATGAATGCATTTTCGCTCATAATAGTTCTTTTCATTCAAAAAAGGAATCAGTTCATTCCCACTTTGTCATAATAGTTATTCCTCAGCCTTAGCATTTGAGCAAATGCGTTGTAAGTTGTAAAATTACATTCTTTCAGACCTTTACTAATCTCACTAGCTTATGCAAAAATAGTAAACTGTGGAGGGCAGCTGTTAGTCAGCTGAATCCAGAAATTCTGATTTCATATGACTGTATTGGCCAAATGCTCATGATTTAAGGTAAATAATATAAACATCATACTGAAAAGCAACTCAGGTAAAGATTTTGGTTCAGATTCTTTGATTCCAGTTGCACTACAAATTAATTGTATTTTGTTGGCCAAGATTATAATTAATTTAGGTTTTAGCTTTTTTCAATTATAAGTAGCAATTCTTTTTGAGAATATAGAGGGATAATTCTTCACTCCTCTTGCTTTCTATCACAGTTTGCAAAAAACTTACTAGCAAATTATATTGCTCTATTATTAAAATATATTCAGATGCTTATTTTAAAAAATCATCTTTACTGCTGTCATTTTGGTATAAGCACTGTCATCTCATGCATGAATTACCATTGCATTAAATTACTCATTGGTCTCCCTTCTTACACTTGAACCTACGTCCCAGTTTTTAAAATAACTTTTAAAAATGTGAGTCAGCCATGGCTGGTATGGCTTAGATGTCACCATTGGATTCCCTGTTAGGGCATATGCCCATGTTATAGGCTCAATTATCAGGAGAGAGCAGGAGGAGGCAGCCGATCAATGTTTCTCTCTCATACATGTTTTTCTTTTTCTCCTTTCCTCTCTCTCTAACATCAATAAAATATATTTTTTAAAATATGAATAAGATAATGTCACTCCAGTTTTCAATACCCTCCGATGGTTTCCCATCTTATCCTATCTAATAAAGAGGGAATATGCTAATTGACACTCACTTGTATTTAAACCAGAGTTTCTGAAGCCTATTAAAATGTATCCAGGGAGGACCCAAGATGGCTGCACAGGTAAACACCTAACCGCAGCTGCACACAACAATTTCAATGGAATACAACTAAAATATAAAATGGACATTGCCCAGAGCTACAGGTAGTCGATTGACTGAAAATTCTACAACAAGAAGGAAAGAGAAAACCAGAAGGAAAATCAGAGGAGCTGAAAAAGCCTAAGGTACAGAGACATGCTGCACGTGCACCTGCGCGTGGAGAGGTCACAGCCGGAGAGGAGGAGAAGGCTGTGTGCCTGCCTGGCGTTCCCTAGCAGGAAGGAAATAAAAGCCCCGGACTGGGCTAAACCCCAGAACTGGCAGCGCTGAGCCCCAGTTCTGGGCCAGACCCTGAGGACCCAGGCTCGTGCAGGGGGAGACGGGGCTGTGAGGCGGAATCCCAGGGCAGCGGCAAAAAGCGAAGCCCCCAGAGTCGCTCGCAGAGGACGGAATGTTGACTCTGATGCTGGATTGCCCTGGAGGGAAGGAAACAAAACCTCCGGCTGTGCTGAGCCCCAGTTCCAACTGCTCTGAACCCCAGTTCTTGGCCAATCCCTGGGGACCCAGGCTCAAGCAGAGGGAGATGGGGCTGTAAGGCAGAATCCCAGGGGAGCGGCGAAAGGCAGAGCCCCCGGGGTAGCGCACATTGCGCGCAAAGGAAGAAATGACTCTGATGCTAGATTGCCCTGGTGGGAAGGAAACAAGAGCTCAGGCCATGCTGGGCTCCAGTTCCAACTGAACATAAACTGTGCACCTATGGATGAGGACAATGGGGGGGTGGGGAGGGGGCTGAGGGTGGAGTGGGAACCTGGTGGATGGGGGGGAAGAAATGAGGAACCTTTGTAATAATATGAACAATAAAGATTGATTTAAAAATAATAAAAATAAAAATAAAATGTATCCATATTTTAAAATCATCTAATGGTCTATTATCTATCTATCTATCTATCTATCTATCTATCTATCTATCTATCATCTATCTACCTGTCTATCTCTATCAATCTTTCATCTTGCTGTCTAATATACAAAGACAACTATACAGACATGCACGTTAGTAAGCACTCTTTCACACATTCTTCTATACAAAGTCACTCAGATAGCTATCCGCTCATAGGATAAAAGGAAAGAGAAGGTCATAATGTGCTCTAACAAGAAAGCAGAGATGGTACAGAGTTATAGTCTCCAGATACTTGTATGGAAGGAACATCATGACCTTTTAGTCCTGTTAGGAGCATCAAAAGCTAGAAAAGAGGGAGCTGAGTTGTCCTTTTTAAAAATGAATGCTTTTCACTTTCTGTCATATTGACCTAATAGCATCTCAATGTTGCCAAGCACCACTGTGAAGTTGAGCTGCTTAAATCAGGAAAATGTGTGCTGGGCAAGGTAAGTTGGTCTTTAAGAAAGACTTGGGTATGACTCACTCCAGCTGCTCTGGGTACAGATACTTCTTAGTTCTTTAATGGCATTTCAAGTGATCTTTTTATGTTTCCTAAATTTACCATGCTTTTTGACCATTTTCTTACGGAAAATGTTTTGTTATTGTTGACTATTTTGGTTTTCAGATTTCCCATCAGTTGTGGCAGGAAATTCAGACAAAATCCATTTAGTTATCTTTAAATTTCTATTTCCCCCCAAATGTCTAAAAATATATTTACTAAAAACAAATATCTAAAAGTCACTGAAATCTATATAGAGAACTAACTATCTAATCAAGAGCTGCTATTAAAATCAGTTAGGTGAATTTTTTAAAGGTATTTGTATATATTGAAAGGTACATATATATTGGTAACTGGAACTATCAGCAAAAGAGGAGGAATTCATTTTTCCTCTAAAAGTATTAAGAAACAGTATTTTCATGTGATATATGTAAAGTAACAAAAATGGACATAGTAAAATGGCTAATTTATCAACTAAATTTATAAATTAAACCACTTTATGTAAAATTAAACATGGAAGTTAGAGAAAAGTGAGAACATTAATACACTGGGGCAGTGGTCAGCAAACTAATTAGCAAAGCCAAATATCAACAGTACAACAAATGAAATTTCTTTTGAGAGCCAAATTTTTTAAACTACTTCTAATACCACTTCTTCAAAACAGACCCAGGATGTCATATTTTGTGGGAGAGACACACTCAAGGGGCCAAAGAGCCACAAGTTGCTCACAAGGGGCAGTTTGCTGACCACGGCACTGGGGGACACTCAGTTTGACTGAGAAAATCTGAAGAAACCAGTTTTAATTTTACACATTTCTAAAATCTGGCTTTGGTAGTTTGTTAGCAAGACATTTATTTGTTCAATAGTTGTGTGAAGAATGGTGACCTAGCCTGTGTTCTTGGACAATTAAGTAGACCAAGTTTCATTTCACACTCCTGAAATCAACCTTGATGACTTTATTTTAATTTTTTTTTAAAGTAGGGGCCCAGTGTATGAAAATTCGTGCACTTGGGGGGCTTCCTCAGCCTGGCCTGTACCCTCTCACAATCTGGGACCCCTCAGGCTGGATTCCTAGGACTGGCCTGAGAGCAGAGCCTATCGGGTCTTTTTCCCCTGGCTGCTGTCTGTTTGCCCTACCCCTCCACTGCCTCCCTCCTCTCTCCTGCCACTGGTTGCCTCCCTCTGCAAGTGACAGGCATGGGGTGTAATTGCTTGGCTGGCCTGAGCCTCCCTCTGTTAGGTGATCACTGGCTGTCTCTGCACACCCGCCATAGCATCGCTGGCCAGTGGTGTGGGCCTCCTGTGGGGCGATCAATGGTGGGGCCCACAGACCAATTACCCCACAGAGGGAGGCCCCACCCACCCGCTCAGCGCCACCAGCCAGGTAGCCTGAGCCTCCTTTTTTTTTTTTTTTTTTTTTAGTAAGAGTAATGTTTACTGAGCAATACAGAACTGAGTACTATGAAGGGTTTACCAGGATGGAAGTGCCCTGCACCTCTGCCCCTGCCACCCCCAACACCCAGAGATTACAATATTTAGAAGTTACATGCAACAGCCATAATTGATGACTATCTGTTTGTAACAAACCATAGCATAATTTATACTCTATCACATTGAGTGATTGTAGAAATCCATTTATATATTGCTTCTATAAAATCTTTTTTTTGTGTGTGAAAAATATTTTTAAAAAAGCAAGTATAAAAACATGTGCAATTGAAAGCTCTACCAGGACCACCAGTCTGTAAACATTCAGTGAGTATGTGCTTTGGAAGGGCGCCCGTGTCTCGTGCCCACAGCAACTCCAGTGAGGTGTGCCGCAGCTGCCACTCCGGGTAGAACTGAGCTGAACCACAGTGGGTGGGTACAGCAGGGCCTGGCACTGTGCCCTTCTCCAACCTTGCATCAGGATCAGGGTCAGGGTTAGAATCAGGGTCAGGGTCAGGGACAGGGATAGGGGCAGACAGATTGCAGTTTCATTATTCTGAATTTTATACTCAGCTTAATTTTGATTACAACTTGTGGCTTTTCCTGGCAACTCAAAATTCCTTTGGGTGGGTGCCCTGACAGAGAGGCCAGAGTAGTGCCCACAGCTGCCTGGTTGGGCGTCTCTCCAGACCAGAGCCTCTGTCCTGCCTCCTGAAAGCCTGGTCCCAGGCAGAACACACTCCCCACTGGACTGCTTGTCTCAGCACTTGGTTCTGGGTTTCATCAGCCTGGGTTTCTTCCCCTGGTGCGGCTGATCTGAGTTTCACAAAATAGTTGGTCAATGCTGGCTGTGCCGAGCCTCATTGAAGAGTTTTTCATGCAGCAAGGAAGAGCCCTCTGGGACACTCCTCCTCCTCCTTGTCCTCATCTCCTCCTCCTCTTCCTCTTCCCAACCCATGGCCACTTCTTCTCCAGCTGCTCAGCAGTGGGTTGACTTCTGAGTTGGGGGGTCTTAATGCTGTCAGTCCTGTCAATGCAGGTGGGGTGATGCCGGTTGAGCATCAGGTTGAGCTGCTGCTGCTCCTGCTTCAGCTTCTCCATCTGGGTTTTTAGCTCCGCATTCATGAGCTCCAGCCACTCAGATTCCCGCTGCAGACACTCCTTCTGCTCCTTCTTCTTGTTTCAGCATCAGGCTGCTGCCATTTGTTCTTTTCCTGGCACCTTTTCCTCCGCTCCTCTTCCTTGTCTAGCTCACTTTTCACAGATTGAGACCTCCTGCCTTATTTCACCTCCAGGAAGTGCAAAGGGGCCATCATGACCCCAGTGTTGTGGAGCTCCTCTGCAGTCAGGGCTGAGCTGGGGAGAGGGAGCCTGCAGTCATGGAAGGGTCTGGGATCTGCCCAGGCATCATAGCAGGAGGAGTGGCAGTTTTGCCTGCAGAAGCCGGGTGTAGAAGTGGTGCAGGGCCTGGGCCAGGCTGCAGGCACTGTGCCTGTTCAGGATTTGCCATGGCACCAGCGTTCATAGCTGCCAGCACCTCATGTCACAGCCACCAAGTGTCCCTCCTGCAGGCTGTGACAGGCGGCCTGGGTCTCTCTCTTTGAGATCATTGATCGAGGGGCTCTGCCTGTCTGCCTCATTGCTCCTAACCACTGCCTGCCTGCCTCATTACCCCTAACCACTCTGCCTGCCTGTGTGATAGCCCCTACCTGCTTGCTAGGGGACAGGGCCAGCCCAGGTAAGGGGTTGTTGTGTCGCTCTGATCTTTGGTCATTCTGGTTGTTCTGCCGTTTTGGTCACTGGGCTTTTATTATGTAGCATTATGCTTGATTTCCTTGGCGGATCCTAATAAAAGCAAATTTGATATCATCTTCAAGAATGTCTTTTATTGACATTCTAGTACTTGTATTTGCATTTAATTTCAACACTTATTTCTAAATTTTTCTTGGTAAAGTGATGGGCAGCTAGAAATAATTTTTACAAACAGATTTTTGTTTTCAATGCCAGTTATTGATTGACTGAGAAAGCTTTACAGAATCCTGTCTTTAGAATTAGCTCCATTCAGATAGAGATATATATACTCTGGCCCAGACTTTATGTATTTAAAAAAAAACTTAAATTATTTATTTCTTATTTCTTCAGTATAAATTGTGTGGCTGCCTCATGGTTATAGAAACTTCGCATGGATCTTTCATTGTTATTCAACTTTTACATATCAAGAAGTTTGTAGAAGCAACCCTAACTGGTTTGGTTCAGTGGATAGAGCATAGGCTTGCAAACTGAAAGGTCCCAGGTTTGATTCTGGCCAAGGGCATGTACCTTGCTTGCAGGCACATCCCCAGTAGGAGGTGTGCAGGAGGCACCTGATCAATGTTTCTCTCTCATTGATATTTCTAATTCTCTATCCCTCTCCCTTCCCCTCTGTAAAAATTAATACAATATATTTAAAAAAAAGTTTGTAGAAGCAATAGGACAGTGTTTTAGAAAATTATTTAAAAGCATAAACACTTGCTATTAGGGCATGTGTATTATTGAAGACAATTGTCTGCATTATACAACAGTAAGAGGAAGCCTGCTATGATAAGAAACCGTGTAGACTTTGGAAACAACACACACATACACACTTACACAATTATATTCTGAATCTTCTTTTTAGGGGTTGAATGATTTGGACAAGGCACTAAATTCTCTGAGCTTCAGCTTCTTCCCTGGAAAACTGGAATTAGAAATAAGTTTAAGTCTTTTTAGTGCTTGTAGTTATTAGGAAGGTTACTAGAAGGAAATGGTTGATACACTAAAAAAATTAAAAATTGCTTAATGAAGGGACTATTTTCAAAACTTTGATCAAGAGAATTCATCAGGGGTGGTAAAACACCCAGAATGTAGTAGCAACATTAAGCTTTTAGCACCCTTGCTTAAAAGGGCTGTGTAGCTGGACCTGTGGGCTTTGGTAGAGTATTGTAGCATTTGCCGGAAGATGGAGAGTGAGCAGGGGAATGAATTATCGGCTCTCTTTCTACTATGCTCTGAATTCTCTGGCTTGTGCCTTCTATTGGCCAAATGCAACAAGGAGCAAGTGGATGAAAGAACCTGAGTGATGTATTAGTTCATAGTGTCCTGGGGCTCAGAGCTACCAAAGAATGTAGATCTCAGGATGATATACAATTTGAAAATTGGCACAAAACTCACTGAAAGTATTAAATACTAACTCTGTAAGAGAAAGAACAAAACCACTTTATAAACCCTAGGTCTTTGCTATGGCATGAATCTTCTGCACATCTTTAATAAATCTTACACATTTCCCCTTTGTGAAAATCAAAGTCAGAATTTCAGTTTCATATCTGAGTTAATGCCAGGATAGAGATAAACAACTGCAAAACCCGGAACTGAAAATAAGATATTGGCAGAATCAGGAAATCAGATCCTGAGGAGGTCTTGAGGTCACAAAATCTTTATGGATTCAGAGAAAGTTTTGCAAGAACATGGGTTGGATTTTCTGCTAAAAAATGAAAGGCAAGTTTCTAGAGGCGACTTCATCTTAATCATTAGAAGCAAGAAGAACATAGTTGACGTTTGGATTATAAATAAATAATAGCTACCATAAGTGCATATTATTGGGTACTGACTTATTCTATCCTAATATATAAAAACGCTGGATTGTAATGACCAGTAACAACCAAAGCTTGACCAACCCGAAGTCAGTCCTACAGTCAATGCTGGGTTGCCATAGCAACCCAGCACCAACTGCTTCCACTGCAAGTGCTGTGCCCAACATTGACTGCTGAGGGGGCTACAAATCAGGGCCAGAGAGAGGCCTGAAGAGAGAAGCAGGGACTGATTCATTCCCTCTGAGGCAGCTTTTGATTAGCACTTGTCTCTCTCTTTTTCTCCTAGTCTGGCCAGCAGCCGCCTCCATTTCTTTCCAGGCCTCCACTAGAACTGCTGATCAGCCCTGCCTTTCTGATCAGGCCCCATTGATAGGCCCAGAGATGCTGACTGGCATAGGAACTCACCAATCAGAACCAAATGTGGGTGCTGAGAAGAGCCAATGGCTGCCTAGGTGGCGGAGCTTTTGACGCTGACTAGCATAGAAACCGACCAATCAGAATCAAATTGGCCAGGAGAGGAGGGCAGTTGGGAGGCAAGATTGGCCGGCCATTGTGGCCGAGATCAGGTCAGCAGGGGCGGGTAGTTGGGGGCACCAGGATGGCAGGAGAGGGCAGTTAGGGGCAATCAGACAGGCAGGCAGGTGAGTAGATAGAAGCCAGTGTTCCCAGGTTGCGAGACCAGAGGGATCTGCCTAAACTGGCAGTTGGACATCCGCAAGGGGTCCCCGATTGGAGTGGGTGCAGGCTGGGCTGAAGGAACCCCCACTCGGTGCACAAATTTTGTGCAAGGGGCATCTAGTAGTTTTATAAAAGGATGAAACAGTATGTACCTTGGTTCTATTAGTAATATTCCGCTTTGTCCATAGAGGTGAGTCAAGCTTGAGATGGAGCCTAAAGTAGCTTCCTAGCCTCCCACCCACATCACATTGGTTTTTGGCCTCAATCCTGTGAGCCAAATCAAAGCATATTAATCCAATGCTATACCCTTACTTCATAAAATGCTTATTCAGATTAAAGTGCCTTGTTATAACTAACCTCCCATTAGCATGTCAATGCTACTCAGCTGATTATAACTTTTTGATAATTTAAATTTGAGCTAAAAAGTAGTACAATAATTTAGAAGTAAAGTCAGCAGTATTTGCATTGGAGTAGCTGCCAATCAAGATGTGACAAAGAAGAAAACTGTATTGTTGTGATTCCATTTTGTCAGTATGGTGAAGCTTAAAATTATATCTATCTATCTATCTATCTATCTATCTATCTATCTCTATCTAAAACCCTAGTATGCAAATAGATTGAACAGCTGAACAACTGGTTGATATGATGGGCGCTGACTGTCAGGGGGCATGTGCAAGCATTGTCAGCAGATGGCAGAGCATGGAACTAGGTGGGCATCGGCCATGGTGGGATGATAGAGCATGTGAGTAGGGGTGCCAGACCCAGGCAGGGTGCCGGACTCTGTCATTGGGGTGAATCTCTGATGGTTACTAAAAATTTTTTGCACACACATACAATGGTTCTGCCGGGCACTTGAATCTGCTGCCAGCACCCACACCTGTTGCTGGTGCTGGCCCCACTCGCACCTGCTTCTGGAACTGGAGCCACCACCCCACCTACTGCTGGTGCCCAGCGCCGGTCCTGATTGCTTAGTGCCATCAGTGGGTGTGAGTGGCAGCTGCCATCCTTTATCACCTCTGAGGGCTTCTCCACCTCCCCCAGCTCCTAAGAGGCAGTTGGGGTAGCAGCTGCAGCTCATACCCACTGACAGCACCAGCCCCACTCACATCTGTGGCAGGAGGAGATGGGCATGGGCATGGAGGATGGGCTCAGACCCACCCCTGTGCCCATCACAGACTGGCAGTCGCAGTTCCTTTCAAGGGGCACAAATTGGTGCACTAGGCCTTTAGTCCTAGATATAATAGTATGTATGCCAAGATAATCAGGAGCATGTGACTCTGTTAAAGATTAAACCTTTAATTTCAAAATCAAATAAGGATCGCTTTTTAAAATTCATATATCCATATTTTTACAAACAACACATTTTAAAAATGCCCACGTGGAATGGTGTGGTATGGGGGGAAGGGGTAAGGGATGAGGTGGTGAGTGTGGAGTCAGAGCTAACACTGAAGACTAGAATGTAGAAGCAGTCAGCTGAGAGTAGAAATTTGATTGGCATTTCAATTCTTGAAAGGGTAATTACTTAGCTGGAAGGGAGTGATTTGGCCAGAATAAAGTCTAACCATAGTTTGGAAGACATTGAAGCCCAGATAATCAGTGAGTTTTATACACTACACTGAAAATATAAGGATTGATGAAGAGGTCATGAGAGTACATACTATTGATAGATTGTGGGTCTCAGGGCCAAAAGTCAGATGAAGGATAACACACTAAATAATCTGACTAATATGGCATATGGTTGCACTTAATTTTTAAGTCCCATATCAGGTCTCCTTGCTTTTAAATGCCTAGATGTTTTACTAGATTGGATCTTTGAAGGACAGGACTATGTGTGATAATTAATAAAATATTTAAGTGATATTTTCTTAATATTTATGGCCCTTCAACAATTCAAAAGTTTAAATACTAGTATACAAAAACATCCAAGGTAAAATTTTGTTAGCATCTTACAGATTTGTATAGCAAGAGTACTATTAACAATGGCATACAGCATGTAGGCAAAGAAAAATAAAAAGTAGTGGTGATAGTTTTAAAGAGTAGAAGCATAGCAATACTAAACATAATATTGTAGAACAAAAATTCAGTTCACTGTGTTACAAGATGTTAAGAATTATATTGTCCTAAAAAGTAACTAAATGTATCTGCTGTTACTTGAAAAGTGTTTCTGAAGTTGAAATTAAAGTAGAAATAGTTTGTATATCATTGACCCTGCAGTGCAAAACATAAAAGCTTAATTGTACAATAAAAAAATGATTCAAGACCATCCTCAAAATACAAGTTGTTTGAAGAGATATTTGAACAGAAGTGCAACTATTTTAAAGTAGAAAAGGCTTACCTTAGAAAACAATTTTTTAAAAATAAGTAAGTCAATGACTGATTTCTTTGTGATTGCCTATATTGTTTAGTGCAATTATTTGTCCATAGCAGGTGACTAATATATGCTTGATGGCATAACTTTGAGTTGTTAAAATTGGGACCATGCACTATCAGAGCATTTTCCTGGGTTATTTGCCCCTGAGGAGGAAAAAAAAATGTTAGGTTCAGTTAACTTTAATTGGATTTAGGTATATAGTAAAAATTCTACCAGGCACTATTTATATACATTATATGATTGAATCTTCTGAAGTAGATATTGTTTTGGTTTTACAAATGAAGATAGTGAGGTTCAATGGAGATAAGCAATTTACCTTAACCACATAGTAAGTGGACAAGATATAATGAAAACACATACTTTTTATAGCCTTTTTATGTCAATAAGAGCAAAATGCCTGGCTTAAGGGCATTTTCATTTCTACAACAGCACTAATAGATCTTGACATATTTTGCCACTATATCAGACTTGTCCCAAGAATTCTACTCAATACAGTGATTTAGGCCCAAATTGCCAATTACTTGGATATGTCATTCTGTTTCAAAACTCCTGACTATATTCTTTTTCCTTTTAAAAAATACATAATAATTAATAGCTCTTATCATTGAATTTGCAATCAAACCACAGGTAAAGAATTTTATAAAATGGTATTTATCTCTAGCAGTTTTCATAGGAAAAGGAAAAGAAAGGAAATAAAGACATGCATGAAAGGCAGAAACAAGTTCTATCTTAAGAATCCTACTTATGCCCTAACCGGTTTGGCTCAGTGGCTAGAGTGTCAGCCTGTGGACTGAAGGGTCCCTGGTTCGATTCTGGTCAAGGGCATGTACCTTGGTTGCAGGCACATCCCCAGTAGGGGTTGTGCAAGAGGCAGCTGGTCGATGTTTCTCTTTCATTGATGTTTCTAACTCTCTCCCTTCCTCTCTGTAAAAATCAATAAAATGTATTTTTTTTTAAATCCTACAAAATCTGAACACTCACAAAAAATGTATCTCAGTAGGTAGCACCAAATTGTTTTTTGTTTAGAAAAACATCTTTATAAGATGCTTGGCTTAGAAGGTGAGACCTTGAGTGTATAGATTTATAGACGAACAAACAAAAAAGAAAGTTAAATTACTCAGGATTGGCACACAGATCAACAAAAACATTACTAAAACAGATGCCAAGGAAATTACTGTCCATATTTGCTTCTATAAATTTTAAGATTTCAGGTTTTATATTCAAATCTTTAATCCCTCTTGTTATTTTTTTTGTGTGTGTGTATAGTGTAAGACAATGGTGTAGTTTCATTCTTTGCATGTAGCTGTCCAGTTTTTCTAACATTATTTCCTTTCTCCATTGCTTGCTCTTGGCTCCTTTTTTATAAATTGATTATCTGTATATATAGGTTATATATATATTTATGTTATAACCTGAAACTTTGCTAAATTCATTTATATAGTTCTAGCAGATTTTTGCTGAAGTCTTAGGGATGTCTACAGTATTGTGTCATTTGCAAATAGTGACAGTTTCACTACTTTCTTTCTGATTTGGATTTATTTTATGTTTAATTGCTGTACTAGGATTTCTAATACTCTGTTGAATAGAAGTAGCAAGAATGGGCATCCTTGTTTTATTCCTGATGACATTTTTAAATTGAATTTTTTTGGGGGAGGTGACAGTGGTTCACAAAACCATGCAGGGTTCAACTGTACAACTCAACAAAACTTCATCTTCACACTGCATCATGTGCCCATCAATCAAAGCAAAGTCTCTTCCATCCCTATTGCTCCCCCTGTGTTCACCTCCACTTACTCCCACTTCCCTTTCGCTCTGGCTATCAACACTCTGTTGTTATATATACATTAAGCACCTGCTTTCCTTTGGGAGTCTGGGATTTTGGTACATGCTAGACAGTGAGCATCTACATGACCAGCCCTCAATAAAACTACTGGGAACGGAGTCTCTAATGGGAATCATTTTAAAATAGAGATTTTAGATCAATAATTTTCATTATGATATATAAGACTATGTCTGTTTTACATGGGAAATTTTAGGAAGATTCAGGTCAATCAACATAAGGAAGAACAGGCCTTTGTTAACTTTTACTTATCACTATGTGCAACTTCACTGATAATTTTATCTTAATACATCCTCTAAAAATTTATTTTCTCTTTTTAAATAATATAGTCTTTGACTATAAAATTTAGAGTTCCATTATCTGCTCTGACTGCTATCATCCTAAGTAGTTTCCAGAGGTGTCAGAAATAGTTAGAAAACACACAAAAATCTGTGACAGCTCTACTTTATGTCAATGATAAATATTACATATATATGTATCTATCAACGTGTATTATTAATTCAAATGAGTAAGTAATGCTTTTAAAATGATAGACTTAAATACTCAGTTGAAAATATTATTCTTGACCTTTGGGAACAATTTGAAATAACACAGCCAATTTTATCTTCAGTGTTCTTCTAGATAAGCACGGATGACCTACTAAATAACCATGACAGTCAAATTTCACACAGGATAATCAACCTTCCAACAGATTGCTTTTTTATGGATTTCTAACTGGATCATTGATATGCCTGAAGAAAAACAAACTAAACTAAAACTAGATTGTACAGTTACATTCATGAAGAAATAAATACTAAAACATATTTTTTAACTCCTAATTGAAAATTTTGTTAAATATTGGCTAAAAAAGCCCTTTCAGAATAGAAATTTAAATCAGAATAGAAAATTAAATCAGATAGGTCAGCATGCCCTTTGGGATAATAGCACAATGTGATGATATGGCTGATGCTGGAACAAATCAATGATCTAAGCCATAATTTGTATGCAGTTGTACATGGTTTGCCTGTATTTGTAATTATAAAGTCCTGGAAAATAATATTTCAAATGCAATAAACTTGGAGATTCACCATAGGACATATATATAAAACAAAAGAAGGCAAATTCCAGAGGCCATCTCTTTATTATAGGTTGAATTGACCTAAGATAAGTGAAAAAAGGGTGGGCACTAGATTTCCAGTTAATAGTTTCAAAGAGAAACACCAGAATGAATATTCTCTCCACAAATTGAAGGATAGATTCAATGTTTGCATAGGATTTTCAGAGTGGATGCTAAAAGAAAGAAAATAATGTTATTTTGAATATATAATTACAACTGTATGTGTGTATATGTATACATAGTGGTACATACATAAGCACATATTTAGGCAGAGTATAACTGTATTAAATAAAATGAAATAATTTGTTCTGTTGACATAATACTATGGAAAATTCACCCTAAATAATTGTACCTTATAAAATAGACTAGGTTTACACAGACTTTCAAACCACTTTCAGCATGTTTTCATTTCCATAAAAAATCAGCTGTTTAAGCATTTAGTTAGTAAAAATGAGACAAAAGATTTTTTACAGGAAATATTATGACTCATTGGACAGTCATAGAAAATGAGTAAGACAGCCAGTTCATCACAGTGTCATTTTAGATAATGTGAGGAGTTGTACACTTTTAAGCAATGGTGACAATGCTGTCATATCCTAAATTAAAAGCCTGTAAACTTAATAAAATAACAGATGACGTTTATATGATATATATAGCTAGCTCTCAAAAGTAGTGTTAGAGGATGTTGTAGTGTCTAGTCACACTACAGATGCATGAAAATTTGTCACTAAATCTACTGAATATATATTTAAGTTACCTCTTGTTTTGTTTTCTGATGAGGCTATTACATTGTATTAAGGAATATCCTATATAATAAGAGAGGAATATGTTAATTATCCATTACCCTGTGAGGTGTAACAACCTACCACCTAACAACCAGATCACAGGTCTGCAGGAGAGTGGGGCAGTGAACTACAATACAAGTGGTAGCAGAGAGCTTCAGGAGGGGTTAGGGCAGCAAGCTATGAGATGGGGGTGGGTGGGTCAGTGGGCAGAGAGCTACAGGAGGGAAGCCATGACCTACTGGCACATTGATTCATGTGCAGGTTTACTAGACAAAAGTCATAGTGTCAAACTGTATTAACTAATTCTGTAAACAAATCTTTATTATTTATTAGGTCTCTGGCACTGTGCTCTCTTTTAGAACCATAACTAACAATGAATAAGGCAGACATAGAGCCTAACCTCAAGTTGCTTTTGGGCACTACAGTACTGGATATGTATAATCCTGTGGAAGAAGAACTGAACACTGTCTAACACATTTCCTTGAGTAATTGGCATTTGTGGGAAGAGCTAAAGGATAAGTTGGAGTGAATAGGGAAATCAAGATAAAAATAGTAGATTTGATGTGACAGACTATAGAAGAAAGGAGGTGTAGATAGGCCTGCATGTATTAGGAATTCATATGGTATGAAAGTTAGAAAATCCAAAAAGATTATGTTTCACTCTGCATCCTTTTCCAAAGCAATGATGAGTTAGTGCTGAGGACACCAGCATCACTAAGTTCTGTAGTGGCCTGCTTTCTAGGCCAGGGCTGACAATAAAAGCAATTGGAAGCCTAGACCAGTGGCTGGCAAACTCATTAGTCAACAGAGCCAAATATCAACAGTACAGCGATTGAAATTTCTTTTGAGAGCCAGACTTTTTAAACTTAAACTTATTCTAATGCCACTTCTTCAAAAGTGACTCTCCCGGGCCATGGCATTTTGTGGAAGAGCCACATTCAAGAGGCCAAAGAGCTGCATATGGCTTATTAGCCACAGTTTGCCAACCACGGGCCTAGACTTAAGAAGTAGGAGATGGTTAGATACCCTAAACAGAGGCTGGTAACAGCATTTAACTGTGGAGGAAATCATTGCAATTCACTACAAGGTCAAAGCCAAGGATGTTTGACCTACAAAGAATTATGGAGATATAGGGAGATGGTGAATAGTGCCTGGCATTCCTCAAGCAATTAACAAGCATATTGCTTAATATGTACAATCAAAATTAAGAAAGGATCATCAGGTTGTTGAGGACAGCCTTGCTAATAAAAACAAAAAGTCACAGTTCCTTTGCCCTGTTGAATCCATCAATTGAAGTAGAAGGTGGTTCTCCAAGATGGCTGCTTTTATTTATTTTTTATTATTTTAAAATATATTTTATTGATTTTTTTTTCAGGGAGGAAGGGAGAGAGATAGAGAGTTAGAAAGATTGATGAGAGTCATCGATCAGCTGCCTCTTGCACACCCCCTACTGGGGATATGCCTGCAACCAAGGTACATGCCCTTGACCGGAATCAAATCCGGGACCCTTGAGTCCACAGCCTGCACTCTATCCCCTGAGCCAAACCAGTTTCGGCTAAGGTGGCTGCTTTTAGATGTTTTCTGGTTAGCATAGTAGGTTTAATATTTGAATATTCTTTCTTTATGCACATACCACTATTTCCATTTTAATATCCTATTCCACATTTATCTTCTTCATTTCTGATAGCTGTAAGTTCTCAGAATAGGTATTACTCTTTCTTAGATTCTCTATCCCTAGACATACTCTTTCTTGCCTGTGGGATGGGGGAAGGTGAAGGGTGGAGAGGGAATGAGATTGGGCACCTGTAAACTGAGTAGAAAAAAGGTCAACTAATTCAGTATGGACCTTCAGCCTCCACTTCCTTGCATTTTTTCATACTGTCATTAACCCCAATTCTCTACATAGTGACAGTCTCCACATCCTGAATCTCTGGTGTTCTTCAGAGCAAGTCATCTTTCTTCTACCTGTACACATAGATTCCAACTGTCTGTATCTCTAAAAGAATGATCTTCCTCCAATCTCCTCTACTATCATTGAGGAGATATATTAAACACAGATCCAGAAAGATATTCTTACCCTCTGGCCTTGACCCACCAACTTTACAAAGATAAATAGATTTGAAGAGTAAGACCCTTTCTTTTTCTTTTAAAAATATATTTTATTGATTTTTTTTTATAGAGGAAAATGGAGAGAGATAGACAATTAGAAATATCGATCAGCTGCCTCTTGCACACCCTTTATTGGGGATGTGCCTGCAACCAAGGTACATGCCCTTGATTGGAATTGAACCTGGGACCCTTCAGTCCCCAGGCCGACGTTCTATCTACTAAGCCAAACTGGTTAGGGCAAGACCCTTTCTTAAATGTTTTTTTTTTAAGTTTATGCAAAATTATCAGCAACTTTTCTCCAGGATATCTGGCTGACATTGGGAATTCCATCTGCCTTGCACAGTCTTAACTACAAGATGTTCCAAAAAAAAATGTATATACACTTTTAACAGCTGATAGTTCAATTTTAGAAATGAAATGAAATGCATTTTAATAAACACAGCCTTTATAGTTATTCCAAGTATGTGTATACATTTTTTTGGGACACTCTACATATTAGCCCTTATTGCTCAAGCAAGGACATAAAAAAGAGCTAATGGTCCCTTCTGGTAGAGAACATGGTGAATGTCTTCCCTAAGCTGGGTAGTAGATAAGAGGTTGAGAGAATTATTTGAGGCAGAAACCTTGTGTTTTTAGACCTTAAGCTGTGTAACACACCTGACTTCACTCAGGCAAGCCCCCTTCCTCAGGTTTCAGTGTTAGACACTTAAGCCCTAGGAATTAGGACATGGACAGTTTTATGGATACAGCGTATTACTGAGGATGGAGGTACATTTTGGATAATAAAATAAAGGAACAAGTATCAGTTCCAAACTGAGGCCACCAGGAGACCAATCCAATATCTCATTAATCTGTAATGAG
Organism: Pipistrellus kuhlii; assembly: GCF_014108245.1. Classification (NCBI taxonomy): domain Eukaryota; kingdom Metazoa; phylum Chordata; class Mammalia; order Chiroptera; family Vespertilionidae; genus Pipistrellus; species Pipistrellus kuhlii. The sequence goes on from NW_023425584.1 coordinate 55,446,172, forward strand.
CAGATATATCCTGTAAAGACAATCTAGATATATCAGGGGTTATCTCCAGAGCCTCTCTAATATTTAAAGAGGTTATTTAAGGAAATCAATGCATTTTGTAATCATCCAAAGGGTTGGTACACTTGGGGAAAGTTATATTAGGGTATGATTTTATTTTCCCTCTTTCTCTTCCAGGAGCTGGGAAATTTTTATTGATCCTATCTAATAAAGAGGGAATAAGCTAATTGACTCCTATGCCAAGATGGTGGTGCCCACAGCCTCAAAGATGGTGGCAGCCAGTTCCCTCAGCCCCGCTGGGGTGGCAGGCATGCAGCAAGGCCAGACCTGCCCTGAGGTAGGCCTGGCCTTGCCTTGCACCTGCCTCCAGAGTACCTCAGTCCCTTCAGCCCCTCAATTGCCCAGGGCTGGCACGAGGTGCAGGCAAGCCTTGAATAGAGGCTGCCCAGCCACCCAGGACTGCCCAAGGCTCAGGTAATAGGGCTGGCAGAGGCTTGTGCTGCCAGTAGTAGCAGCAGAGGTGTGATGGGGGCATCACCTTCCCCTGATTGCTGGGTTGCCTCCCATCTCTGAGGGCTCCCAGATTTGAGAGGGGGAAGGCTAGACTGAGGGACCCACTCTCCAGTGCATGAATTTTCATGTACCAGGCCTCTAGTGCTATAATAAAATGGTCATTACTTGATAGACTGATAGAGTTTTGTTACAAGGCAAACAATGTTAGTAAGAAATTTATCTTTGTCTTTTAAATATCTTTCATTCAAATGGGAGAGCCACTTACCCAGAATCTAATTTGAGGTTTCAGTGTTTGACAATTACGCACTAGTAGATATTTTGGAATTAATACACAGAAAGTGATATAAAGTATATTACTGAGCATGGTGGATGTCTTTCCTAAGCTGGATGAGGCAGGCTGTGTTCCTCATGTACTATCTATGGACAGGGCGCGGAAAGACCTGTCTTCACAACACCAATCTTTATCCAAAAAAATCTGCTCTAATCTTGGAGTTGAAACCCTAACCAGTGGCTAAAAGCAAGACAACAAAAGAGTGTTTGTGTTGTAGAGTAAAGGGACATAAAATCCAGGGAAACAGTATGGGGAGAGATGGGGGAGAAAAACACCAGGTCTTCCCTAACACCATTTAAGAGAGATTTATTGGTGTCAAAGAGCAATAAACAAGAAACGATTTTGCATTATTTTCACTAAGGTTTAAATATGCTTAATCATATAGTTAAGAAGATTTTATTTCTGGTAATGGATTGTCTCTATTTGACTTTAAGCAATAAAAGACACTACTAAAAGGATATAAATATAATTGAGCTTTGTAATGTTAGGCCATTATGTAATAGGATTCTCCGAAAGCATCTAGGCACTGTTGGCTAGAACAGCAGGTGATTGTTGATCTGATTTGGATTTTCTTCATTCGAAATATTGATTTAGCTCCTATATGAGTGGCATACATATTGCAACATTGTCTGAGTTACATATTTATTGCAGATGGTTAGAGTAACACTTTAATCTTTTATAATTACTCCAAGTGTATCTCAATAACAATAAAATTTAAACTCTTCATGCATTTTATCATTCTGGTGATTTTTGTTCCTACTGGCTAACATACTGTAAAAATTCATTCATATGATAGAAAGGAAATAGTTAAAATAATTTTCTAATATGAATGTTCTGACATGCTATATGCTAAATGGTTGTGCCTATGTAAATACTTACCAATTTATTCCCTGAGGCTTTGATAATATAGCTTAAAATCTGTGTTTCCCTGAAAGCGGAGCCTGAGACAAAAAATTTATATGAGAAGGTATTAAAGGAAGCAGAAATGAGGGAGGAGAGAGTAAGGAGAAAAATTGGAAGGCCATTAAGAACATACATAATTGATTTTGACATCCACTATTGGCAAGTGATGTTCAAATCAATTGTAAGCCAGTTGTTTTGAGTCTCCATCTAAACCTTCCCACTTCTCATTCTTTACATGTGTTGTTTCATCTCTCTGCAGTGCTTTCTCTCCTCTTATCCCCTGGTTGATTAACTCCTGTGCCTCTTCACAGTCTCAATTTATTAATTTGAATGCCATTTACCATGGAGATGTTCTTCAACTTCTTATAGCTCTTTCTATCCTCTCTTGACACCTTCATAGCAACTATTCTTCTATTCTTTTCCTTTGTAGCACTTGTCACACTTTTAATTGCTTGGTAATTATTGGTTTTACTTTTATCTCTCAAACTTGGTATTTAGTTATCAAAGATAGGCACCCTGCTTGTTTTATGTGCTGCATTAGCACGTTTCTTGTTACATATCAGTATTCAGTATAGTTTTCTTCTTTTTGATTGATAGAATGAACAAATATGATAAAGTAGTAGTTTGTATCAACTGTTTTTGAGTTAGGCTAACATACCTAAATACAAACAAATGTGATTATTAAAAAACTAGAGGTGCAGTGCATGAATTCATGCACAGGTGGGATCTAGCTAGCCTGCCCCAATCGGGGCTGATTGGGCTGGGCTGGCCAAGGGGCGGGGATGCTGGAGGTTGGCTAACTGGTCTCACCCCTGATCGTGTGGTGGGAGGGGCTGATTGGGTTTGAGGCCAGCCAGGGGGAGGGGCTGGGTGTGGTTGGCTGGCCTACCCAACCCCTGGTCGAACTCCTGGTCGAGGAGACAATTTGCATATTAGCCTTTTAATATATAGGATGGGTCTGATAAATGTATCCAATAGTTTTTGATAAGATGTAATTTTATGACCTTATAGCCATATGAGGTTTACATCTATATAAATAACAACTATAATGAGATAGTTTTATATCTTTTATCAGATTTCACATATATTTTCCCTTGTCTACTTTATTTCTTATAGTATGTCTATCCACAAAAGTGCATTTAATAAACAAGTCAAGAGCTGTGACCTAATTCCCCACTCAGTGGCAGGAGCCAGGGCACCCACCACTGTCCCATCCCCAGTGTTCCTTCTACAAACACAATGCTCTCCTGAGTTAATCTTCCAATAAATATCTCCATGCTTCTAGAACTTCAATTACAGCCTTGTTTCTATTGTGCCAGTTTCATTAAATATACAGTATTCTGTTAACTAGTTTTAGTGATGTCTACTTCCATGGCCTGTCACCTTTTTATTTTTAAGTTCTAATTTCTGTGAATATATGTTCCTGCAAAAAATCAGATATACTCCTCCCCAAGCCCCCCCATGTATGCAAGAGCTAAAGGCTAGATATGGTCCAATAATGGGAAGATACCAAAGGCCTGCCAGTATATCTGTTAGATGTGATCTATATGTATACTATTGAAAGTGTGCACAGTATTAGTTAAAAATGGCATCCCCTAATTCTGCCTGCCTATCAGTAAATTTTGATGTGTTTAAAATTAATAAAAATGAGTGCATTTTGAGGTCTCTTATATTTAGTATGGTGACAAACTTTGAAAGTCTTTTCCTGGCAGTAGTTATTAGAGAACAACAATTAATTGATAAATGTATATTTTTATAACTGAAATATTAAACATGAATTGAATTAAACAACTTAATAAAATTCCTCTATAGTGTATTAGCCTACTTACAGAGTGCCTTCCAGTTTTGCTGATCATTAGTCATCTATGAGGATTTCTTATACATTTAAGTTTTCTGGCCTACTGCTGTATGAATAGAAGAGATCCTGAGGTTCTACATTTTTAAAAAAATATATTTTTATTGATTTTTTTTTACAGAGAGGAAGAGAGAAGGATAGAGAGTTAGAAACATCAATGAGCTGCCTCCTTCATACCTCCTAGGGATTTGCTGGCAACCAAGGCACATGCCCCTGACCAGAATCGAACCCGGGACCTCTCAGTCCACAGACCAAAGCTCTGTCCACTGAGCCAAACAGGTTTCGGCCTGAGGTTCTGCATTTAAAACATTTTGAAAGTGTTTCTGATTGTCAGCCAGAGTTGTGTTACTTACACATACAGTTTGACCATATAATATATTTTTGCTAGTGACATTTTTATAAGAATACAAAGAAAAAAGATAGAAATGCTAAAATGGTTACATTAGTTAATCATCCCATGTCCTCCAGTTATCTTAGTGAATGAGCTAATATTCTCCAGAACTACTTATTTCTACGGAAAAGTATTAAAATTGGTTTCTAGTTAGATAATATTAGCTTTTTCTATATTTATATAATAATTACTTTTCTGATGCCTGCACTTCTAGTTGAGGAATAGTGAAAGATTATATAAGCTTCAAGTGTCAAAATTTTAAAGATAGCTTACATACTTTATATACTCTTAAATTATTTTAATATTATTTTTTAAATCTCTAATACTGATATATTTTAAAATATGCTCATTTGATAAGTACATATTTTATTTTAGAAATATGTATTGTGACATTTTTAGAAAATAAATGTGGTAGTAATGATATGGATAATATAACAGCTATGTGTTATTTTGGAACTTTTTATTTTCAGAACAACTTTGCATTCTATATCAAGTGCAGATAAATGAGAATTTTTTTTTTGAGAAAGTGGGAGAACAAATCCAGGAGGGGATTACTGCCATTGAATACTAAAATAATGACTTTCAATCTATAAATGCCTTTCATAATTCATGACTGTATCCAGTTATTCTCCAGTTAAAGCTAGTACACATTAATAGTGTAGAAAAATTTTATTCTAGGACATGTAGATAAACCTTGGTGATTGTCTATTCTGTGAATGATTGTCAGTATGAGCAAAGGATGTGATGAAGATTTATTGAATTTCCTAATATGAACACAGAAACACATACCAATACAAGGCTGGGGTGGAATTAGAAGTAGACAATACAATGCTTAAATTATATCATTTCTGGAGAAGCAAGAAAAAATTATTTTTCCTTCTTGCCTTTCCAAAGTCAGTATATTATAGTTATTATATTGTAGTAAACAGATGCTGAAGAAAATGGCTTGGAATTCTGGCTCAGCCATTAGCTAGCTCTGAAAAGAATCTTCAGCAAATTACTTAACCTTGCTCTGCCTTTGTTTTTAATATGTTAATCACATCTTCTTGAAAATGTGAATTCCAATAGTATCTACCCCACGAGTGTTATGAGGATGACAGGAGTTAACACAGTAACATGGAAAATATTTAGAATTGTATAAGATCTATGAAGATCTCAGCAAGTCATAACAATTACTTATCCAATAAACCTTTGCTATGGGTTGACTAATCTTTGATTTCAATTTCCAATTAATTGCACCAAAGTTAGGCTTAGCATCTAAAACTTGTCAGTCATTTTACATTTTTATGCAGATATTAATTTAAATGTTTCCTGCCAGTAATTTTTGAGGAGGGATAGGAATGGAGAATCCAATTACTGGGCAGCCATTTGAGAGATCAGTTCATGGATGTCGCAAAGAACAAGAAACACTGAGGTCACAGATGTAAAGGAAAAATGAAAACAACAGAAAATAACATGTTTGTAGAAGGCCACACTTTGTTATAAGAAGTTATCATATAGTCCCATGGCCAGTTTGCCTGTATGCCAATGGCAAGGGGAGTGGTGTTGGCTTCTTTAATCTCCTAAACACTGGATAGTTTTTTCCAAGATGTCAGGGCCTAGGCCTGGTTCTACTTTTCCATGTGCTGAGAAATCTTAGTTATGGCTTCATTGAAAGGAGAGACTTATATACTAACTCTTACTTTCTGTCTTGATGAGCTAGTGGCTCAGAAGCAAAACTACTTGCTTTTAGGCATCTCATATTTTCCCACTGACTCTCACTGAAAAATTTGGTCTTTGAAAAAAGGAAATTAGTAGATAATCATAAGATTTAGTCAACAGCATTTTTAAAAAACAGAATTTGTCCTACCACAACTGTTCTTATTTCAAAATTCATAACACTTACCAATAACTTGAAAATCAAACTTACACATTGCTTTCATCCAATTTGAACAGTAATATTATTTTACCTTCTCTAATTTTTGATAAAATTGAGAAATAAACATAGGTATCATATATGTTAAATATTAACATTATAAGTAAAAAAAAGAACAAAAACTGGTCTGCAGAACGTGGCTTAGTTTTTTAATTTGAAGTCAGATGAGATTTTCTTCCAAAATAAATTGTATTGGGAGGCAATTCTGTGGCTTTGCCAGATGTCTTCACATTTTTTGACCCACATGTGTTTATTTTTAGGTCCTTGATTTTAGAAAGTAAAGCAATAAAGAATATCACTTGTACAATTAGAAGAATTTTAACTTGGACTGTGTGTTAGGTATTTGGTTATTCTTAGGAGATGCATTCTGAAATATCTAGTGGTAAAATATCATGAGGGCTGCCAGTAAGAACATTAAAATAGAGTGATACTCATTTATGTTTTTTACTCTGAAGCAATAAGAACCATGAAGTGGAGAGAAAAAAAAAGCTCACCAACACAGTAACACTTACTTAGATTCAAATTTTGCATCTAGCACTCTGGGCTCTGAAAGGTGTCACAAACTTGCTGAAATGATTTTGTTTTAATTAGGAAGTGAGAAGAATAACATCTACCTCTCAATTTGTAAGGTTAAGGGGCATATATGTGAAATTACTTTGTAAAAGGCAAAGTGTTATGTGTGGTTCATCATCCTCCCTTTCTCCCTTTGAGTTATCATCATCATCATCCTCATCATCACTCACAGTTTTCTCCCATAAAGCTTAGTTAGGACAAGGTCAGTAAAATATCTAGAGCAGAATAAATAATGGAAGTAAATATGAGAACTAATAGTGTGTCCTTTTGACTGGATTAGACTGCATAATAAACTATCTGTACTTTACACATAAAAGGCAAAATAATTAAAAGCAATACCTTTCTAAGATCACTTCTAAAATTTTTTTTCAAAAGTTGGTAAAAGGTCAACATACTTTTTAAGAAAAAAACAAGCATTGGCTACATGAATTAAGAGTGACATTTGATGAAGATCGACACGACATTTTCAAAAGAAGCTGGAGGGTTGCAGTTTGTTGTTGGCTAGGATGGCAGAATGACTGCAGACAAAGCAATGGAAATTTCACTTTACAGTGTCAACTGCGAGTTAAGTATGGCTGTATCATATCTTTCCTAGATGAATCATTCTAACTTTCACAAGTGATCTGATTGATAAAGTGGGGAGTACTTTAGTCAAGCTCTTAGAGGATGAATACTTGTGAGAGATTATGCATTCCAGAGAGAAAATTAATAAAATTATCTGTGAAGAAGGTGGAAGGTGAGGGAGCAAGACTCTCTGCCTACTGCAGTTCTCAACCTTTTTAATGCCGCGACGCTTTAATACAGTACCTCATGTTGTGGTAACCCCCGACCATAAAATTATTTTTTGTTGCTACTTCATAGCTGTAATTTTGCTACTGTTAATGAATCGTAATGCAAATATCTCTGTTTTCCGATGGTTGAGAACAGCTATGCTAGAGGGTCACCTAAGACCATCAGAAAACACAGGTATTTACATTACGATTCATTAACAGTAGCAAAATTACAGTTATGAAGTAGCAATGAAGATAATTTTATGGTTGGGGGCTACCACAACATGAGGAACTGTATGAAAGGATCCCAGCATTAGAAAGGTTGAGAACCACTGGTGGTGGTTACCACTCCCTTCCCTGAAGCCTGATGTGGGTGGAAGGAGCCAGGGACACTCATGCAGAAGCATATGCTATAAGAAAGCTAGTATAGCAGTCTCCCTCTTGCTCAGTAATTTAAGAAGGATGGTGTCCTATCCACCATTAAGAATTAAATATGTATTTTTGGCACTCTTCATTTTAGTTCAGCAACATTTGTCAGACAATAAACAGGGCTGTATAGATATAAATGGAATACAAAACATAATTACTGTTCAATTAGCATAAGAAAGACAAATGTGTAACAAATAAATGCAAACAAAGCACACGTACATTATGGTTATGGAAAACAAGTAAGGGTTGGAAATTAAACTATTTTATCAAGGAGAGCCAGAAGTAAGGGGATGGATGATGGACTAGGTGGTATTTGAGTACTTTTAGAAGAATAAAATAAGTATATCCAGCTGACTTGATGAAGGTGATGGTACCTTCAAGGCAAAGAAACTACATGCACACAAATGGAGAGCTGCGTATGGTGTGTCCGATGAAGAGGGGTGGCTCTGATTACTGAATTTATGGGAAAGAGGAAAACATGAGGCTGCAGAGGAACTCTGCAGGCAGAATGCAGGAATAACTCACCAGGCAGGAAAGAAACATAATGTATACATAAATAACATTCAATGTTAAAAACTAAATCCGTACAAAATTGTGACAGTTGATTATTGTCTTTTATAGTTATTTGAGATTCTCTGAATATCACAATCGAGGCTTTCCTAAGTTTTTTGTTTTTGTTTTTTGTTTTGTTTTTTTATAGACTAATGCATGCTTTCTCCTTTTTGAGCTCCTGTTTATCTGTCTATAGTATATTTGGTCCTTCCATTACTTCCAATAATCTCCAAAATATTTACTGCATTATGAATTCTCCAGAAACAAAAGGGAGGAGAGAGTCTATAAATAATTTAAAGAGGATGGTTACCTACTCATCAATTGATGGTTTCCTATCCACCAAATTCCTATCAATTTGATATATTTGGCCAAATGAGAAATGTAAAGTGCTGAATTTATCAAATATTGATATTTATAGAACAGCTTTATAATCTCTTAAAGGCCATTTAGAAGTCTGTATAATTAATGTAATTTTCTGAAGAAATAATTTTTTAAGTTCATGCAGTGACAAATTCTAACTTAATAAGGTCTCACAGTAATTATGTGTATTTTTTCTTTCTTTCTAGAACTAGACTGATTCTTTAGGGACCTGGAAGTTATTTTCTGGGAGAAGTCATAGCATAGAATTAATGAGTCTGCTATTTTCCTCTCATTAAAAAAAAAAAAAGAGAGATTGCAAGTTTCATAAGCTGCACTAGTCAAATGCTTGACAATAGCCAAGATATATTTTCTTACACAAAGAATTTTGATACTGAAACATTGTCAAGAAATACTTAGTCCACAAATATGAGAATTCCTGTGAAGTTGCTTTTATAAAATTCCTATGCATGGCCTGATAAGAGCTCAGTGCATGCAAAGAAAAGTGATCATGAAGAATATATTCTCAATGCAGATTTTTCAAATGGCAATACATGAAAGCTTCATACATTTGGGATATCTTATCTAATTAAAGAGTAATATGCAAATTACTCCATCACTGCAACTCACAAGATGGCTGCCACCATATGGTCAAAGATTGCTGCCCCCATGTGGACACAAGATGGCTGCCACAAGATGGCCAGCAGGGGAGGGCAGTTGGGAGGGACCAGGCCTGCAAGGGAAGGAAGTGTGGGTGATCAGGCCAGCAAGGGAGGTCAATGGGAGTGACCAGGTTTGCAGGGGAGGACAGTTAGGGTCAAAGAGGCTGGCAAGGGAGCAGTTAGGCATCAATCAGGCTAGCAGGGGAGTGGTTAGGAGGTGATCAGGCTGGCAGGCAGAAGCAGTTAGGGGCAATCAGGAAGGCAGGTAAGCAGTTGGGAACTAGCAGTCCTGGATTGTAAAAGGGATCCCAGATTGGAGAAGGTGCAGGCTGGGCTGAGGGACCCAAACACCCCTCCCCCCATGCATGAATTTCATGCACTGGATCTTTAGTATTAACATATTTTAAAGTATTGTGTTTTTATTGATTTCAGAGAGGAAGGAAAGGGAAAGTTAGAAACATCAATGATGAGAAAGTATCATTGATTGGCTACTTCCTGCATGCCCCTACTGAGGATTGAGCTCACAACCTAAGCATGTGCCCTGACTGGGAATTGAACCTGTAACTTATTGGTGCATTGCTCAATCACTGAGCCACACAAGCCAGGCTATCTATACTATTTGGTACTTAGTTTCTTTTTAATTTAGTCAGACATGACTGCTTCTGACAAGATATGCTTTGGTATTCATTCCTGTCTGTCTTGAAAATCTAGGTCTGTCAGGTTTTGAGAGTACTTTTTACCTGAAGTAACTGAATTCTCTATATGTCTCTGTCTCTTCATATTGCCTTCTTATAAAACAGCAGTCATTGGAGTTAGGGCCACTTTAATCTACTATGACTTTATCTTAACTATTATTATAACACAAACAACCACTTTTTAAACAAGGGCACATTCTGAGGTTCTGAGTGGACATGAATTTTTGGAGGACACTATTTAACTCAGTAGGAGCCTCCGTCGTCTGATTTTTGTCAGCTGTACTTAATTCCTGAAATCCGATTGGAGTACCCAGTCCTGGTGCAGGAGGCCCATCTTGCAGCCCTCAGCCACAGGCTGCTTTTCTGTGGAGAAGTAACCACTTCTGACATACTCCTCTGAGAGATTTCAGCTCTTTGCATCCCTCTTCATTAGAAATGTAGATATTTCTTTTTATTTTAAAGTATAATTCTTTTATTGATTTCAGAAAGGAAGGAAAAGGGAGAGACAGAAATATCAATGATGAAAGAGAATCATTGATTGGTTGCCTCCTGCACGTCCCCCCCTGAGGATCGAACCTGCAACCCAGACATGTGCCCTTGGCTGGAATTGAACCTAGGACCCTTTTGTCCGCAGCCTAATTCTCTATCCACTGAGCCAAGCAGGCTAGGGCTATGCCTGTTTCTTAAATGCCATGCATAATAAAATGCTGTGAGAGTAGGAACCATACTTTGAGATCCACTGTTCTAGGCTTAACTAGCATAATTTGCCATCTGGCACTTGGGTAAGAGAAGAGCAGCGCATACATCTGGGCACATTTTCCCACACTCCTCAGTTGGAAGTTGAGAGTTTCAGGTTTTCTGCTTTCTCTCTGCAAATCCCTTCCCATTTAGCATAATGAATTTCACGGGCTAACAGTCATCAGAGGAAGTGATATCCTAACCATTCCATGGGAGAAACGCTGTGGACTAGTGGCCTACACTAGCTGTCAATATGTAAAATGGAAAGTTAAGAAATATAAAAGCTTATTCTTCTAGAGCCTTGGTTGACAAACTGTGGTTCACGAGCCACATGCAGCTCTTTGGCCCCTTGAGTGTGCCTCTTCCACAAAATACCACAGCCTGGGTGAGTCTATTTTGAACAAGTGGCATTAGAAGAAGTTTAAAATTAAAAAAAATGTGGCTCTTAAAAGAAATTTCAATTGTTGTACTGTTGATATTTGGCTCTGTTTACTAATGAGTTTGCCGACCACTATTCTAGAGAAATACTGGCATTTATTTCATTTATTGTTTATTATTTTTAGTTTAGAAACTGAATTTTAAGTTTCTTTTTATTTCTTTTTCCAGTTTATCTTAAAAACTGAATTCATATGCTGTTGAAAGATAACTGGAGTACATTGAAATTTTGTATAAAGATTGATTAAAACTGAGCAGCACCAAACCAAAAATGGTTAGCAGTTCTCTGCCGGGAAGAGATAAGGAAAAGGCTTTTGTAGGGCAGACAGAAGCATAGCAAGGAAATTAGTTGATTAGCTAACAACTTAAGCAGTTACCATATTTGAGAAACCTAGTTGGCTGTTTGTGATTGGTTGTTCTTAAGTTTTAATTTTTTAATGTTGAGGAATTTATGGAACTCAACTCTGGCTTAAATTTCTGTGTGTATCCACAGACTGGTAAAGCATTAGAGCCACCTCAGTCTAATGGTCTCCTGTTTAATTAATTTAACAGCACCTATCCACAACCCTGGGCCAGGTGGATACCAGAGATTTAACAGTCCATGCACATAAAATGCAGCGAAAAGCACATTAATAAAAACAAAATATTGTTCCTATTACAAATATTCATATTTTTGATATTTTAACAAATGTTTATCAATTGCCAAAGCACTCTTGACAATATCTGCACAGTATTTCACATATTTTGCTTATTTTATTAACTTCCATCCTACCATTCTATTGCTTACTGTTTTCCAGAACTCTCTACCTGTCATAGCATTTTTCTTGCATTTTCTCATCTATAATTCAAAATTTCAAGACTTATAATACTTATTTTTAGATGCAAATATTGAAGCTCAGAGAAGCATGAGGTCGTTAAACTATTATAAGGAAAAAACTGAAAAAAATTCAGCTTTTATAAACGCTGATTTAGTTCTCTTTATATATAACTCTAGATAAAGATTATGTAATTTTACCTTTAAAAATGGTATCATCTTAGGCATCTCATAGAATTTTTAAGCCTGAGGTTTATGACAAATAAAACTAAGGTTAAGGATTTGTTTTTCTGTTCCACAATGTTATTAAGAATTAAGTAACAATTACTCAAAAGATTTTAACAAAATTAAAATGAAATAAAATTATTTTGTGTTATGTTTACAGGTGCTTAGCAGGGTATTTTTTTTTTTTTTTTTTCAGGGACTGGTAATTGACTACTCCAATATTAATTTCTCCCTTTTTTGTTAATTATAAAATCTGACTTTTTAGCTGCTTAGAGAAAAGACTACACTTCTCAGGTACAATTGCAACTGGAAGTAGCTGTGTGACTAACATCTGATCACATGTTTAAAATACAAGTAGGAAATTGAAAAAAAACCCATCTGGTTGTGTGGGAAGGGAAAAAACCCTTCTCCTACCAATTTTACACTTTTAAAAGAAAGCTGCCATAGCTATAGGAGGAAAAAATTATGAGACACACCAAAACACATGAAAAAATTACCCATTGTCAAGAGAAAAAGCAATCAACAGAATTAGACTCAGATTTGACCCAGAGATGGTACTATCAGAGACTGTAACATAACTATGATTAATATATAATGATTTAATTTTGTATAAAGGAATTATTTCAAGTGCCTTTAAGACACAGCAGTTATTCAATATAAATATTTGAATATATCTTAATGTTAAAAATGCATTAATACGTTGAGCTGTTTTCAATAATATTAATAGTAATATTTTCAAATTGTACATATTTATATAAAACTATATATAAAAATTTTTTTTCAAAGTTATTTCATTTTTTCTCAATTCCTCTATTACCACCCCTGCCCAGCCTCCCTAAAAATGTAATTTTTAAGAATAAGATGATACAATGTAAAATGCATGTGGATAAATCTACTGAGTATTTATATTAAAGTTATTGGGACCACAAATGTAAGGTCAAGAGGAACAAAACAAATAACTTAGTAAAAGCACTATAATATCTTTTTTTTAGTCCTCTCTAGGGGATATGTTTTTCATTATTTTTTTAAGAGATAAAAAGCATCAATGGGAGGGAGTAACTGATTCGTTACCTCCCCTACATGACCCTGGCAGGGATCAAACCCCACAACCTGGCTTATGCTCTTGTCAGGAATCAAACTCACCACTTTTCATGCCTGGGCCAGTGCTCCAACCAACTGAGCCACACTGGTCAGAACAAAGCACTGCAATCTGAATTGACATTACTGATAACCTCACATGTATCTTTTTCTAAATAGGCCTAGAAAAAGTGACCAATAATAATGAGCATCTTTAAGTGCTGAGATTATATACTGTAAATGCTATTTTCCACTAAAGGGAGGCAGACAGAAGAAATATATAATGTTAGATCTGGGATAGGAAGTATGCTAGATGGGCTTGGAATATTTTATGAGTAGAAAGGCAAAAATCAAAACTATGGGATTATATTAAAAGTACACATGAGCCATATTGAAAGGGTTCCCACTACTAAAATATAGGCTAATGTAAACATTAAAAAGGATGAAGACTATAATAGAATCAAAGGTAGAAAATATGTTAAAAATCTATGGATTCTTAATAGTACTAATATATAAAAAGCTAGGGGCTGTCACAAATGAAACAACTGGATGGACAACCCAGGCTGTGTGGGGTGATAAGGCTGGCAGGGGGTTAGTGAGGGATGATCAAATAACTGAACAGCAGGCTGTGTCGGGCAACCAGGCTGGTAGGGAGAGCAATTGGGGGTGACCAGGCTGGTGGGGGGGTTGGGGTGACCAGGCCAACAGAGGGGGACAGTTGGGGGTGACCAGACCAGCAGGGTGGATAGCTAGTGGCGATCAGGCTGGCAGGCAGAGGTGGTTAGGGGTGATCAGATTGGCGGGGTTGGGGGGGGGGGCGTCAGTTAGGGGCAATCAGACAAGCAGGCAAAGGAGGTTAGGGGGTGATGAGGTTGGCAAGGGGACGGTTAGGGAAGATCACGTAGGCAGGCAGATGAGCAATTAGGATCCAATGGTCTCGGATTATGTGAGGGATGTCCATCCGCCGGTTTAGGTCCAATCCCCACCTAAACTGGCAGTCAGACATCCCCTGAGGGGTCCTGGGTTGCAGAAGATGCAGGCTGAGCTGAAGGGACACCCTCATGCATGCATTTCATGCATCAGACCTCTAGTACCCTGTTTTCCCCAAAATAAGACAGTGTCTTATATTAATTTTTTCTCCCAAAGTTGCACTAGGTCTTATTTTCAGGGGATGTCTTATTTTTGGGGAAACACGATAGTAAATAAAATAATCATAATAAAATTATATACATATTTGGGTTTGCTGCAAACCAATTAATTATTCTGGAAACTGCTAAACAAAGGGAAAACATAAAACATTTATTTAGAAATGAGTATCATTTCTCATTGACTATTATAATAACCTAATAGTCAATGAGAAATGATACTCTTTAGAGAAAAAATGTTTGGGCATATATAGAATATTTTCTGTATATGTTTTGTTTTGTTTTTTGTTACATAAGTATGTTATCTGCAAATAATTAATTTAGTTTTTTACTTTCAAATACTTTTTAAAGTATGTTTTTATTGATTTCAGAGAGGGGGATGGAGAGAGAGAAAAAGAAACATCAGTGAGGGAGAAATATCAATTGACTGCCTCCTACACACCCCCTACTGTTTATTTGTCTTTGCTAGAGGCATAGTGATAAATTTCCAGCTCAATATTGTCTGGAAACAGTGATAATAAGTATGCTCACCTAGGTCCTGGCTTTAAAGGGACCACTTTTAATGATCCTTATTAAGATTAACACATGCTATATGTTTTTGGCATATTCACTTTATCAAATTAAAGAAATGTCCTTCTATTCTCAATTTGCAAAGAAATTGTAATCATCTACTGAGATTCTTATGTTTTTATGCTGTTGATATCCATTGCATCATTGTTTTCCATTCCCATAATTGAATTTTTTGTATTTAGCCTCATTATTTCCACACTACTTGAGTTTATTTCTCTACTATGTAAGTAAGCTATCAAATTCCCTAAATGCAATAACAGTTCACATAATTTACATTAATAGTTTCCTTTTAACTTAGTTATAATTACTCCCCATGAATTATTTTTAAAATAGGATTTAAAATTTTAAACAGATATATTTTCAGCTTTTTTCTCTTTTTTGAGATTTAATTTTCATTAAGGAATGTTTCAAGTACATAGTAAGGAAAGAAATAGTGAATACCTATGTACCCATTAGTAAATTTAACCAATTAATGTTTCATGTCCAATAATACATGATGGGGCAAAAGTAGGTGTATAGTTGTTTGTATGGAAAATAAGTTAAGAATTAATAAATAATACAAGAATAAATTCTGTGTTTTGTGTGCCCACAACTATAAACTTACTTTGCCCCACCCTATATTTTAATCTTTATATGCCCAAACATTTCCTTCTCATAACATGATGTATTTAGGTTATTTTAAAGCAAAAACTTTGCATCATACCTTCTAATATATGAATGCTCTAGTATATATTTCTAAAAGATAAGGATTTTGTTTTTTAACAATAAAAATAACACATTCCAACTCTAAAAGTTACCAATAATCACCTAACATTACCAAATGTTCAATCACTGTTCAAATTTCCCAGATTATATTATATTTTCATAGTATATTCCATTCAGGATAAAAACAAGGTCTATACTTGCCATATGGTTAATAACTCATTGTATCTATTTAATCTGTAGGTATACTCTCTCTGAAAACCAAGACACTGTTAAAAAAACACACAACTATTTATTGAAAATAAACTGGGAATTTTGTTTTGTAAAATTGCCTTTATTACAGATTTTGCCAATTTCTTTTTTTAAATACCTATTTTCTATATTCTATATTTACTATACACTTTTAAATAGGTCTAATTCAGGTTCATTTCTTTAAAGTATACTACATATTTATATGTGGAAGCATGTATATGTTAGAGTATCCTATGACGTGATTTTTTCGTATCTCAGTACTGTTTAGATTCATCAGTGATCTGGATGTTGTCAGTCTTTTTCTTATAATATAAATTTTCCCAGCAGTAATTTATATAAAGTTATTGACAGCCATTGAAGATCATTGCCTCTCTATACCATGTCATTAGGGGTTTACAAATGAATTATATTCTAAGTTTATTAGTTTTTCTGCATTTATTTTCTGAAGTGAAATTCTTCTCAGTGATTATTTGTCCCTAAATGTATATTGGTTCACTTTATGTAGAGTATTCCATTCATTCTTATTATGAACTTGCTGTCCCAAATAAAAAGAAAAATACATATTAATTTATTTGAATGAATATATATCAGTGCTGCTTCTAGGGAAAATATATAGCAGTACTGTTACAACAATCACAACATGATTCAAACTCCCCTTTCTTATTAGCAAAGGCACCTTAAATTAGTTGGTTTGAGGGTACATTTGTTTACCTTTTAGAATAAAAGGGGATGATTTATTATAATAATGGAGTATGTGTAATACCTTACTGCCTGATATTTCACTTTTTATTTCACATTCCAATTTTACATGCACAGGAGACAATTTGATTTCTAGAATAAGCATGTGAGAGGAGAGAATGACTGCAACATATTCAGCTTCATGTAATACCTATTAGATGTTTGTCATGAGAATGAAATAACAAAATAAGCAGCCAAATAAAGGTTAATTACATTGGTATAATTCACAATTGCAGACTTAGCCAACTCCTGGCTTCCAAATACATTTGTCACAAGAGAAACCATGTAAAACTTTGCAGTTAGATCTATCAAACCTCTTGCTACAAGTAAAAACAAACAAACAGATAAAACCACAACCTGGTATTGGTATCTTAATGTTCACTATTTATGGACCCAGAATGTTATTTGTAGAAAAAAGAGATGAATTGATAGGAAAAGCAACTCATATGAGGAATACTGTTGTGTTCAAGACCAAAAAACCGTGTAAGAGTAACACCTGGATACTGTGTTCCAATGAAGAAAAAAAATGTGATGGAGAAATCGCAAAAACAATGAGAAATAATGACATTATACTTGATAAGATGATAGATGTCAAATAGAGAGTGGTTAAGACAAAATGTGCTCACTTATTTTAAAAGAAGATAAAGCACAATCCATAATTGATGTATTTTCTTCAAAGAATGAATACTTATTCTGACTTTAAAGGAAAAAAAAATCAGAAAGTCTCTGGATATATCATTTGAAGCTATTTTAGTGAAATCAATATAAATTACTAAACTAATTTTGACACCTCAAAATTAATTTTAATTTGGCTAGAAAACAAATATATTTGAGACTAAATAAATTTATCCTGCTGTTAATATGATAGACAATAATAATCCTTCTAAAATTCAACTATTTTGTTTCATTCTCTAAATACAAGAGAACTTGCCTTCGATCCTGGAAATACAGTTCAAAGAGAGAACTGCTCTCTGAAAGGTGAAGAGTCATTTGGAAAGACCCCAATTTATTTTAAAAATTAATTCACCTTCTGGGCTTATTTAATTTATATTCATGATACTAGAATAATTTATAGAAATTACTCACTAATGTTGAGTATCCTTGAGAAATGAAAAGAAAAAGAGCTTTGAATATATGAAACATTCATTTACCTTGATTTTTAAATAGTAAAATAGGTTGTATTTCTGAAAGCATAGTCGTTGTACACTTACTAAAGTGTGTGAGCATTTAAATAGCTCTTATCATTGCCAATACTTTGATATATTCCATAGACAAATGAACTTAATGTAAACTCTTTCCTTTTGTTTTAATTGTAAGATTCTTCTAGTTTGGATTATGCAGTATGTCAGGTTTATGTTTTCTCTTCAGAATATTTTTCCTTCATTCTAGGCACAGCACAATATTTTTATTTCTTTTATGAATATATTGATTTCAGAGAAGAGGAAGAGGGAGAGAAAGGTAGAAACATCAGTTATGACAGAGACTCATTGATCAAGTGCCTCCTGCACCCCCCAAACTAGAGGTTGAGCTTCCACCCCAGACATATGCCCAATTGGGAACTGAACCTTGACCTCCTGGTTCATAGGTCAACACTCAACCACTGAGTGACCTGGCCGGGCTATTTTTATTTCTTAAAATCAAATGTGTGTTCACTTACATTTCCATGCTTTTTTATAACATATTAATAAAGAAATAACTTTCATAAAAATATACAAATAAATTGAATAGCTTGATCTATTTTTAAAGCCTTTAATCATGTAAACATGAACAGTAAACAATGTTCTCATCTTCCTGGAAGCATCTCTGGCCAGTTTCTTTTCTCTTCAAAGCGTCAGCACTGTGACAACTTATGAATCCAAAGAGTAGTTCCAGCTATTCTTGAATTTTATATAAATGCAATTTGGTCTCTTTTGTGCCTGGCACTTATTATTCAGCATTTAAGTTATGATGTTCATCCATATTGATGTAGGAAGTTGTAGTTTTAAGTTTTTTCTTGCCATATCACCTTCCAATATGAGAATATATCACCATTTACATATTCTTTGGCTGTTGGACATTTGGGAAGTTTAAAATTTGGCACTCTTCTGTGTAGTTCTGTTATAAAAATTCTAACCTAGCACTGTGTATCTACTGAGTGTATAGGCATTTCAGTTGACCATCCACCTAGAAATAGAATTACTGCTGGATAATAATATACCCATTTTAAACTATATTAGATATTGCCAAACAATATTCTGTGATATTTTTTAAAACTTGAAGGATTGGTTGAGAGAGTGGGTTATATAGTGGCATTTTATTAGGGTTTTATGTTTTATTTCTCTGAATTGTAATAAAAGTGAGCAAATTTTCTTATCCATTTGAACATACATTATTATAGAGATCTTTTTTAAATCTATTGTTCCTTTTTTTAATTGATTTTCTGGCTTTTTTCCCCCTGTTAGTTCAGATCAGTTCTTTACATATTTTGCATTGAATCCACAAAATTTGGGGACAGTTATTCATAATATTAAGCCTAACAATTCAAATGCATGATATAATCCCTCCACTTATTTATTTAAAATTTTAACAATGCTTTGCTGTTTTCAATGTAGAAGCCTCGACATTATCTTTATTCTTGTGTATTTGATGTTTTTAGTGCTACTGAAATGATAGTTTAATGAATTTCCTGTTGTATTTGTTTGTTGCTGAAATATAGAAATTCTTTTGTTTTTATTTATGTTTACCTTGATATGATAACCTTATATCCAGAGATTTAGCTTAATCGAGTACTCCTAATAGTTTTCCCACAGATTCCTTTGGATTTTCTAAAGATTCAATGATATCATATGCAAACTCTGACAATTTTATTACTTCTTTTCCAATCTGTTGGCTGTTTATTTCCATTTCTGACCTTACTGAATATATTACAAACTCAAATATGTGAGGAAAATATCTTTATATCATTTCTAAAATCAAGATGAGATTTTGTGTTTTCTAATTAAGTGTGATGTTTACTATAGGATTTTTATAGTTATTTCCTTTTTAATTTGCTGAGTTTTTTTTCCTAATAAATGATGGTTGAATTTATCAAAGCTTTTTCTATATGAACATTTGATATTTCTCCTTTTATTCCTATTAATGTGGTAGATTAGAATGATTGATGTACATTGACATATATTTCACTATAAATGCACAATTAATTGGTTTTCAGTATATTCAGAGAGTTGTAGAGTCATGAGCAAAATAAATTTTGCAACAAGTCTATCACCCCCAAAAGAAATCCTCAACCTTTTAGTCATTGGTCTCCTTTCCCTGTCCCCCACAACCCTCCATGTCTTAGGCAACCATTAAAATAATTTTTTTCTTCGCAATTTTTCTATTGGATCTTTTGTACAAATGGAAATATACAATATGTGTACTTTATGACTAGCTTATTCTCCTGAACACAATGTTTTTAATGCTGATCCATGTTGTAGCATGCATCAATACTTTATTATTAATGCCATTATATGGATAATCACATTTTGTGTTTCCATCAGCTGGTGGGTATTTGGCTTATTTCCACTTTTGGCTATTTTGAAATGCTATAGGAATATTTATGTGGAGTGTCTACAAGTCTGTGTAGATGTGTGCTTTCAATTCTTTTGGGTATGTATCTATAGATTGCTTGGTCTTACAGTAACTGTATGTTTGCTTGAGGAACTACCAAAGTGTTATCATTTAAATTCCTTTAGCAGATGGATAAGGGTTCTAAAGTCTCTATATCCTTGTCAACACTTGATACTATCTGTCATTTCTTTTCAATGAGAAGTGGTATCTTGTCATTTTGATTTGCATTTCCCCAATGATTAATGGTGCTGCGCTTTCTCCCCCTTTCCTTCCTTTCTTTCTTTCTTTCTTTCTTTCTTTCTTTCTTTCTTTCTTTCTTTCTTTCTTTCTTTCTTTCTTTCTTTCTTCTTTCTTTTCTTTCTTTTCTTTCTTTTCTTTTCTTTTCTTTCTTTTCTTTTCTCTCCCTCCCTCCCTCCCTCCCTCCCTCCCTCCCTCTCTCTCTCTCTCTCTCTCTCTCTCTCTCTCTCTCTCTCTCTCTCTCTCTCTCTCTCTTTTTTGAAATGCCTGATAAGAACACATATATTCTCAATTGTAGTTTTTTGTTGTTGTTGCTGTTAATTATCACTTATTTTTTTAAAAAAGATGTTGGGCTTCTTTTCATGTGCTTATTGTGACTTTTATATCTTCTTTGAATTAGTGTCAATTGGTCATTTATGCAATTTCAGGTTTAGTTGTGTTCTTGCTATTGAGTTGTCAGGGTCCTTTATGTATTCTAGATACAGTCCTTTGTCAGATAATGTGATTTAAGATTATTTTCAGCTATTCTATGGGTTGGATTTTCACATTCATGACAGTGTCCTTTAATGTATCGAGTTCTTCATTTTGCTTGACCAATTTGTCTTTTTTTTTCCTTTGGTTTCTGTTTTGTTTTTGTTTTGTTTTGTTTGTATTATGTAGAATTAAGGACATCATAGTGTGAGGGAAAATTTTATAAGAATGAACTCTCCTGAAACTTGATGACATTTGAAGTATATATGCATGGTTTAAAAAATGTTTTATGAGGCTTCTGTGGGTTTCAAAGGATTAACAATTTCATTCTATTAATTTTACAATTGCATGAAAGATAAAGGCCATCTACTTGAAGTCAGAAACTGTTCAAACCAATTGTTCTATTAACTGTAGTGAATAAAATAATACTAGTATCAGAAGTTTCCTCATCTCAAGGAGTTTTAAAAAATTTTAACACATGTTTTGTGTGTTTCCAGGATACCAAACTGAAACCAACCCAAAGACTTATGCTTATTGTCATCTAGTCAACAGCTCATTGAATTATATAATAGGAAAGTAAAACAAACTAACACCTATACTACCTAAATGGCATGTCAGATTTAAAAAGAGTCTTTTACACTTAATTTTCAAATGATGTAAATTTTTTGCAATCTGTTTATTTTGTGATTTTAATGAAATTTTAAGCATCTTTTTGCAAGATCTATATGGTATTCATAAACTTATTTTTAAGTAAATAGATTGCCATTTAAAAATTAGTGAATTGAGAAAGCATAATAATTGTCCAAATTGATTGTTTTTAATTAAATCATTTGTCAATTTTAATATTTAAATTATTCGATATTTTGCAGATAAAAATTACAAGTTTCTTTCCCCCACCCCCTCAAGCTCTAATAAGCAAGTAGTTTCAATCAATCTTTTTTGTTAAATTGGCAAAGTTCATTAAGTGTGCGAATTTTCAGAGATTGCCATGTATAGGTGTGTTAAGACTAAATGCAATTTCAAACTTGTGCATGGTTTTTTGAAAGTTTATCTCTGCCTGCTACATGCAGCCACATGATTTATAACCTACATTTATTTACATCTTATCATGAGCATTAGGAATCAAACACTAGGCCCTGTGCTTCAGCTTCCGTAGTGGAAAATGTGTCCATTTCCATACTTTTCGCCAGAAATGGAAATCTCCATTTCCAAGGCTTTACTCTCTTATTACAAAATCTCATGTGGGTATGGGTGTGTCTTCTAGTTAAAATTATGTAAACATATCAAACCATATATTTAGAGCATTTGAATTTGTAGTATTTGGTTCTTCAGACTTTTAGGATGCAGTTAAGATCATCATGGGGATTGATATGGCATTAAGTGACTTGATTTTTAATATGTGCCCCAAACCCCAAAGCAGTAAAGTAATAGTACACAAAATATTATTAATACTGTATCTACTGATAGCATAATCTGTAATGTAAAATGTGGGGGCAGAGGAAGGCATAGAAATTCAAATGACAAGAAGAATATCTTGTTTTAGATTGAAATTTGAAGAGGGAGAGAATAAAGAACTTGTTTATCTAATTAGTACAAATCACCCACTGCTAAATAAAGCAAAAATCATTGACTTTGCTTTCATTTATTGTACCTCTCCCCTCCCCTTCCCTCCGTTTCCCTCCCCTCTCTTCCCCTTTCTTTCCCTCCCTTCTCCTCCTCTCTCCTATCCTTTCATTTTCTTTCTCTCTCCTGCCCTTTGTCTCACTTTCTCTCACTCCCTCTCCGTCTTAAACTCTTTCCTATTTTCTTTCTTCATTTTGAATTTTATTGATTTTTTACAGAGAGGAAGGGAGAGAGATAGAGAACTAGAAACGTCGATGAGAGAGAAACATGGACCAGCTGCCTCTTGCACACCCCCTACTGGGGATGTGCCCGCAACCAATGTACATGCTCTTGCCCGGAATCGAACCTGGGACCTTTCAGTCCGCAGACCAACGCTCTACCACTGAGCCAAACCGGCTTCGGCTTTTCTTAATTTGGATAAATCCGTCTAAAAATTATAAAGGAGAAAACAGTATTTCTAAAATATGCCTGAGAAAATCACTCAATTGCTTAAGCTCTTCAGTTAAGGAAATCATCATAGTCTTTAATAAGTGCTCTCTAATGCTAAGTCAGTGTGGCTCATTCTGAACAATCAAATATATGTCAAGCATTTCTTAGCTCCTAGAACACTTTAAAAAATTAAACTTGATGGAATGAAGACTAATTACATACTTTAATTTTAATAAGCATCCTTAAGGCACTGCCTAGAATTCATTACTCACTTTAATTTAAAACATATTTTTTTGATCCTTTGTCCTAAAGGTGTTGTCTTCTCAGGCAAGTGTCATAGAGACATGTCATTTGGCAAATATAAAGTTAGTGCTAAAATTTTTATTTTATTTTATGAATTTATTTTTCTTTCAAAAATTTTTCTTACTTTTTGTTTTCTGACACAAAAGACTAAGCAATGACATTAAATAATATATTACTCCCTGGAGAAATACTTTTATCTGTTAGATATTCATCAAGTGCTATTAAGCATTTCAAAATGCAAAAAGCATAGCTCATGTGACAAAAGCCTTCATAAAATTAGCAGAATGAATATAATGACTTGATAAATTTTGTTTTCACAAAAAGAAAGAGGAAAGTCTTTGGGAAAATATAAAAGACTGAAAAAAATACAACTACCTCATTTATTTTCCCAGTCACCCTGTTTTAAACAGAGTATTAGTTAAGAAAATTCCAATTGGATTGTGCTGGAATAGTGATAAATTAAAAGGGCATCTTCTATCTAGACTAGGGGTGTCGAACTCAATCAGAGAAGGGGCCAAAATCTAAAATCCAGCCTAAATCGCGGGCCGAATGGTTTACTGAACAGTCATAAACTGTCATTGTGATGGAAACGCAGCGGAGTGCAGTGATGACAGCGCGGTGCGGGCCACATTGCAAGGCCTGGTGGGACGGATTTGGCCCGCGGGCCTTGTGTTTGACACATGTGATCTAGACACTGGTAATCCTACCAGCGCAGAAAACCTGTGCTGGGAAAATAGTCATATTTGAAGTGAATAGTTTTTATCTACAACCTTAAATTATAATAAGAATAATACCATTAACTTTATATGCTAGGCCATAATAAGAAAATAGGCAATAAAAGTAACATTCATAGAGAAATAAATAAAATGTTATTTTGAAGATGTTCTTTAAAAATAGGATTTTCTTTTCTTTTTTTCCAGGGTATTCTTTGAGACACCTCATACTTCTATTGGTATTGTGACCTTCCACAACACTGTGCATTGATTAGGGTTATTTATGGATATATTTTCCTTCAGGTGCTCAAAATTGCATGGAGATATTCTATTTTCTTTTGATTTCTTCCTTATTAACAAATATTCCCAATAAAAGAAACAGACATTCTTTAAGCTTACAGGACAGTCACCAAGATAGACCATATTCTGGATCTCAAAATGTTCACTGATAAGTTTAAAGTAATATAAATCACTAATGTATGTTCTTGGAACACAACAGAATAAATTAGAGATCAATAAAATATAGTACAAAGATCTCCAAATATTTAGAAATTTCTAAATACTCTTCATAAATTAGTGAAATCTCAAAGATTTTTAAAATATTTTCAAGATTTGCATAAATATAAATTATTCAAATTTGTGAAATGCAGTGATAGCAGTGCTTTGAGAGACATTATAGTAGTAAATTTACATATTGAATACCTGGTTGGTGTGGTTCAGTGGTTGAGCATTATCCCTTGCACTAAGAGGTCTCTAGTTTGATTCCTGGCAGAGTAGTGATCAGTCTCTCTTATGAACATATATGCAAATATCCTTAACAAAAATTAGCAAGTGAAATATAGAAGTTACACAGCTCAACCACATAGGAATTAGTATAGATATTCAAGGCTGGTTAAACATTAAAAAATCAATGTAACCCTCATATAAAAAGTTTAAAGAAGAATATCAGGTAAAACAGATAAAACACGTCTCTTGGCCCATCTGTATGACCTTCTTTGGGGAAGTGTCTATTTAGGTCCTTTGCCCATTTTTAAATTGGATTCTTTGTCTTCCTTTTGTTAAGATAGATGAGTTCTCTATATATTTTGGAAATTAACCCCTTATCAGATGTATCATTGGCAAGTATGTTCTCTCATATATTTGGCTCCCTTAACATTTTGTTGATAGTTTATTTTGTTGTGCAGAAGCTTTTTACCTCCCCAAAAAATAGTTTTTATTGATTTCACAGAGGAAGGAAGAAGAAGAGAGAGATAGAAACATCAATTATGAGAGAGAATCATTGATAGGCTGCCTCCTGTGCCCTGATCTGGAATTGAACTGTGACCTCCTGGTTCGTAGGTCACAGCTCAATCACTGAGCCACAGTGGTCGGGGTATGCAGGAGCTTTTTATTTTGATTTCCCCAAGAGGATATATAGATGGCCTAGATACATATAAAAAATGTTCAAAGTCATATCATTAGAGAGATGCAAGTTAAAAACAAGTTATCACCTCATACCTGTCAGAATAGTTACCATTAACAAATCAATAAATGACAAGTGCTACCAAGGATGTGGAGAAAAGGGAACCCTAGTGCACTGTTGGTGGGAATGCAGGCTGGTGCAGCCATTATAAAAAACAGTATGGAGTTTCCTTACAAAATTAAAAATGGAACTGCCATTTGATGCAGTGATCCCACTTCCAGAAATATATCCTAAGAATTCCCAAATACCAATCAGAAAAAAAATATGTGCACCCGTATGTTCACAGCAGCACTATTTACAATAGTTAATATCTGGAAATAGCCCAAGTGTACACCAGTAGATGAGTAGATAAAAAAGATGTGGTGCATTTATACCATGCAATACTATGCAGCAGAAAAAGAAAAAAAAGGATCTCTTACCCTTTGAGAGAGCATAGAGTGACCTGGAGAGTATTATGCCAAGTAAAATAAGCCATTCAGAAAAACAAAACAAAACAAGTATTACATGATCTCCTGCATATGTGGAATCTAATGAATACAATAAACTGGTGAACAAAATAGATCCAGAAACATAGAAGCATTGAACAGACTGACGAATATTAGAAGGAATTTGAGGGGTGTGGGTGGGAAGAGATTAAGCATAGAATTTATGTGCATGTATGTATATTCCATGGACATAGAGGATAGTGTAGTGAAGGAGTGGAGGATGGGGGAGGTGAAGGGTGGAGGTAGTCAGTGTGGGAAAAAAGGGGACATCTGTAATACTTTCAACAATACAGATTTAAAAACAACAGATAAAATATTTGACATAATATCTAAGAAAAGTAATATGCAGATTAACCATCACTCCACTACACCCACAAGCCATGCTTACTAACCAATCTGATGAATCAGCTGCATTGTAATCATGGATAATTATTTCTGTATCTGTGTGGTGAATTAATCACTAGCACAATATTCTTGAACATCAACAATGTGCAAATAATCACAGAACTTGGAGACACTTTTATCCAGTTTACAATATAACTTGGATATTATCTGAAGTATTTTAAAGGTATGTGAAAAGAAAGAACAATGAACTTGTAGATAACTTGAAGAATACCTTATGAACCACTAAATTTTGAGACCCAAGATGTTCTAATATGAATTTTTCTTTCTTTTTTTTACCTCTAAGAAGAAATTCTAAAATAAGATCAGCAGGCTGCCAGTTAATCAAACTTTCCATTCATCATCTCATATTGTCTTTGGACATGCAGACATTTAAGAAAATACATGTAAATATGTGAATACATCTGGTCTATACAAGTAAATATATAATTACTTGGAGGCAATACATTCTAAATTCAGTAAGTTGTGTAAATTGTAAACTTCCCTTTCAATATTGAAATTTTCTTTAGGTAACCCTAACCCAACCTTATGTTCTCCATAGGGGAAGAAAACATAGGGAAAGGGAATGTTATAGGTAGAAGTCTAAAGGATGCCTAAAATATAAGTTTTTATTTGGCACTTCCATAGGAGAAGTATGCCTGGTGAAGAGATGAAAACAGATTACTGTCTCATTCCTGCAAAAGCAGTATTAATGACTATTCAGAGTGTCCAGGTGTGAAAGAAAAATGAATGTGAGGGCTAGAATGAAAGTGTGTGATATGGGATTAAATTAATGTAAGAAAGTTCTATGAAAAACATATCAGTGTTTTACTTGTTAATGATTAGGAAAATTATGATTTCTACTTTAATTTTATTACATGATTATGTGTTTCAGTTTGCTTAGAGTTTTTGTAAAATACTGCCTTTACCAGATCTGCAAAAACTTCTGCATCTTGGTGTATGATAGATACTCTCCAGAAACATGACATTTTTAATAAATGAGCTTAAAACCCGTTTGATAACTGCAAACTATTTCTTACAGAACTCTCATAATAGTACAGGGGAATGTAGTCTCATTTTTAAGGAATGTATGTCAGGAGACAGCTTCTTCATCATTAGAGCTTATTCCATTTTTTACTCCTGGAGAATTATAAAAAGTGAGCCTCAAATGATGTAGGAAATGGTTTGCTGAGATTTGCTGCTAATACTGCTTTTAAAAGATTTCATTGAATAAGTGCAACTTACTGTTGCATTCTTTATTTAATAAATGCACCAGCAGTGCTATTATATAGATAACAATTGATGCCCTATAGATTTCACAGACGATAAAGGCATACAAATTGTATTAACAGGTATATTGTGCATATACATAGAAGAAACTCAGTGAATAATAATTCAAAGGGATGGTTAACATTTGGTCTCTTTAGGTCTAAAAGGAGAGGGAAGAAAGGGGAAATGGGCACTCAGAGAAAAGCAAATGACTTTTTGGAAAGAAATTGTCCTTTAGAAGAATAAATGGGGATATGATACTCTGTGACAATGCCTTTTTGGATGTGATGCTGATTTCTCTCTGAGAGGGGAAGATTAGAATTGCTTTAGGAAGAGATTTATGGAAATTGGAGTTTTATGGGAGGCTCTGCTTCTAGGCAGATAGGAGTTTCAGGACCTCAAATGCTTTCAACTTTAAATAATTTTTATACCAAAGTATATTTGGCATATTTTGGTCTGGTATGGTATATTCTGATCCCTTTCAATATGCTATTATTTTTTTTTTACTGTAAATGTCCAATAATAACTTTACAAGTATTAAAATAATAACAGATTCCAGAAATGTAGTAGAGTTACATTTTAAATATAAAATTACTCACCTCTATATGAACAATGTAACAAGTAGCTCCATTGTAATCTAACCAAACAGACCCTATTTACATTAGTAATATAAAGGATAAAGTAAACAAAATCAATGCAATAAATATTGAAATTCTAACAGGTATTTAAAAATGACTTAAACAACTACAAAGATATATCAGGTTCCTGGATAGGAGAAAACAACATAATTAATAATTTGTTAGTCTGGTACAAAAAAAATAATAATTTGTTAGTCTTCCCATTTGTGATCTATACATTTAATATTTTTACCAATTGTGATTATATTTTTATTCTTGCTGTGTAAAATTTATTCGCCAAATGATAATCAAACAATTTTTGAAAAAGATGTAAAACATGACTATGCTTTTAAAAAATAGTTCAAAGACTTTCTAGCTTCTTTATTTCCAAAATTCTGATCACCATCAGCAATCACTAGATGATTTAGCACATTTGCTCCCTGTGATATATCACTCTACTGAGACTTCCCGTCTACAGATTCTGCATTTGCACCTATAGGTTTCCTCTATCATACTTGCTGAGACTATTTTCTTTATTTTTCTATATTGTCACTACTTAATTTTATCTTGTTTACATTTAGTCACTTGTTTATTTTTTTGTCTAAGATTTAAATGTAAGATCCTAAAGATCAGGGACATAATGCTATATACTTTAAAGAATTTTGAAACTATTCTTAGGACCTAGTAGTGTTACTAGTGGAAATGGGTCCTTTCACAGAGTTTTAAGGAAAGCACTTCTGGGGCACCTCACATGGCAGGATGGAGTGTTGAAGGGTTAACTGAAGCCAGGATCAAACACAAAGGACTGGCCCAGGTTCAGTTCCATTCTGCTGTGGGGAAAGCCTTCAACAAAGCCAGAAGAAAGGCCAGGGTTAAAAAACGCTGTGCCACTTGTTCAGTCTCTGTCCCCATGTAGGCTAGCTTAGT
The DNA here is from genome assembly GCF_014108245.1 of Pipistrellus kuhlii. Classification (NCBI taxonomy): domain Eukaryota; kingdom Metazoa; phylum Chordata; class Mammalia; order Chiroptera; family Vespertilionidae; genus Pipistrellus; species Pipistrellus kuhlii. The sequence continues at coordinate 55,475,316 of NW_023425584.1, forward strand.
TTCTGTCCCTGGCTGTGCTGTCACTGCATTACTGCACCCTCACTTGTGCTTGGAGCCTGAGCTTGGAGTCCAAACGGCCACCACGCTGCAGGTGGCTGCTAGGGCCACATGGCTGTGATGGAGAGAAAGAAGCACAAATAAACCCGGTAAGGGCATGAAACCGAACAAGTAAGGGAGGGGGGTGAGATAAACCTTAGTTAAGTTTGAATTATATATTATCTCAGGCTTGGGAAGGACCAAGCAGTCTTCCAAAATAACCAGTCAGTTTTCCAATCCTTTGCAGGCTTCGGTTGGGTCTTTTCCCTAAATAATTCATTTCCTAAATCTTCCCCTTTTTGTGCCCCTTCTCCAATCTGATTCTTTACCAGGCTAGCCTCCTCCTCTTTATGGTAGCTTCTTGGCTCCTGTGCATGCCTCACAGTAGAAGCACCTCCCCCCTGTGCCATCTTGGCTTCTACAGGGCATGTGCCCAGAGAGGAATATTCCTTTCTGATAACAGTCCTTCCTGCCCACTTCAGGGACTGGGTCCTGAGGGTGGGGGATACGGCAGTCCCCAAGGGAATGTGTGGAGCTGTTGCTTATTAAGGAAGCAGGCTTATTGTCCTCTTCAGCTCCCTACACTATTATGCTTAATAGTGTCTGATTCCCATTGGTCCCTTTCTTTATTAGTACTTACTTCTGGTAACAGTAGGAACTTAATAATAACCTGAATAGATAAATACATTTTAGTTTAATAATATATAAAAAATTTCAAGCACATTTTTAAAAGATTTTGGTTTATAATTTTGAATTTAATGGAACTAGATATGCCAAAAATGAGTTAAAAGCTTTGCAAGACACTTTAGTATATCCTGAAATTCTTTATAGAAGCAGAAAGATGCATTATTAATAAATGTGGTTTTTATTAAGCATGCTTATTATAAATGCAAATGTAAAACCACTCATGTCATTAGTAAGCAAAGCAAACAAAATAATGTTATTGAAAGGTAGTGAGCCATTATTTTGAGATTTACCTTCAGTTATTTATAGCTATAATAATAATCAGGATAATCAGCTACTATAAAGATGCCCTTCATTTGGTTTTAGAAAATGTAGCCTCAAAATCATCTATAAATTTTTAAAAATCAACTCCCATTATTTTAAAAATTACATACCCACATAATCAGAAATGATCAGTGATTGATTAACTTATTTGATTATATATACATCCCTTTATTTTTCATTAGTGTTTTTACTATTGGAAGACAATATACTTGCTTGGTGTATATACTTTCATATTTTCTGTGCAAATGCAAATGCATATATTTTTACATATTTTCCTATTGCTATAAACTTTTTAATATAAGTATCAGATTATACTTTCCATAATGTGTTGCAGCTTGTTTTATAAATCTAGTATGTTGTGGGAATTTTCTGTGTCATTACATAGATTTTCTTCATTCTTTGTATACTAATTTAGCCTAAATTGAGATCTTAATTAGAGGGACAGTTTGATGTGTTCTAAATTTATAGGCAGGTTGAGGCAGTATAGAGCATTTCAAAATTGCATAGTAACACAGAGGCATGAGGGTATAGGAAAGGGAAACAGAAGTGGATAAGAATAAGAAGAGGCAGCATACTTCTGAGAAATGATGAAGGGGAATAAAACTCAGAATTTGTAGGTGGATGAGAGAGAGTATAAAAGTGAAATAATTGAAATTAAATTAATTGGAGTTTTTAAGTGATCATAAACTAATATGATTACAGAAACATGTTGAAATAAGAATATAAGAAAATATGTGGGCTTTTAATATTTATAGAGGTTATAAATGAACTATATTTGGAAAGCAGAAGAATATTAGGGAAAACGAATTCTGAGAGGTTCATAAGTTTATGTATTTTTTTTAGTTTAATTCTGAGAGGTTCATAAATTTATATATGTATTTATTTTACTTTAATAAAGATAAAATGAAACTTTATGGTTGATATTTTAAAATATGAAATTATATATTACTCAGGAAGAATATTGGTCAGGGAACATAATGTACCATTTTAATTAACTTATTATAACCAATTTTATTTTATCCATTTTCAACATTATTATCTTGTCAGTGTAATCAGTATCTTTTCTATCTTTCTCACAGCTCAAATAGGGACAAAGAAAAATCTATTAGGCTCCTTTCTTTTTAGTGCCTCTCAAAAAGGGTTTGTTTCATATGAAACAATCTTACCCATATCATAGAGCAAAAACATTAGTATTTTCCTTCTCCTTCCTATCTTTTTAAAAAATATATATTTTATTGATTTTTTACAGAGAGGAAGAGAAAGGGATAGAGAGCTAGAAACATCGATGAGAGAGAATCATCGATCAGCTGCCTCCTGCACATCCCCCACTGGGGATGTGCCCGCAACCAAGGTACATGCCCTTGACTGGAATCAAACCCGGGACCCTTCAGTCTGCAGGCTGATGCTCTATCCACTGAGCCAAACTGGTTTCAGCTCCTTCCTATCTTTTGAATATAAGTTTGTTTTAGGATATAGTCCTGTGAGCAGAAGAGTGTGAGTTACTATTATTCTTTCTGTAGAAACATGAAGACAAAGGCACGGAAAATTAATAGTGAGTAATTCAACTTTGCTAAATAAAATAATTATAAAACATATTAGAATAATGAAACCTAATTCAGGGAAGGTTGGTATTGGCCCTGACAGCTGCAAAATCACCTGTGGATTAAGATTGTTTCTGAGGTTGTTACAAGTAGCATGTTTCTGAGGTGGTTATAAGTGGCACAACTTTTGAGTCCCCATCTATTTTGGGTGGAAATGGAGTTCTTTCATGTTGCAGGGAAAGGAATTAACTGAGACTTGCATGGGAGGATGAGTGATCTTTATTTCTGTGAAATTAAACCTCTGAGTTTCCAATATTGCATTTTCCTCTATCCCACTGTGGAAAAAAGTCCAATCTTATCTTCAGCAGGGCAAGAATTAAGGCCACTGCCTAGAGTCTCTCCTCTGTATTAAAACACAGTCCAGTCCAAAATCCTGTATGAGGAGTCTGCCTGGCCCATCTTCTGAGGCCATATAATTATGGAAAGAAAACAGGTGAGCATATGGGTCACAGAGAAAGAGAGTAAGAGCAGAACCAAAGAGAGATAACTCTCATGGGTTTGTATTGGGGACCACCCCAATGATTTATTTTCCAGGTTAGACTGATAGGCAGATATTTTTCCTAGGTCATCATCACCCTGACTTCATTGTGCATGCATCCATCTCCCCCTTTAACCCCAAGGTCTGCAAGGAAAGAACTGTGTTCCCTGGGGAGTGTGAAGTTGTAGTTTCCAGATGACTATGCTGATAATGTTTGGCTTCCCCTTTGTTCTCTTTCTATTTTAAAATCAGCTAGCTAATTAAGATGATAGCAGGGTTCCAGTTGGTTTCACTGGTATTCAAAAAAACAAAACAAAATACAAATGGTTGAGGTTAAGAAAGATTTGTTCTTTGTTGTTAGTATATTGAATTAATCGAGTCTTTAAATATTTTATATTTTATAATTCTTTGACTTCTTGGGGCCCTGTTGGCCAGCTTGGGTGAGCCTGGCCAGCCCCTTGTGTTACTAATTCCTAGAGATAGTAAACAACCTGTCTACTAGCAATCTTTCCTACCTAAACCAAGCAATTCAAAGCTATGCACCCAACATCTTCTTTATCTAACTCTCACATATAAAAGCAATATTTCCTCTAACCTAAATTATGCCAGGGCTAGATATTTGACAACTAGAGGCCACACCAATAGCCCAAAGCATATATAAAGTTTTAAGCTATTCAACTTTAAATTTGCTCAAACTTGCCTACTCTCCCTTGCAGTGTTCTTTGTGCAGAAAGCATAGTAAATGCTCTGTGCTTTGCTTTCCCCTGCATTCCTTCTGCTAACTCTAAAATTCTGGTAGCCATGCATGGTGTGGCATGCCCCTTTCTTTTGGGAATTTTAAGTAATACACTATTCTTGCAAAGGTAATTGTCACTGTGTCGGTCATTTTCCACACATGATTAAAACAAATCCTGAATACATTTTGAAATATATATCAACATATTGCTTTTCAGAAATGGCATCTGTTTTATACATATTAAAAGGACAGAATGAAAGAGTTGCCATTTGAACTCTTTTGACTGCTACCCTTGCCCTGGACTAGACTGCCTTAGCTATATATTTACAATGAAAATAGAAGCAATTAATTAAAAAATAAGAGCTTCTTTAATGCTAGCATTGGAAATATGTCTTGAAAATTGCTGCATGTCGTATTATAAGTTCTCTCTACATGTCGTATTTGATAAATACCTCATATTACTTTTGATAGTTCAAATTTAAAGAAATTTCTGGTACACATTAAAGCAATAAATTTTAGGATTACATGTCTTCGCCAAGAATATAGATTCTTACAGTTAGAGGCTCTACTATTACTAAAATTTAACAAGTACAATTGATTGCTTGGAAATAATTAGGGCAAATTTATATAACATCTTTGAGATTTGTCTTTTTATATTTTTCCGCTCTACAATGAATCAATAAAAGTTGATTTTAACAAGCATTTTTCAAGATGTAGAAGTTAGTCATATAAATTGCATTTATTAATGAAAAAAACTAATTTATAGGGCTAGATACTGTATGATTCCAACTATATGACATTCTGAGAGAGATAAAACTATGGAGTCAGTAAAAAGATCAGTGGTTTTCAGGAGTGGTGGGAGGGAAGGCTAAGTGAAATATAGAGGAGTTTTAGAGAAGTTAAAATATTCTGTGTGATACTATAATGGAAGACTCATCTCTATACTAATAAAAGAGTAAGATGCAAATTGTCTGTACCTTTGTGATGCTCACACCAGCCAATTAGGAGTGAGTATGCAAACCAACCCAATAAAGATGGTGGGTTAATTTGCATACATAGGCGCCACTGAGGTGGGGGGGGAGCGGGTCTGAGCGGGACACTTGTGTTGTTGCCATGGGCCTCTGGGCAGTGTGGGAAGGCAAAAAGGCGGCTCTGGGCCAGAACAGAAAGGTAACTGTATCTGAAGCAAAGGCGGTACTGGCATTCAGGGGAAGGAAGGCCCATTCTTTCATGAATCTTCGTGCATTGGGCCTCTTGTTATTATGTATTTGTCCAAACTCATGTGATGTTCAGTAGCACCATGACTGAACCTTAATGTAATGTGTGGATTTTGAGTGATAATGATGTGTCAATGTAGGTTCACCAGGTGTAGAAAATGTTCCACTTTGGTGGGAGATGTTGATAATAGGTGTGCTGTGTTGGGAGAACAGGGAGTAGTATATGGGAAATCTCTGTACCTTCCTCTCAATTTTGATGTGAATCTACAGCTGACCTTTATAAAAAAAAGTATTTGAAAGATCATACAGATAATCTTATATAACTATTTGGCTTAAGACTGAGTATTTCATTCAACAAAGAAAAGAATGGATAATCCAAGTTCTGGCTAGGTAGCAAACCAGACTAGACCTCATCAGTCATTTATGGACATCACTTTTAGATACCTGCTGCTTCATGTGTAGTCTGAGGACTAGCAGCAGCCATAAACACTTGAGAGCTAGGTAGAAATGCAGAATCTCTGGACCCTCTGCAGTTGAATCTGTATTTTTACAAGATCTGGTGATCCATATGCATATTAAAATTTGAGCTAAGCTGTGTTGCTCAGTGGTTGAAAATTGATCTATACACTAGGAGGTCATGGTTTGATTCCTGATCAGGATACATGCCTAGGTTGCACACTTTTCCTCTGTGTGGAGTGTGCAGGAGGCAGTCAATTGGTGATTCTCTATCATCATGGGTATTTCCATCTCTTTCTCCTGCCTTCCTCTCTGAAATCAATAAAAATATACTCTTTAAAAAAATTGAGAAGTGTTTCCCTAAATAATATACTTTAACAGGATTCAATTAACACATTTTTTTAGATTCTGCTTTTTAGTTGAACTCCCAGGAGAATAAGTATAACGTGCCCAATATGAGTTCTGTGTCATCTCCTGTTTTTTACTCTCCCATAAGACACATACTTAAATTTGCTTTAAAGAATGAGAAATATATGAAATGTCTAGAATAATTTTTAGGCCTATTCCTGGCAAAATAGCAATTTATATCCACCAAAGATATTTGGATTAGTAGTTCATTATGTAATTTTAAAAAATGGTTTGCTTTTGCTTATAACTCTTATGTTGATGTACAGACACAACTGAAATTGGGACTGGCTAGAGTCTTGAGGGAAGAGTTAGAAACAAAAGTGAGGCTAGAGTCTTGAGGGAAGAATTAGAAACAAAAGTGAATTTATTGCAATTTAGAGTATACATATTGCTATGCATAGTCTTGCCTATGTCTTAATGGTTTTTGGAAATCATATTAATTAATTAAATATAAACTATTTTAAATACAACTATATTTTGATATTTAGTTGTGCTTTTGGCACTCAGCATTGTAGGTATGAAAGTGTTCTCAGGATCAGACTATTTTGAAATTATTGTGAGTTAAGCTTAGGTTCTTAAAAATGAAAGAATATTATTTGGCAGTAGATAGGGTAGAGGGTCAGGATGAGGATTTGAACAATATTTCTTCAGAAGATTCAGAAGAATGATGGACCATCACCAAACGAGAAGTTCAGAGCAATGAAGAATTTTCTTAACTTCTGTAGTGGATATAAATATATTATTGTAAATGCTGGAGAACATGTAGTATTTCTATACCCTGAGGTGTTTAGATTCCAGGGGTGACAATACCATCTCATCCACCCTCTCATTATCTAATTGTAGGTGTGGTTTGCTGGAGATGGGATCCTGAGAAACTCTGAGAAATAGTTATACTTTCTTGACTATTTTAAGACAAGTAATTTCCCATTTTCAATAAATATATTTGCTAGGTATTATCCAAAAAGCTATAAGCCATAGTGTTAGATAGGACAAGGGTTTCAATGTCTGGGCCAGTCTTACCAAACATTATTCTTGCTAAATATTAAAATGTAGCACAGTAAAAATCATTAAAATATGTAAAAATTAATTAATTAATTAATTAATAAAAATAAATAAATAAAATAAATAAATAAATAAATAAAATGTAGCACAGTATTTTACAGACTACATTTAAACAGGATAAGCTTGACAGGAAGTCAACCTGATAAGTTTGGCCAACTGCAAAAGAAGAAATCAACATCTAATTGATCAAACTGTATGTGTAAACAATGGCTAAGCCTTCCTTCAGAGACAGAGCTTTTGATATGAATCATTTCCTTGATTCAAGTAAATAAAACTACTTTGTAACAACCCCCTCTTGTTTTTGAAAAGAGAACTCCAAATGGCAAACCCCTTGAGTTTGGTAACCATAGTGATATTATTTTATAGAAATAATATAAATGAGTAACTTTTTCATTCTTTTTATAGATCGTATCTTCATCTGATATATTTTTTCTTTTGCACAAAGGATTTTTCTTGAAATTTCTTGTGTGGGTCTGCTTTGGATGTATTCTTTCAGTGTTTGCATGTCTAAAAATGTGTTTCACTTTCATTTATAAAAAATTTATTCTGGTAATGAATTCTAAGTTGACAGTTTCATTTTTTTCTTTTAGTACTTGAAAAATATTACTCCACTGGATTTGCTCTCATCACTAGCTTTTTGTTCTTTTCATTTTATGTGTAATATATATATTACACACACACATATATATATATATATATATATATATATATATATATATATATACACACACATATATATTATTGATTTTTACAGAGAGGAAGGGAGAGAGGGAGCTAGAAATGTCGATGAGAGAGAACCATCAACCAGCTGCCTCCTGCACACCCCCTACCGGGGATGTGCCCACAACCAACATACATGCCCCTGACCGGAATCGAACCCGGGACCTTTCAGTCTGCAGACCAACGTTCTGAGCCAAACCGGTTTCGGCTATGTGTATTTTTTTTTAAATATGTTCATTTTATCACTGTGTTAAGCAATTTGTTTAAACTGTGCCTTTGTGTAACTTTCTTAAAATTTCTTGTGTTTGGAAGATATCTTGGTTATACGGATTTCTATTTTTCAGAAATTTTGGTCATTATTTATTCAAATAGTTTCCCTTTGCTTGCCTCCCTTTGTGTTTCAAATTACCATATATTTGGCAACTTAAATTTATCTCAGCAATCAAAGCCTCTGCTTGTGTATTTTTTCTCTCTGTTTCAGTTTGGATAGTGTTAATTGCTGTCTTGGAGCTTACTAACATTTTCTGGTGCAGGATCTATTCATTATTTCATGCCGTGTATTTTAATCTCAGACATTGTTATTTTTCATATCCTAAATATTTATTTAGACCTTTTAGTATCTTCCATGTCTATCTGTAATATGTCAAATCTAGCTTCTTGTCTATCTGTAATATGTAAAATTAACAACTTTTAATCTTTTGACTACTAATTTTTTCATTTATGTCATTTCTGGGTAAATCTTTGACTCCTTTCTCTCATTCTGGGTAGTAATTTCCTGCTTCTTATATACTTAGTTAATTTTTTGAGCCTCTTAATTGTTTTTATTACTAAAAAATCTTCATTTTAAAAACTTATTTAGCTCTCTGAGTCTGTGCTTGTGCCTTCAACACTTTCACAATGATTTTCTGCTCCTCAATAAGGAAGGCACTCTTGATCCTGTCATGGACACATTTAGCACACACAGATTCACCGTGGGCCCTGCTGATGTGTTGTTGTTTTTTTTTTTTTTTTTTTTCATTTTAAACGACCTTATTAGAACTTTAGGTCTCACAGTATTGAACTCTGCGAAGTTGGCCTGGGCACACTCCACATGCAGATTCTGGTGCTTTCCCAACCTTGTTGGTATAAAGGTAAACAATTCTATAACCAAGGGTTTGGGAAGCCTAGTTTTGTTAGATGCTATATTGTAGGACAGCCTTTGATGGTTTGTCAAACACTGGACCATGATGCATACCTGAAGTCACCATCCCTGTAAGAGTCATACTTAGTTACTTTTGACTGGATGCCTGACATTGTACATTTGCCTTGTTGGGTGCTGAATATTTTTATAATTTTAACATTTTTGAACTTTGTTGTGGGAGATGGTTAAGTTACTTCAAAAACAGTTGGATCCTTTTGTGTCTCATCTTTAATATCTGTTAAGCAGGACCTAAGCAGCAGTTAGTCTAAGATTAATCGTACGTACTCGTGAGGTAATGCCCTTTCAGTAGTCTTAACTGATGGCTCTCAATCATGTGGTTTTCCAGTCTGGCCTATGTGAACTTTGGTCACTATTGAATTCTGTGATGGGCTCTTTCCCGGGCTTTGGGTAGTATTTTCACACATATGCTAATAAGTTCTCAACTAGATACTTCAGGGAGACCTTCCCTATATGCAGCAATCTCTTCTCCAGTGTGGTGCCCTGCAAACTCTAGCCAATCTCTTTAACACAGGAAGAGCGTTTGGCTCTTTTTCTTGTACTGCAGACTGGAAACTTTATCCAGGCAGAAGGCTGTGATGATCATAGGGATTACTTTGTTTGTTTCCCAATTCTCAGAGATTGCTGCCTTCTGTTGTTGTCTGACACCTAATATCTTGAGGGCTGTTATTTTATATATTTTGTTACTTTTTGTCTATCTGTTTCAACTAGGAGGGTAAATCTGGTCCTGTTAATGTATTTTGGACCAAAGAAGGAATTCCTGGGCTATTTTAAACCAGCATTCTTTTATCCTTGTCACTGTTTCACAAGCAGAAACCCTGTATTTTATATTTCTGGTTCTGAGAAACCACCGGCTTTATATTTCATTAAAGAGCTGTTTCTATTGAAGGTAAATAGCATCTTGGATATCCATAGACCCTTGGACAGATCATAGATTTTTTTTCACCATTTTTCTCTACCCCAAGTATATTAATACTTCTCCTCTTACATCCTTTAATCCTGAACATGTTGAGATTCTTTGTAAGAGAGAGCACATCTTTTTTATCAAAAATCTTCCTCTGTCATCTCTAGTTGTTTATGTATATATACATCTACTTCTAATGTGCCTTAAAGAGACTCCAGTATCCTTATTCACAATAAGAAAAGTGATAAGGCTGAAACCTGTTTGGCTCAGTGGATAGAGCGTTGGCCTGCAGACTGAAGGGTCCCAGGTTTGATTCCTGTCAAGGGCATGTACCTTGGTCGCAGGCACATCCCCAGTAGAGGTTGTGCAAGAGGCAGCTGATTGATGATTCTCTCTCATCGATGTTTCTAACTCTCTATCGCTCTCCCTTCCTCTCTGTAAAAAATCAATAAAATCAATTAAAAAAAAAGAAAAGTGATAAGGCAAGGGATTATATTAGAATTAAACATTACTAATTTTCCTTCTTTTGAAAAATATCTTCTAACACCAAATAAACACACAGATGAATAAATAACTAAATATCTAGCTAATTAGGTAGTAGATATAGCTCAGTCATTGAAATTTCCCAGCATATTCAACACAAAGTTAAACTATAAAACCAAATGTGTCATGCAATTTGACATTTTCACACCTTTTCTTTTATTGTTTTTATTTAAACCTTTGGTCACAGCCTACTGCATATTCATATTCTTTCTCTCTGTTATCATAGCCACCTTTTAGGATATTAATTACTAATGTTGTTTCGGGGCAGAGTTTTACATACGGTATCAAACCCATTTACTTTAAACCCAAATTGCCAAAGTAACCATAAGTTAATGATTATGGAAGCTGTATTGGTAAAAATTATGAAAAAAAAGTGCCCCACAGGCCCTTTTGGAAAAAGAAAAAGATTAATATAAAATAAACAGCACTGATAAAAGTTGTTCAACTGTCCCAGAGTATGGCCATCGGAGTTTAAACAGTCCTAAGATTAAAGTCAAAAGGCTCAGTAGGAACTCTTATTTTATTAAACTGAAAAAAAATTAAGCAACTGGATTCTTATCTACTTTTTCCCTAGGTACCTTCTTCCCAAATTACAATTAAGATGCCTCAACCCTTTCTAGCAGTGAGAAATAGTCAGACATAGGATATTCCTCAAAACAACTTTCAGGAAAACATCCTATATAATAAAAATGCACATTGCCCCCTTGGGAGTTTGTCCAGGAGACCAGGAGTTCGATCACTCACTATGACTTGTGCTGACCACCAGGGGTTGGCACAGAACATGGCGGGTGATCAGTGGTGGTGGAGGAGGAGGCAGGGAGGTTGGGAGGCGGGAAACCTGATCGACCCTGATCACCAGCCAAGCCTAGAGACCCTACCTGTGCAATAATTGTGTGCACTGGGCCTCTAGTGTAATATAAAATTAAAATGCCAATGTTGTGCATATTTCATTAAACTTATTTTTAACTATTTAGAGAGATAACTTTAGAAAATATTTTTCTTTCTATTATAGATAGAAGCAATGAAAGACATATGATATTTAATCAGATAAGTATATTATATTGTGGCTAATAATTCTAAATAAGGTGTGCTTTTTTAAGTGGTATTTTTATATGTGTGCACTGTTAGAGAACTACTAAATATTTTTAATAAAATAAAGAATTTGGGTCATGGAACTATTCAGAATATGTAACACTATAAATGACTTTTATATTATAACTGAATATACTCTAGAAAACATGAACTTATTAGATATAGTTTATTCAGATAATTTTAAAACGTTTTTATTGGCTTCCTAGGTTGCATAACTATACATCAGAAGTATATGGACTATTAGATAAGACATCGACAATCTTAAAGTTAAAATGCAAATACATTCTTTTTCCAAATTATATCTTTTCTGAAAATTGAACCTGTTTTGATAGCCAACTTACCCTCATTGAACACATTAAATTATTTATTACATAAAAAATAATTTAGAACTGTTTAAATATCAAACAGTCTCAAGGGTAAAATGTGTGCATGCATGCATACACACAGAGGAATGAATATTGGAGAGCACAGCTGTGGACAAAATTGTACCAGGTTGTTAAATACTATATCAGTCCAAACTAATGTGCCAAGTTGTAAAGATTATACCTGTTTATTAGTAAAGTGAAAGACCTCCCATGAAACCTATGGGAAATTTTACTTTAAAATGATCACTTGGAAAAGAGGTATATTTTCTAAAGACTTCTTAATATTAACTTAAATTTCTGGCGAATAACAACCGGAATGCATTTTGTAATCACATCCTCTGTTTTCCATTTGACTGCACACAAAACCCCATTTGATTATGCACCTGGCCATGGTTACAATTGCATTTCCTGCCTCTCCACGTACTTCCTACTCTGATGCAGCCATATAGGCTCCTTTGCCTCGTGTCTCTACAAGCTCAGCTCCCTCAACTTGGAGCACTCTTCCCCCAAATATTCAAATAACTGCTTCCTTTGGCTTTATTTGGCTCTCTGCTCAAATGTCTATGCCTTCTCTGACTACACTATTCATTAGTACCTTTCCTCACTCCCAGTTATTCTTGAGGCCTAACTTTATTTTGTCTTCATAGCATTTACCATATAACATGTCTCATGTTCATTTGCTTATTATTGCCTCTCACTGGAATGCAAACTTCAGTAGATGAGGGATTTGTTCTATTCACTGCCGAAACCTCAACTTCCAGTATAGTTCCTGGCTGCTTATAAGACAAGTATTCCATTTGTAAAATACATGAATGCATGCATGCATACTCAGATGAATGAACAAATGACAAAACAAATAACTGCTACCCATAGGATCTTCTATACAAGTTCGTAGGATATTCCCTTTGCCAAGATCTGAACTTTCATAATGACACAAATCAGTATGTGGGCAGTTTTATCCATTGTGTTGGGTAAGTAACAGGACATTTCAATCTGGAAACTCATAGCTTGGAGTCTTGGAATATTTACTTTTTAATTATGTCATTGATGATTTTTGCCAACTCTAATTTTATTTTCTTTCTAGAGCTTAGGTTAAAGTTGGATCTCTAGTAGGTACTCTGCCTTTTTTTTTTTCTTTTTCTTTTTTTTTTTTTTTTCTTGTCTCCTAATTTTAAAAACTGTATTACTACTCTGCTTTGTGGAGTTACTGTATCTCCCCATTTATTTATTTATTTTTATTAAATGTATTGAGGTGACGTTGGTCAATAAAGTCACATAGGTTTTAAGTGTACATTTATATGACTCATGATCTATATATTGCACTGCAATTTTTAAAATTGATTTATTATATCAATTTCTGTTTACAGTTTTTGTTAACTTTCAGAAGCTTTTTTGGTTCTTCGATTTTTTTAAAAAAATATTTGTTTGATTTTTTTTATTGAAAAAAAGTATCTTTTCTTACTGCCTAAAGGATATTAATGTTAATAAGGTTTTATTTTTCCTGGAAAAAAAAATCTGTTTCCTTTAAGTTACTTTTGACAGATCAGATTTTTGTTTGTCTTGGTTTCTATAGTCCATGCTATAGACTTTCCATCTATGCTTGGTTTCCCTTGATTGATGGCTCAGGTATTAAATAAAATGCTGAATGGAAGCTCTTTTCATTTGATGGGTGGGAGAGTTGCTGCTGCTTTGAAGTGTATTCTAGGCTTTAAAATTCACTAGGATGTCAATATTTTCTTTAGTTATTTTTTCTTTGAGTTGCCCTCTACCCCCCATTCAACCTCTGCCTAGAGAATAAATGCTGATCTGCTAGTGTTTCTAGAGTCCAGTTTCAGAAGGTATCCGGAGTCTTAGCAATTTACTATACACATATACATGCATTTTATAAAAGAGTTTAAAAGTTCTAGTGAGTTAACTAGAAATATTAGAGGGTACCTTGAGAAGAGATTGTTGGGAGAGGTGAGGGATAAGGGATTGCATTAGAGAAAAAGTTAACATCTACAGAACTTGGCAGTCTATGGATACATTGTTGTCCTTACCCTCTCTTGGACGAAGAAGAGTACCTATTTCTTCAGTGATTATAAACAAATAAAGTTATTTAATTTTCCTTACAATAAATCTCAATAAATCTGTTTAGTCTCTCTATATAAAAGGCTAATATGGAAATTTGTCCCTGCGGAAGTTCAACCGGGAGACCAGAAGTTCAGTCACTTGCTATGACACGCGCTGACCACCAGGTGTGGCGCAGAACAAAGGAAAACCCCAGCTGGCTGCCAGGGAAGGAAGGCCCTGATTGTCCCTGACAGCTGGCCAGGACTAGGGAACCTACCCATGCATGAATTTCATGCACTGGGTCTCTAATTAATGTATAAAGAAATACAATTCAACTCCTTTAAATATATATTTATCATTATGGATAGATGTCCAGGAACATTTAAATGGCGTTTAAATATTTCACTATTATCATCAAATTGGTTCTTTCTGTACTCATATCTTTTGCAGTTGTTCTTGGGGGTGGACCAAGAAAGAATTATTTTATGCTTGAACTATATTTCAACTCATAATAATCATACCTCATGAATTGTGCTACGTGACTTGATCAATTATTTCATTTAAAACTTGTAATAACTACTTAATTTCAGTACTATAAAAATCCCCATTTTAAAGCTTTATTCAAGACCAAGCACCTAGTAAATGACAGAGCTAGAATTTGAACCTAGGCACTCTGTTCTTCCCTTAACACATATAGGCCACTGATGTGAAACTTGATTTTAAATTTGTTTCTTATGTTAAAACCAAAGAAGGAGATAAATGGATTATTGAACTTTAATCTCTGTGTTGGGAGAAAATCAATTTGGAGTCAGTTATCTTGATCTATAAATAGTTATTGAGTAGGTAGCAGACACTATTGGTCCAGCATGTTGGCTCCTCAATTAGACTACTTTGTTACTTAATAAATGTGTGATGTTGGATTGCTTTTTTCAGCGTTCCTTGTGAGGATTATATTATTTAATACATGTAAAGCACTTAAGGCAGTACTTGGTGAATATTAAGTGGTCATGTGTCAGCTGTTATTTCTGCATATTGCTTAGAATATTAATTTTAAGAATGTGAGAATAGGCACATGACATTATACCTCACAAGCAAAACACACTAGACTTTATGGTTCAAAAAGATTCTTTCTCTAAGGTTGTGAAAGTCTTAACATTTTTCTTCTTTTATTATTATTTTTAAAAATTTATTGTAGAGATGTTATAGATTCCCCTGCTACTTACCTCCCATACCCTCCAACACACAAGACTAATATTTTTCATTTAAGGTTGACATAATGTGAAATTTATGAAAATTAAATTCATAAAACTGAAGTTCCTTTATGAGAAAGGAAGGAAAGGCTCTGGCATTCTGTTGTTCACTCAGTTGGAAGTATTCTAGGTGGTAAAATAGTGTCATCTAGTGAGAGCTTTAGGTGAGAAAATTCCCTAAGATATAAACAATTCTTATTGTTTATTGGATTCAAATTCCTAGAATTAAAGAAAGCAATTATTGCTTAAGTGATACATAAGTGAGAGTTGATATTTTAGACACATTCATCATACTGAAATAGACACAAAGGCTCAGAAAGTTGAGACCTTTCTTGGTGTTATTTTAGTAAGTGGCATATTAGGTTGTTCTCATCACAATTTTGAAATTCTATATTTAAAGTTTTATTCCCTTGCATTTTGGAAGTTTGGAGGTGGTAGGTGTTTTTTATTGTTGTTGTTTGTTTGTTTGTTTTTGTGTGTGTGTAGAAATCCACTGTAAAGTGAACTAGTAATTAGTGAGCAAACAATGGGCTCATAGCTGGGGATGTGAAGACACAAGTAGCTTCTTCTCTTTGTTACGATGGCATTTCTACCATATGCTAAGAATTAGATGCCATTCCTTCCATGTTAATTCCAGAGAGATTGCCACAGGGAACACATTATTTGAGAAATTAGCATTTTTCACTGTTATTGCCAACCCGTCTTTTGTACGAGATGACTCAGTTCACATTATGAGCCTTCTTTTTGGGATTATTGTAACTGGATAAAATAACCCCATACATTTAAAATCTTTTAAAATATGTTTTTAATTGATATTTGATAAAGAAAGAGAGGAAGGGAGAGGGAGAGAGAGAGAAACATTGATAAAAGAGAAACATCCTGCATGCCCCATTATGGGGGATGGAGCCTGTAATCTGAGTATGTGTCCTGACCAGGAATGGGACTGGTCTTGGTGCATGGGATGATACTCAATCAACTGAGCTACGCTTGCTGGGCCTTTTAAAGATCTTTGATTCTAAAAAGAAATAAAAATTATCACCTAAGCTTGAAATGTATCAGTTAATAAATAACTCAATTGAGTTTATTAATGAAGTCACTTAATGGCAGGATTACTTAGATTTAATATAATCAGGTGTTAAATGAGTTTAAGGATTGCATATTAAAGATTTATTAAGGTTATTGCTCTAATCTGAATCTTAGATAAATTGAATGTAGTAAATTTCAATTCTTAGTTGGAAACCTTTAGGTGGTTGTCACTTTTCAATTGGTGATTCATTAATAAATTAATTAGTGATTCACAAGCATGTGAATATAATTTGTAATATCAGTGCAATTAAGTTCTCTTCCAACACTTAAATATTTTCTTATTCTCCATAATAACAATTTAATTTTTATGTGATTACAGCATCAATTTGAAAAATAAACTCTTCAGGGGACCATTAACAACATAATTTGCTTAGGCGATTCCCACTATGCCTTTTACCCCATTGTATCTAGTCAGCACAATAAGCTCAAGACTCTCAGGCCTCATTTCATTGAACACTGATCACTTTGCAGTTCTGTGTATCCCCCAACCAAACCCCATTTTGTACCTCTCACTAATGCTTTTACTGTACGCTCTGAAACTCAAGTCCTTCTTCAGCACACTTCCTTCATCACTCAGACCTCCCCTGAAAGCTCTGCTCACTTTCTTAGAACTGGCTCACTCACGTAGCTCTGCCCACTCACACATCCTTAGATCTGGAAGTGTGGTATGTCTCCTCTGACTTCATTTTGATAACTCCAGGCTGTTTTCAATTCTCCTCTGGAAAACATCCCAGGCTTTGAAGTTTGGGCCTCAGATCTTAGCTATCATTATTATTGAGGATTTTAATATCCACAAAATGATCTAATATATTGGTTGTTCAGTCCTTCTCCTTAAATGGCATCCTTCCACTACCTTAACCATGATCATACTAAATATTATTATAACTAAATAGCTGCATCTACCAAAAGCTTCCTATTTTTCTTAATCATCACTTCTATTAAATAAATTCCAATAATTATTAATTCAACTAGAAGCTCTAATTGATTGATCCTACAACTATCCTACTGTATCTCCACTTCCTCATGTCCTCAATTTCCCTCATTTTTGAGATTAGGTTCTGTTGGCTATATATATATTATGAACCTTTCTATGAACCCATAGTACTGTTGGCTTTTTCTCTTTGTCATATTAACCTGGCAGGATCCCAGCCATGTTTCCATTCAGATCTACCCAGGCCAGGCCTGCCAAGCAATCTTACTACATTTTGTAATCATAATGTTCTCATATGTGACTGTTATGATCCTTCTCTTCTCAGGAATTCACTATTTGATTCTGACTCAACTGTTGATCTTGCTGCCTGTTTCACTCATACAATAAAATATAATAAATAAAATCAAACTAAAATAACCTATAGAAACAGAGAACAGATTGGTGGTTGCCAGAAGTAAAGAGTGGGAAATAGGGAAGTTGGATGAAGGTGGTCAAAAAATACAAACTTTCAGTTGTAAGGTAAGTGCTGAGGGTGTAATGTGCAGCATGATGACAATAGTTAACAGTATTGTATTGTGTATTTGGAAGTCTATAAGAGTAAACCTTAAAAGCTATCATTGCAGGGAAAAATTGTAATCATCTGAGGTGATGAATGTTAACCACTTATTGTGGTATTATAATTATGTGGCAATATATATTGTACATATATCAAATCATTATGCTATACAATTTAAACTAATATAATGCTATATGTATGTTAATTATGTTTCAAGAAAACTGGAAAATTTTATCAGTAGAGGAAATCCACAGGCTCTTTGCACCATATCTGAGCACGTAATTCTTTCCTTCTTTTTAAATAAGCCAGACTTTTTGTTATTCTAATGAAGTCCTACTGTTTCTACTATCCAAGCTTATCACTTCAAAAATTTCCTATTAAATCATCAGCATGAAATTATATGTAATAGGTCTCAAAAAAGAAAAACTTCCTTTCTGTTCAGCTACCGTTTCTTTGTTTCATCTTTCAGAAAACTTAACAAAGACGTTGTCTGTTCTCATAAATTTCTATTATGAAATTTTCTCATTTCAGTCTATTTAGGTTTTTACTTCATTCACTTTGCTTAAATAGCTCTAGTCTAATTAATGTTTGCATCATTCCAGACTGATTAGCACAATAGGATACAGTGGATAACTCCCTTAAATTTCTTCACTTTTAGGATCCCACACTGTTTTTCTCCTGCTTACAGGGATTACTTTTCTCTACAACAGTGATTACTTTTCATATTCCTCACCTTTGAACTATCCCAGTCCATGGTTCATTCTATTACTTTTATTCACTCAGTAGATAATCTAATTCATTCTTAGAGTCTTTAGGTACCAGTGATCTCCAGTATGTATCTTGATTTCAGCCTTCTTTCCTGAATCCATCTACCAGTGCAACTTTTCCATTTCAATGTCTAATAGGAACTTTAAAGTGACTAAATGCCATTTCCTCATTCTTAGTCTTTTTCCCCCAGATCAATTATATATCAGAAAACAGTAGTTTAATATTTTCAGTTGCTTGGGTCCTAAACTTTAGAGTTGTCTTTGACTCTCATAATTCACAGGAATTAATCAACAAATATTGGATTCTCATTCAAGTTTTTTGATTAATTCACCCAACACTTAAACCACTGCTGAATTCCTAACCCAGCCTCCCACTTTGAATTAGTTTTCTATCGCTGCTCTGCAAATACCATAAATCTTTCAGCTTGAAACAGTAATCATTTACCATCTTGCAGCTCAAAAGACCTAAAATCACAGTGCCAGAAGAGCGGCATCATTATAGAGGCTCTTAGGGAGAATCCCACTCCTTGCCCTTTCCAGTTTCTAGGCTACTGTACTCTTTGGCTTATGGGTCCTTCCATCTTCAAAGTCAGCATCTTATAATTTGCCAGTCTCTTTCTCTCTGACCTCTGCTTTGATTGACACATCTCCTCTCACCCTGATACTCTTGCCTCCCTCTTATTAAGACATTTCTAATTATATTGAACCCACTTGGATAATCCAGTATAATATACCCATGTCGAAATACTTAACTTCTTTTCCTAAATCTTTAGCCTTGTAAGGTAAAATATACATAGGTTTTAGGGATTAGGGCATTGATATCTTGGGAGAAGTGCATTATTCTATCACCACACACTTTGATCTGTAATCCTTCAAGTGTTCCAAGCTGGTCCCTCCTGACTTCAACCTTTTCTCTATTCTCCACAGCAGAAACCAGATTGATTTTTTAAAAACCTGTCAGAACTTCACTTTTTATGGATAGCAAGACTTTATGAAAATATATGAGCTATCTTTAAATTAGTACATAGGCTCACTGTAATTTCATTTAAACCCCACAGTTTTCCATAAAATTTATAGAGCTAATTATGCAATTAATATAGAAATATTAAGATTGATAAATAGGTATTTTTATGAAAAAGAGCAAGAGTGAGTAACACTACCTTAGTAGACTTCTAGTTGCATTATAAAAACAGAAATTAAGATATTAACCTACTTAAATACCCCACAGACTGGAGAAGATAAGTAGATGAATTGAGCACATAGAAATTTTACAAAGAGACCCATACATATATAGGAATTTGATGTGGTATTGTAGATCAGAGGAAAAATGGTATTTCATGGATATTAATTATGTATTATAAATGAATTCCTTTAAGCCATACACAAAAAACTCATCAATTTAGAAGGAAATATAAAAGTAATGTCTAATGAACTTGAATAGAGAAATTCTCTTAAACATGGCAAACACACAAACCCGCAAACCATAATGTGAAAGATGGATACATTAATCCATATTAAAATTAAATAATTGTTTGTATTACAGGACTTCATAAAGAATGGAGACTTAAGACACATGGAGACAAAATTTGTAACAGGTTTAATCTATAAGAAAGTAGTATCTTCAATATATAATTCTATGCATTAATAAGAAAAAGACAAACACTACTGCATAAAAGTAATCAAATGACATGAATATTCTTTCTCTAGGAGAGGGATTATAAATAGCAAGTCAACCTATGAAAATGTGCCTAATCAAATAAATAATCATAAATAAATAAAATCACAATGTATACCAATTAAAAACCACTTGATTTTTAAAATTGAATTTTATTAAGTTATTAAATTATTTATTTATTAGAAAATAAGTTTACTGGTGACAATGTAAAACAATGTGGTCTCTCTTATACTGTCATTGAGGGTATACATTGATGAAATAATTTGGAAAAGTGAAGGTATATAGACACTCTGAATCAATTTCAACCCACCTCTTTAAAATGCCCCTCCCTGAGGGCACATAGACCCCTTTCCCATGACATACATTTTCTTATATATTTCCTTTCCCATTCATTTCCTTGCATATAACATTATGATCTTGAACTTCTCTTGATGCTTGATGATCTCACAATTTCCTTCTAAATTCTTCCTTCAGCAGTCAACAAAATGTGACTACCAGTATTTCTGCTCCTGTCCTCTGTTTTTATTTAGGCATGGGTGCCTCCCAACTGCCCTTCCTACAGGCCCAGTCGCCCCAACTTCTCTCATCTGCCAGCCTGGTCACCCCTAACTGCCCATCCCTGCAAGCTTGATCACCCCCAACTGCCCTCCCTTTCAGGACTGGTCTCTTCCAACTGCCCTCTCCTGCAGGCCATCTTGTGGTAGCCATCTTGTGTCCACATGGGGGCAGGATCTTTGACCATTAAAGGCAGCCATCTTGTGTGTTTGAGTGATGGTCAATCTGCATATTACTTTTATATTAGATAGGATAGAGGCCTGGTGCATGGATGGGGGCCAGCTGGTTTGCCCTGAAGGATGTCTCAGATCAGGGTGGGGGTTGTCTTGGGGTGTGGGGTAGCCTGAGTGAGGAGCCTGTGGTGGTTTGCAGGCTGGCCATGCCCCCCAGCAAACCAAATGGAGTCTCTGGTATCTGGGGTTTATCTATCTTCTACAATTGAAACTTTGTAGCCTGGAGTGGAGCCAAGCCTTATGCTCGCTCCCTGGTGGCAGACATTTCTGTTGGGGTTTATTCACCTTCTATAATTGAAACTTTGTAGCCTTAGGGAGGCCTGGGCCAGCTGTGGTATGTGAAAAGCTTGGCTTCCTCCATTGCCTGGGGCAACCATAGCCTCCTGCTCTTTCCAGCTCTGTGGCTGCGGCCATTTCTGTTTGAATTTATGTATCTTCAATCATTGAAACATTTAGCCTTGAGTGGAGGTCTAGGCCAGCATGGATAGGCAGAAAGCTTGGCTTCCTCCATTGCCTGGGAAACCCAAGCCTCCCTCCTGCTCTCTGTGGCCATAGACATCTTGGTTGGGTTTAGTTGCATATTTGCTTCTTATTGGCTGGTGGGCATGTTTGGTGGGCGTGACTTGTGGGTGTAGCAGAGTGGTGGTTAATTTGCATATTACTCTTTTATTAGATAGGATATGTCTTCTTCCTGGTCCAATATCTTTCCTTATCTGTCTGTAGATATTAAATATGCTTATTTTAAATTATTTTTATTGTTTATATTAATTCAGCCTCATCTGCTCTAGCTTCTCTTTTTCTTTATCATCAGCACACGAAATACAGTGTGTCCTCCCAAAATGTATACACACTTTAACAGCTAATAGCTCAATTTTTAAAATGAAATGTATTTTAATAAACAATGTCTTTATAATTATCAGTGTGTTGTGTACATTTTGGGGGACACCCTATATTTATTTTATTTTCCTGAGTTCTTATTCTTTTGGAGCTATATTCGTAGCAATTGATTGTGTGCACCATGGAGGAGCATCTAAAGCCCTATGCTTGCTGTGCCTTGTGTGATGATTTTGAGGTAGGGATAACCCATAATCTATATGACACCCCATGGGATTTCATTCTCTTTGTTGTTATTCTTAATTAAAATCATTTAGTTACAGGATACAAGTGGGGGAGGACAATAATCTGAGAGGTTTGAAGATTTATGAAGATTATTTTGGACCCTGCCTCTATATTAATCTTGGGGTCCTGGCTGGGTTGGACACTATTTTTCTGTATTGTTGTGTTTATTGGGTTTCCAGGGCAATATGAAGGCGAGATAATGACATATTTTAAAAAATACTCTTGTTTTCAGGCACAAAATATTTAATTTAGGAAACTATTTTCCTTTCCATCTGTTACTCAGAAATTATCTTACAGAGTTTTCTCATAGCTTTTTTGTTAATGTGATAGATCCTTCAACTTATTTTTGGTCTGTAATACCTCTAAGGCTGAATTGAGAAGAGATAGACAACACCCCAAGCCAGTTGTCATCATAGGAGAAGCATGAGGTACTCAAGAAAAATAATCTCACACAGATTATTATGAATAAAAATTCTAGTTTTTAATTAATTTCTTTTTGTAGCTCTCTTATGTTCTATTTGGCAAATCTAATAGGCTATATTCTGTAAGTTTTAATTTCATCTTATTTGTAAGACCCACAGTTTTTTTCATTCTTCCTTCCTTTCTTCTGTTTGTATTTTTAAAAATATTTTTGGTTATGGCTTCTGATGGTTAATTTTATGTAAACGTAGCTAAGCTATGGTACCCATTTATTTACTCAAACACTGGTCTACATGTTGCACTGAATGTGTTTTGTGGATGTGACCGACGTCTATAATTGTTGACTTTAAATAAAGGTGTTTTTCTTGAGCGTATGGATTGACCTCATCCAATCAATTGAAGGCCTTAAGAGCCAAAACTGAGGTTCCTGGCAAATGAACTCTGCCTCAACACTGAGTCATTGAAGTCCTGCCATGATTTTCAGACTTCCAGCCTTCACTATAGGTTTAGAATTTGCCAGCTCCCATATGTGTGAGCCAGTTCCTTAAAATAAGTCTCTATACACAAATATATCCATTATATACAAAATGTAGTTGATTTTGTTTCTCTGGGAAAACCCTGACTAATATAGGAATCTCTATTAGGGATAAGGGATTGGATTGTTTGATATGACTTAAAACCATAGTAATAAAATCTCTGCTTTTAATTTCTTAGTTTTCCATTCAATATTTATTGTGACCTCCTGAGAACAGAGCATTACAGAAATAAGTATGAGGCTCATTAGAGGACCACAGAATTTTTTTCTTTTAGTTATTTTCAGAACAGGAAATGAAATGTTAGATTATTAATTTATTTTACATAGGAATAGACTTAATTGGGAAGAATAGGTAAAGATCAACTTTGAGATAATAGGCTAAATATTTGTTCAGACTTTACCTTTTACCACAAAAAAAAACAAAACAAAAAAAAAAAAAAAAAAAAAAAAAAAAAATTCTTTGAAATAGAATTAGGCTCTTTTGTTCACTGTCATTTTCAAGCCTTCTTTTCTACATTTCTCAAGGCTTTATTGTCTGTACATCCTCCCTGCCCCCACACTTTTTACCTCTTATCACCCAACACAAGGTTATCATTTTATTCTCTTGCAGCTAAATATCTCATTTACCTCTTTCTATTTCTGTTTTTCCCCACTTCTGGATTCTTGGCCTTTTATCATACTAACTATTTCTTTCATAGATTTAGAGTTTCTAAGAATTCAAATAACTTTTCTGTTGTGTTTTCAGAATCATTTTTATTTATCGGTAGTTCTAGAAATATAAATAGCAACTGCATTTTATGAGAGGGAATATATTGGTACACTTTTTAAAAAAGGAGAGCAGTGAAAAGGAAGAGGCTAGCAGTTTGAACAAAAGGAAAGTTTACTGGGCCACTCAAGGTAGGTCTACCACACAATGGCATAACAGCAGAATTACAAATTTAAAGGAAAGTAGGAATTTTCACAAAAGACTGTTCATAACTTGTACAAATGATAATAAAACACGATTCCTCTATATCTAGGAAAGGAGGACAATTGGTATTTAAATAAAATATGAAAGTATTGCATATGTTTTTTAATGTCAACACCATTGTAGATATCTCTAATTTTCTTCTTTCCCCCCCTCCACATCTAGCCTTCACCACAGTTGTCTGTGTCCATTGGTTGTGCATATATATTATTTGGCTAATCTCTCCATCTTCTTTTTTCCAGTCTTTCCCACCCACATCCTCTCTGACATCTGTCAGTCTGTTCCATGTATCCATGGTTCTATTGTGTTCAACAGTTTATTTTACTCATTAGATTCCACATATCAGTGAGATCCTATGGTATTTGTCTTCTGCTGATTGACTTATTTCATTTAGCATAATAATCTCCAGGTCCCTCCATACTGGCACAAAGGGTAAGAGTTCCTTCTATTTTATAGCTACATAATATTCCACTGTGTAAATGTATAATTGGCAAATATAAAACTGCCTTTAAGGAATGAGAAATAATTCACATATTTATTCCTTATCTCTTGTTATGATCTTCACCTTGAGGTCTAATTTGTCAAATATAAGTATTACTACCCCAGATTTTTTTTTTCATTTCTATTCCCCTGAAAAACCTTTTCCCACCTCCTTACCATCAGTGTGTCCTTTGTTCTGAGGTGGGTCTTCTATAGACAGCAGATATATGGAGCATGTTTTCTTACCAACTCAGCTACTCTATGTCTTTTGATTGAGGCATTTAATCCATTTATATTTAAAGTGATTATTGGTAGGTACCCGTTTGTCACCATTTTATTCTTTATGCCTGTGTTCATTTTTCTCTTCCTATTTCTTATTTTTACAGAAGTCCCTTTAGCATTTCTTGCATTGCTGGTTTGGTGGTAATAAACTCCCTTAGTACTTTTTTTTGTCTGTAAAGATCCTGATTTCACCCTCAACTTTGATTGCTAGTTTTGCTGGGTACAGTTTTCTTGGATTCAGACCCTTGCTTTGCATGATTTTGTATATTTCATTCCATTCCCTTCTGGCCTGATGTGTTTCTGCTGATAAATCAGTCAGTAATCTTATGGGAGAGCCCTGTAGGTAACTTTTTGTCTCTCTCTTGCAGCCTTTAAGATTCTTATTTGTCCTTGATGTTTGCCAATTTAATTATAATGTGCCTTGTTATTGATCTTTTTGGGTTACTCTTGTTTGGGACTCTGTGAGCTTCTTGAACTTGTGTGAGTTTTTTCTTCCTCCCAATATCAGGGAAGTTTTCTGTCATTATTTCTTCAAATAGGTTTTCTATTCCTTGCTCAGTTTCCTCTCAATTTGGCACTCCTATATGTGGATGTTATTTCATTGGAATAACATCCACATATAGGAGTGCCAAATTTCACATAGGCTCTCCTCCTGTTTTTTAAGGTTTTTTTTTTTTTCTCTTTTCCCCCCCTCCCCCCCAGTTGCTGCTCTGTTTGGATATTTTTTCCTACATTGTCTTCTAGCTCACTGATGCAGTCCTCTGCTTCGTCTAGTCTACTGTTGATGCTTCCTAACGTGTTCTTTATTGCAGCTATGTCTTTTTATGTTTCTTCTTGGTTCTTCTTCATTTCCTCTCGGTTCTTACACGTATGTTGAATTTGTCTTCTGACCTTTTCAGTTTCCTTATGACTAGTTGCTCTGAATTCTTTCTCTGACATATTGCTGGCCTTCATTTCATTTACTTCATTTTCTGGTGATTCCTCTTTTTCTTTCATATCAGTGCTTTTTCTTTATCTCCCTATGTTTGCTCCTCTCAGGCTGTCTGAATATGTAGCTCTGTCTCTCTGCATTGATTTAAAGGCACAAAATAAACATGACAAGACACAACACACAGGGCACCAAAAGCAAATGTACTCACAATACCAGTAACCCCAAATAAAGGTGATGACCAGAGAAAAGAGAATTAGGGGAGAGGTGCAAAACCATATTGAGAAAAGGGAAAAAAATGTGAGAGAGAAAATAAAGAGAAGAAAAAAAAAGGGGGGGGGGAATATATGTATATGGGAGAAAACTCCAAAAAAATCAACAACTAACCCAAAAAACGCAAACATACACCCAAACAACAAATATCCAGCTGAATCTGAGGAGGCAGAGCTCTCTGGAGGCAATCTTTTGACTTTTCCGTTCACAGATTGTTTTACCAGCTGTGTTTAATTCACCAGTTCTGGGTGAATATTATTCGATTCAGCTGTTCCTTCTATCTGCTCTGTGAGAAGGCACAGGTCCCATCCATATATTCAGTCACCATTTTGTCTCCCCCTTGACAAACTTTTTAGGTTCCTGCAACTGGGGAAGATGGAGCCTCAGTGTTCGTGGGTTTGCAGCTGAGGCAGTTGGTCCCTGGATGTTGTGTTTGTAGGGTCCAAGGAGGTTTCCAGTTTTAAGGTGAGGCTGGCCTTCTGATCACAACTGCTTTCCCCTTCAAGATGGTGCATTCTCTCACACATATTTCTAAAATACAAATTTTAATATGTTTCTCACATAGCATACTTTTATTTTAAAATGTATATTATATTTAAAGCTGATAGAATGTGGAAAAATAAGTCCTATGAATCTTTTAAAAACTATAAATTATTCATATGTTATTAGTGAGGTGATAAATTGTAATGATACTAGAGGCCTGATGCAAAAAATTCGTGTTGGGGGGGGGGGGACCCCTTGCTCTTAACTGCCTGCCTGCTTGCTCTTTACCACCTATCTGTTCACTCCTAACCACCTGCCTGCTCGCTCCTTACTACCTGCCTGCTTGCTCCTTACTGGTTGGATCACTGCTCCTTAGCGCTGCCATGGAGGCAGGAGAGGCTCCTGCCACCACCATTGTGCTTGCTAGCCATGAGCCTGGCTTCTAGTTGAGCGGTGGTTCTGCTGTGGGAGTTCACTGACCATTGAGGGGGAAGCTCCTGTGTTGTCCCCTGGTGGTTAGTGTGCATCCTAGTCACCAGTCATTCTCATCATTTCGGACATAAAGGTCACTGGGCTTTTACATGTATAAATTAAGCAAAGAATGTACACAGAAAAGCAGGTGAGAATAGTTTCAAGGAATCTAGAGATATTTATGATAAAATATGTGATGATTTAAATGTGGATTCAGATGAATTTGGAAAAAGGGTTGTCAGACCAGGTTGAAATATATATGTTCATGTGGGATGTGTGCACATGTGTTAATGATTTTGGAAAAGGTTGCAGATTGTATTTGAATAATTTATATTTCATTAGATATTTCTGGTAGTACTTCATGCACACCCAAATCAGCATATTATCCCTGGATTCTCTTCAGTACAAAATGTACCATTTTAATAACATGATACAATAAAATAGCTATTTAATTTCAGGGACTTATGCATCTGATTTGATAGTACATTCTAAATTAAATAGAGAAACATTTTTCTTTCATGCTTCCAATATAAACAGAGGCCAAACATTTGCATATGAAATATATTAACTGTCATGAAATGCTTATCTTCACAGCCAGTTTGAGCAGACAATATTTATTCAATCTTGCAGTCAGCATTCAAAAGGAAATTTAGTGACAATTTTATTTAAGTACATTGTTATCTTGGTTCTGGAAAAAAGTAATTTGGACACTATTTCTGTGAAGGAGATTTAGGAAGTTCAAATCTGCCAGTTATGCAAATTCACTCCAAACAACAACTTGGACATCATTCAAGGACACTATGTTCGTAATAGTTTTCCTCTACCCTGACCATCTTTGTAATTGTGCAGTTAAAAATAAAAGTTATATTTTTCATCCATTTAACATCAGGAAGAAAATAATGAAACGCAGGGGTGATTGTTTTGATTGACAACATGGAAATTGTTACAGATGTTGATGGAGAAATACCATTTTCCCTATGATGACTTTATTTTCCTAGTTGTTTTATTTCTCTTTCAATTGTCTTGCTTAGCAGCAGTTACATATAGTAGTGGTAATAGATTATTATTGTATGAGAAGCGATAGTATTACAGATTTTTGGGCTTGTAAATAACCAATAAAGGAAGTGTATTTCTTTTCTCCATATTAATTCACAACCATATGAGAGCTATTCAGAATTTAGATTAAGAACCAAACTTTACCTTTATTGTTAATCAAGGGAAGGGCAAGATTTTATATATGTGTGAAGACAACTTACTACTACTTGTCTCTGGTTTCAGCTTAACCAACCTACTTATTGCGACAGTGGTCATATGCATCTTGTGGTCAGGCAGCTCCCAGAGAACAAATGATTGAGGAATGCTTTCTCCCTAAAATCTCTTAAACTTGGTATTAGATTTGTAATACTGCATAAAAATCACCACAGATCTAGCAGCTTGAAGCAACACTCACATATTATCATACATGTAGGTCAGAAGTCTGGGAATGGCTAATATAGGTCCTGTGTTCAAGAGTTTCACATCTAAAATGCAGATGTGATCTAGTTCCTTTTACAGACTCATTTGTCTGTCAGCAGAGTTCATTTTCTTGCAGCTGTGGAACACATAGCAGTTTGCATATTCAAGACCAGATGGATAATCTCTCTGTTATCAACAAAAGCCTAAACAGTCTTTTAAGAACCCTCCGGAAAAGGTCAGGCCCACCCACAATAATCTTCCTTTTGATTACCTCACAGTCAAAATGGGACTTTACATCTGCAACATGCTTTCACCTTAAAAAGTAATATCATCATGAGAATTAATGCCATCATATTCATGGCTTCTTCCTGCAAACAAGAGCAGGAGATTACAAAGTGTGTTAACACCAGGGGGCTGAAATCTTTGCGGCTATTATAGAATTCTTTCTACCATACTGAACAAACAAAATTCACTTAAAAATAAACAAACCATCAGTTAATTGGAATAAAGAGAGAGGTCAATGGTTCACCCTAATTTACTTTTTTCATTACAAAACAAACAAACATGAGGCTTAGGATCTTTGTTATATTTTATTTAAATGACTTACTGAAATAAATTGTTTAGTAGAAACATATTACAATAGTATTCAATTTATATTCAAAATTTATTCAATTAGCACTTTAATTCAGTGATACAACTCATAATATATTTGAAAACTATCATGCAACTATATTGAATCTTCAATATGGCTTGAGTTAATGATAAATAACTTTGGAAGAAACTATTCTAGGGCATAGTGCTTCATTTCCAGTTTTACAGATTTCAGTTCTTTGGTGTATTTTATTCTCTACATTTTCATCTGTTTTTTTTTCTTTTTTTCCCATTTCTCCCTCTATTTCATGAAAAATATTACTAATTGTACCGGTTAATAATCAAAGAAAACATGATAACTTCAAGAGAAACATCAAAAGTGCTTTATTCAAAGTAATGTCCATCGCTAGCTTCCCCAATCTTTCAGGTAATTTGTGGATACCATCCCAATAGAACTTTTCTTGTTTTGAGGCAAACATTCAGAGACCCAATTTTCATATGTTTTGAAGTGCTGCTCAGAAAGTGTCCGTGCCATCTATCGGAACAAGTGGTCATCTGAAGGAGCAAGGTCTGGTGAATACAGTGGCTGGGTTAATACTTCCCTGGCAAGATCTTTTAGTATGTCTTTAACTGGTTTTGAAACATGTGATGGTGCGTCTTATGAAGCAAAATTATTTTGCCATGTTTTCTGGCACATTCTGGTCATTTTATGATCAAAGCATGCTTTAAATTGATTATTTGTTGTCAGTAGTGATCAGTATTATTGGTTTCATCTGATTTTAGAAGCTCATAATACACTTACACCATTATAAGACAAATGCAGAGCATTGTCTTCTTTCTAAAGCAATTTGGCCTGCAGTCAATGTTAATGGTTGACCTGTATCAACCCATGATTTTGTGCATTTGGAATTCTCAAAATAAATCCACTTTTCATCTCCAGTCACAATTTGATGCCAAAAAAAACCAACTTTCTTTCGTGCTGTTGAAGCAACTTTTTACTGATGACTTTTCAGTTTTCCATTTGTCTTTTGTTCAGTTGATGTGGCACACATTTCCCTTCCTTTAAAATCTTTCCCATTGCTTGTAAAAAAATCAGAAATTCTTTGCTGAGAAACATTAAAGCTTTCTGCAAGTTGTTTTTGAGTTTGACATGCCTCTTCATCCAATAATGCTTGTAATGGTTGGTCTTCAAACTTTTTTGGTTGACCTGGACGTTCTTTGTCTTTTACATTGAAATCATCACCTTTAAAGTGATTAAACCAGCTTTCACAAGTATCTTGAGATGAATCACTTTCACCATAAGCTTCCTAATGTATACAATAACTTTTTTTTCTTCAAAATAAAATAATGAATTAAAACTTCCCACAAATATTCTTTGTTTTTTGGCACAAAATTTGGCATTTTAACCATAAAAGTATCTATGATGTTAACACCTTCAGTAAATTTGACATGAGAAGTTTTGAAGCTTGCTGTCAATACAATAAAATAATATACATATTAAATCACATATATATCAACATATGTCTAATTCTATCTATTGAAAAAGAACCACATTATTAACTGGTACACCTAGTAAACATTGCCCTGACTGGTTTTCTCAGTGGTAAGAAGGGATGCAGGTTTGATTCCTAGTCAAGGGCACATACCTTGGTTACAGGTTCAATACCTGGATCTTGTCAGAGTGGGAGGCAACCATTCAATGTGTTTCTCTCACAGATTTTTTTTTTCTCTTTCTGTCTCTGTCTCTTTATCTTTGTTGGTTCCTCCCTCCCTCCCTCCCTCCCTCCCTCCCTCCCTCCCTCCCTCCCTTCCTCCCTTTCTCCCTCCTTCCCTCCATCTTTCCCTCCTTTCTTCCCCCCTCTCTCCTTTCTTCCCTCCCTTTATTCTTTCCACCCTCCCTGAAAAGTAATGGAAAAAAATCCTCATGTGATGCTTAATAACAACAAAAATAAACATAAATATTGTAAATTTTTTGTTTGCTATTTCCAATATCTAGATTATATAAGAATTTGCTCCTATTGTCTATGTTTTTTCTTGTTTTTTTCTTATTGTTGTTGTTGTTTTGTTTTTGTAAGCCTAGTGATTTTATTGAATATCAGATATTGTTTGAAAAGTAGAGGTTTCATATTGTGTTCTTTTCCATCCAAGAGGCTTTACTTCTTCCTTGATTAGAAAGACAGAACAGGTAATTGATGAACTTAATCTAATCATGAACTTGCTGAGTTTGGAATGGGCTAGAGTTGCAGTAATAATGTGTATAGATCTGGTTTACAACCACTTCTCAGCATGTCCCTCCAGTGATTCCAACTGAGAGCCATAAATGTTCATTGAGGTTGGTTCCCCAGTGAGCCCTGAACATTATAATCATCCTCAACTAGTATTCAGCACAGTGAGATTACAGAAAACACTTTGGCTCACCTTCACCTCTTACCTACATAAGTCATAATATTGAAAATAGCTGGAGAGAAAAAAAAAATCTGTATTTATGGCTTGGTTCTGAGACCCATACTTTTATCAGAACCTTAATCATCCCATCTCCAAATTTCATGTCTTTGGTCATGCACTGCTTGAATATATGCTGATTTCTCTGACTCTCAACTACAGTCCTCTTCTCAGGCCCTTCTACAACCTCAGCCTCTTTTTATGCACTTAAACACAGAAATATCCCCAGAGGAAAAGTGGCTGCAAAATATCTACTAAGCTCTCAGCCTTCCTCCCTATGGAATATAGGTATTTCATTGTAACCTCAGCAGCATTATGCTGCCTTTATATATATTAAAACAAAATAAGACATAAACTAATTAGTAAATAAATACATTTGCATTTTTTTGGAGCTCTTCTATTTCCATGGCAGAATTGTAGGGTCACGCACAAACTACTCTGTCCTAGCCAGAAGCAGTTCCCTGTTGACCTGATTTTACAAGGTTCTGAATCCTTGACTTACGTTTATAAGCAAGACCACAAGAATACTGAATTTAATGGTAGAAGTTTAACTTAAGAAGTAAAATAAAACAATTGAAGTAGGTAAACTTATTGCCATTGCCTGGATGTCTTTTTTGCCTTCTGTCACTGAAGTCAAAGATTAAGTAATAGGTCATTTGTACAATTTACATTTCTCAGTCCTGTTTTGAAAATCACAATGATATACATGCTGCCAAGAAATTCTTGAGAAACATTCTTCAGTGGTAGGTGAAGAATTTAGGATTTAAAAGATTATGAAAATTTGTTGGATTATTTTCAATGTAATTAATTTCTATATTTATAAAAGCATTTTTTACTAGTTATACATTCTACAGTATAGGAGAAATTACAACTAACAACAGCAGTTTATTTTATGTTATCAGAGCATCATAAGCATAATTTAAATATGAATTTTGGGGAGAGCTCAACCATGAAGCTTTATTTATATAAAAATAACACAGAGAGAAAGTTTTGTTTAGAAGTTCTTTCAGAGGCCATCAGGAATTCTATGCAATCGCTTTTGTTAGAAGAATAATTAGCATCTATCCAATTTAACGGTAAAATTGAGCTCTTTCTGGCCCTATAATTTTATGTGAGATAAAAGTGACAATTTTAAACAGGAATATCTATTGGTATACCTAGATAGGATTATTCCTTAGTGCATTATAAGTTAGTAGACATTACATCTCATTTTGCCATCCCACATAAAAATTTTATATATATGTATTTACTTTACTCTACATATATTTCTTTTTATATACAGACATTGTGATTTGATTTTCTTGAGGCATACAATATTAGGTTTATGCCTGGGGATAAAAGTATTTTAATGCCACTTTAGGATTAAGGTACTGAGATAGCTCTTATCTTTCAATGATTATTCTTAAACAAATATATTTTAATAACTAAATGATAATGATGCTAATTCAGTTTCTTCAAGGGGAAAAAATAACAATGAGAAATTTTTTTTTCTTTTTCTTTTTATATTTTATTGATATTTTTTTTAATTTTTTTTACATATTTTAATGATTTTTTTTTGCCCCCCCTCTCCCTCCCCATAGTTTTATGTCCATTGGTTGTACTTATATGCATGTATACAAGTCCTTCGGTTGATCTATTATCTCCCCCAGATCCTCCTCCCCTCCCCGCTGTAATTTGACAATCTGCTTGTTGCTTTACTGTCTCTATATCTATCTTTTGGTTCATCAGTTTATAATGCTCTTTATTATCCACAAATGAGTGAGGTCATGTGGTGTTTCTCTTTCATTGATTGGCTTATTATAGTAATGATATTTATAAATTATTCTATCTTTTTTTGCATACCTGTATATGATTTATTCCTACACATTTTTTGTCAGAAGTGAATGTTATTATATTCATATATGACATATATATTAATAGTTATTACTGAAATAGATAAACTCAATAAATAAATTTGTAACTATCAATGATATAATTGTTGATTTTTAGTGTATATAGTATAATTTTACATTGCAGAGAAATATACTTTCTGAATATAAAGGGATGATAAAGTGTCCATGTAATGATATATCTGTAATAGACTGTAACTCTTAGTCTATCATTTTTTTCTTATGGAACTTTCTATCTTTGTGATTTTTTTATTATGTCATAGAAGAACTACATATGACTGTTTCTATAAAAACAAGCAAACATGCATCCTGTACACAGTAATTATCAAGTAAAGATATACAAATGATGGGATAAGAGCAATGGGAATTAATCATTTTGAGTCATTATTGTTTTCTATTTTACTTATTTCAATAAACCTATTATCTGCATATTTTAAAAGAACCTTTGATCTCAGGGATTGCTTTATGAGACAAACCAGGGAACAGCTGTCACATAATCTTATTCTAGGATTTTCAGTAAAGTCTAGCAATTATAAACCAGGACAGTCTGTCTAATGTGGCTGACCTGTAATCAACATTCACTGCTGCTTCAGCCAAAATGATGTGCATTACATTTTGTTAAAAAAACACACACACACACAAAAACCCAGCTTCATTGATCATAAAATTAATTCTAAATGGCTCTGCATTAGGTAAAACAATATTGTTTTATAATTATAACTAGTGGCCCAGTATACAAAATTTGTGCATGGGGGCAGGGGTTGTCCCTTAGCCTGGCCTTCACTCTCTTCAATCTGGGGCCCCTCATGGGATATCTGAATGATGGTTTAGGTCTAAACCAGCAGTCAGCCATCCCTCTTACAATCCAGGACTGCTGTTCCTAACCAATCATTTGCCTGTCTGTCTGATTGCCCCTAACCACTCTGCCTGTAGGCCTGCTCGCCCCCAACTGCCACCCCTGCCATCCTGCTTGCCCCCAATTGTCCCCCCTTGCTGGCCTGATCACCCCAACTGCCCTCCACTCCTGGCATGATCACCCCTAACTGCCTTTGCCTCAGCCTTGCCATCATAGCTTTGTCCAGAAGGACATCAGGAAGGTCTCCGGGTCCAATTAGCATATTACTCTTTTATTAGTATAGATTGTAGTTTTGAAAGGATACTACAAATAATTTTCTTTGATAAAAAAATATCACAAATATTTCAGAAGTCAATATAAGCCAAAGATCTCTATAAGAAATAATAACATTATATTTTCAAAAATTTCAGCTTCTAAAAAATTATTAGAATCCATTAATAGGACATCAAACACATCAGATGCAGATCTGTATAAAATCTGAAAAGCTACAGTATAAAGGTCATTGGATTGTCATTTTTTAATGTATGTATTTAACATCTATTAAAATAATGGCCTAATTGCTGGTGGAATCAGCCATTTGTTGCTATAAATGTAATGATTATGAAGCTAATCAGGTTGGAAATAGACTATGTGGGTCATTATTAGCACTGTTCATATTGCGATTGAAATAAATTAGAATATGTAGAAGAACCCTGAAGATTCCTTTCATTTGTCTCCCTTAAGCCTATAACAGATTCCTAAGCCTTTAATCCATGTTTCTTAGTACATTCTCCACCATCATGTCTATCTGTCTAGAATAAAAAGTACAGATTGACAATGTTTGACCATCTTAAGCAGATAGAAAAGACAGAGAAATAGATAGTCTTGTTGTTTGTCCAAAGCAGCAAATTAGAAGGTATGACACGTTCAAATATAAAGGAAAAAATATACGCACACGCGCGCGTGCACACACACACACACACACACACACACACACGTGTACGTGCACACCAAACAGAAGAAACCTTGTAAGGAGAGCAAAAACAATCACAATCACATAAGTAATCACAAAATGCAGTCCAGGTACTAAAATAATCCATCCAAAATAATTTATTCTTTTTAAAAAATATTTTTATTGATTTTAGAGAGGAAGCGAGGGAGAGATAGAAATATCAATGATGAGAGAGAATTATTGATCAGCTGCCTCCTGCACTCTCCTCCTCGGCCGCCCCCCCCCCCCCCCCGGGGATCGAGCCCACAACCTGGGCATGTGCCCTTTACTGGAATCGAACCCAGAACCCTCAGAACCCTTCAGTCTGCAGGCTGATGCTCTGTCAACTGAGACTAGCCAGCTAGGGCAAAATCATTTGTTCTTTTATGAGAATTCTATGTAAATAGACATTTATGTCTTTGATTCAATATTTTATTTACAATTAGTTAAGAAGTTCATCTGTCTAACTAGAATTTTCCATTTATAATATTCATTAAAGTATTAGGTCCATTCCTACAGGAGCCAGGCCAAGAAACATTGTGAGAGTTTAAGAAATTTTATAATATTCTCCCACAATGAGCTAAAACCAGTATATTGGTGTCAGCAAGCAAGTAGGGAAAGCAGGATATTCTCTTTGAAGGTTGAATGTTGACCACTTAACTGTCTCTTGTGACAACTGAAATGAGAATAACAGGAAAACCACAGAGAGGGAAGAAGCCCAAAATGGGACACAATGGAATGGTACTGAGTGCAGGGGAAAGGTTCAGAATATGCCGAACATAAAGGAATGCTGGTTCTTGATTATAAAAGAAATATTTTTGCTGTTTCTTCATTAGTAATGGTAGTAACTAATTATAGTTTCTACTGATAAGTTTACAATGAAGACAGTGAGCCGATCATTAGATTTATGTGGTCCAGTACTGTTATAAGTAAACATACTATTGCACAGTTTCTACATTCTTCAAATTTCTGACCTACAATCGCAGATAGAATTTCTGAGAGATTCAGAATTCTGTGATAAATCATGTGTATTGTGTGTTCACCACCCAAAGTCAGATATCCTCCTCTTACCACTTACTGCTTTATACATTTTTCTAACTCCCTCCACACCCTTCCCTCAGGTAATCATGATACTGATGTCTGTCTGAGGTTTCTTGGTTTTTTTGTTTCGTTTTGTTTTATGCTACTTTAATTGACTGTCCCATCAGCAGTGCATAAATTGGAGAAGGGGTAGAGGAAGATTGAAATGACACTTTCAGTAGAAGAGGGAAGGGATACTGAGCATATTATATTTTTAAAATATATTTTTACTATAGAAAATGCATATTGTTTGCAATTGTTAATGTTTTATATAATGTTAAACCTGAACACTATGTTGCTAGTCATTAAAAATTTAGATTTTAAACATTCATGACTGAATTTAAAAATCTGTGATATGTTTTTGGGAATGAAATGGGCAAGATTCTGGATTTATTTAGATAATGAAAAAAACCTTACCAATGGCCCACCATCTAAATCTCAATGAAATTTTTATCATTTTCTATCCATAATAAACATAGCAGTTTTATGATCAGTCTAAAAACAGTTCACTTAAATATCTTAGCTAAACTTAATTTTGTGTGCTAAAGATACTTATTCATTCACCAGAGATTTTTAAGTTTTATAAATCTGCTATACTAGTGATTATGTATAAAATACCTTGCATTGCTTTTAGACAAGCAAGGATAAAAGCTTTTAAAATGTAAAGACATTTTTCAGACAAAGGTTCTGTGATATCACATCTCATTTGAAACCAATCAGGGTTTTGTATTATCCAGAAAAGCTGTATCCTATTTAAAGAGTTTTTAATTACAACGTTTGAACTATTATAGATTGAAAATAGATGCTTGGAACATTTAGAGACATAATTATCTATAGCTGACAATTGGTCCAGATGTCAGATGCAACACACCAATTGTTTTATATATAAAACTGTTTTTAGTTTAAGAGATTGATTTAACCATTTCAAGCAACTGAAGCACAAACAGTATTTTCATATGGCATATAGATGGGTACTGTCAAATTTCTTGAATTTTGAAGAGTTTGAAATGAGTGTTTATAGTGAAACAAGTGTAATGCTAGATTTCTCTACAATAATTATCACTGGTAAAAAATGAATACATAGATATTTTACTCTTCGTGCTTGAGGTCTATATGTAGAAATGAGTCTGGAGTTTTAATTTTATGGGTTAAAATAGTAAAAATAAATAATATTTAATGTTAAGAATCTTACAAATATGAATTTTGTACAATATTATTTTATTGTGATTTGCCATTCATTAAGACCAAAAATTTAAAAAGTTGAGCTAGAAATATCTTTATTTTTATATATCTTGATTAGTGTCTTTAATATCTTACTAAATTTATGTTCCTGTGAATGTACAGTATGTGTTTGAGGTGGGAGGAGGATCTGTTAACAGTTCCTATAATCACTTTCTGACTTTCAGGATTTTAAGTACCCAATATTAATTCTAGTCATTCTAGAGGAAAAACCATTATATCATTCAATCATGGTTTCAATAATTAATTAATTTATTTATAACACTGAGAACCTACACCAAAGTTTAAATAATGATTTCAACTCTCAAGGAACTTTTAGTTTTATTGGAGACCAGAATTGAACTCTCTTTCTTATCGCTTTAAGTCTATAAAAATTACATCTTAAAAAATAATTTATTTTTTAATTACAGTTGACATAGAATATTATATTAGTTTCAAATGGACAATACTGTGATTAGATATTTATATAACTTATTAAGTAATTGCTCCAGGAAGTATAGAACTCATCTGCCACTTGCATAGCAATAGAATATTATTGACTACTAGAAGCCTAGTGTATGAATTCATGCACTTGTGGGTCCCTCAGCCTGGCCAGTAGTCAGGGACATGGGAGGCTGGTGGTGGGGAAGGCCAAGAGAGGTTAGCTGGCCAGGGGGAAGGGCTGAGGGAATTGACTGTGGGAGCATACTGACCACTGGGGGACAGACATCTGTGTTGAGTGTCTGTCCCCTGGTGGTCACTGCATGTCATAGTGACTGGTTGACCAGCCATTACATTCTTGATTCTGTTTATAACTGGCATTTGCACATCTGGTTTTCTTTCCCCTTTTCACCCATTTCCTTAATACCCCTCCCATTGGGCAATGGTTAGTTAGTTTATTTTTTTTTAGATATCACTTATAAGTGAAATCATATGGTATTTGTTTTTATCTATTTGACTTATTTCAGTTATAATACCCTCTAGGGTTCATCCATATTGTTTCTCTCTTTTTATGACTGAGTATAATTCCATTGTGTATACTGTATGTACTACCTCTTTTTTTTTTATTTATCTATTAATGGACACTTCTGTATTTCTGTATCTTGGCTATTGTAAATAATGCTGTGATGAACATAGAGATGTATATGGCTTTTTGAATCAGTATTTTTTAAAAAAAATAAATACCCAGAAATAGAATGGCTGGTTTGTTTTTATATCTTGTTATCAACTTTGTTTTAAAGTCTATTTTGTCTTACTTTATTTTATCTACCCTAGCTTTTTTGTTTACTTTCATTTGCATGAAACAGCTACTTTCCCTATCCCTTACTTTCAGTCTTGTATCTTTTGATCTGAAATAGATCTCTTGTAGGCAGCATACATATGGGTTTTGTTTTCTTACCCATTCAACTACCCTATGTCTTTTAATTGGAGTGCTTAAGCCATTTACATTTAAAGTGATTATTGAAAGGTAAAATTTATTGTCATTTTATTCTTTATAACCACATTCCTCTGTTTTCATTTTTTTTTTCTTGTTAAAGAAGAGTCTTTAACATTTCTTGTAATGATAGTTTGGTGGTGACAAACTCTTTTACCAATAGCTTTTTATTTTTTGGTTTATTTATTTATTTTTGGTCTGAGAAGCTCTTTATTTCTCTATTAATCTAAATGGTAGCTTGATAGGTAAAGTAATCTTGGTTTTAATCTCTGACTATTTTATGCTAATCTCTTCTGAGATGCAAAGTTTCTGTTGAGAAACAAGCTGACAGAACTATGGGAGCACCCTTGTTAGTAACTGTCTTTCTATTGCTGCTTTAAGATTCTCTCTTTGTCTTTAACTGTTGGCATTTTAATTATGATGTGTCTTGCTATGTGCCTCTTTTAGTTCACCTTGTTTGGGACTCTTTGCACTTCCTAAATTTGTGCTTCTATTTCCTTCACCAGTTTAGGAAAATTTTTTATCAATATTTTTTCAAATAAGTTTTCAATTCCTTTTTATCCCTTTTCTCCTTCTAGTACTACTATGATAGGAATGTTGGAACACTTGATTGTTGTTCCCAAATCCCATTAAAATGTATGCATTTTTGTGGATTATTTTTTCTGGTTTGCTGTTCTGCTACCTTGACTTCCAAATCACTGATTTCATCCTCTGCTTAATCTAATCTCATGTTGATTTTATCTAATATGTTTTTCATTTCAGTTATTGTATTCTTCATTTTTTATGTTTTCTTTATCCATTTTTATGTTTTTTATCTTTTTCTTAAATTTCTCACTGAGGTCATCTACTCTTTGTAAGTTTATTGAGTAACCAGTGTTCAGAACTTTGCATTTAGTAGATTGCTGGTTTCTATTTTGTTCTTTTGCTTGAGGTTTTTTGTTTTGTTTGTTTTTTCAATTGGGACATATTTTTGGTCTTCTCATTTTGGCTGCCTCCCTGTCTTTGTTCCTGTGTATCAAGTAAGTCTGTTACTTCTCCCAGCCTTGCTCAAGTTCTTATGTGGTAGGTGTCCTATGGACCTCAGTGGCATAATCTCCATGGTCACTTGAGTCAAGTGCTCCAGGTATGTGCCTTGTGTGTGTTGTGTGTGCCTTCTGTTGTAGTTGAGCCTTTATTGCTGTTTGTACATCAGTCAGAAGGACTTGCTCTCAGCCTGATTGATTGGCTATAAGGAACTGATGTGACTGCAGCAAAGGAACTGTTGTTGTATAAGGGCTGACCCCACAGAGCAGAATTCACTTTAGGGGCATCTGCTGCCTGCTTAAGTCATTTGCTGTCTGTGTCTAGCCCAGTGTCACCTTGTGTGAGTGACAGAGTGATATGCAGATGGTTGCCAATTATTTTGGGTTTGGAGGTACTCACTAGAGGCTAAGCTATGTATCAAGGCTGGATATAACTAGTTCTGGGCTGGGGCCACTTAACAAGGGTTAGGAGTAAAGCTGAGGACAGATGCTGCTTCTTTGGGGTTTATAAACCTTTGAGAGATTTTAAGAAATTCTGCAGCTTGAGCCAAGTCAGTGCACAGAGTCTCAGGGAATCACCAGGTTGGGGCAAAAGATGTTAGCCAGGTTGATGGAGTCTCTGTCTTGGTGCCTGCCTGTGCTTTCAGGTTGCATAGGGGGAAGGGCTCAACGAAGGAACAATAGCATTTCTGTCTGGGAGAAAGCTGCCCCTCTAGTTCTTACTCTGAAGTTACACATTCAGTTCCTCCCTTTATTCTTGGTGGCTTTTTGAGTTGATGCCCCAGAGCTGGAGCTCAGAGCAAGTGAGTTCATCAGCAAGTAATTCCGAGTTCAGGGCTCGTAAGATGAATGCCTGGGGAGTGGCATCAGAGGAATGGCAATGTGAGAGAGTCTCTTGGTCTTTACCCTTGAAGTTTCAAGAATCTGAACAGCTATATCTCAACAAAAGATTCCCAGCTCAACATACACATAGCCTGAGAGACCTGTGAAGTGAAACATCTAAAGGTGGCAAGAGAAGCAAGAGGGGAAGGTAAAAAGGAAGTGGGGCTGACATGAGCCAGGAACACAACTCTGCATCCAATAACTCAACTCTGGAACTCAGTCTGAACAATGGAGGAATCTGGTTATCACTGATACCCCCTGAGGCTGGGGAAACAAGGAGACTTGATGCAGGAGAAACAGAAACATCAATGATTAGAGAGAATCATCAATTGGCTGCCTTCTGCACTCCCCTACCCCCCTGCGGATCGAGCCCTCAACCCAGGCATGTGCCCTTGACTAGAATCTAAGCCGGGACCAATCAGTCTGCAAGCTGATGCTCTATCCAGGGGTCCTCAAACTTTTTAAAGTGGGGGCCAGATCACGGTCCCTCAGAGAGCTGGAGGGCCGGACTATATGAACTACTAATTCCTACTGTAACACCTCGGCTGCGCTCACTGCCCATGTGGCCTGCGGGCCGTAGTTTGAAGA
Organism: Pipistrellus kuhlii; assembly: GCF_014108245.1. Lineage (NCBI taxonomy): Eukaryota > Metazoa > Chordata > Mammalia > Chiroptera > Vespertilionidae > Pipistrellus > Pipistrellus kuhlii. The sequence goes on from NW_023425584.1 coordinate 55,516,631, forward strand.
CGCCTGCTAGTATCCACTGAAACAAACCATCTTGGGCAGAATGTGGGTTTCTTAAAAGGCAATTTTTTTCCCTTTATATCCAACACAATAAAATGTGTACTATATAGCTATGGCTAAATATCTACTGAATGGTTTTAATAGATAAAATCCTGTTAAAAAATCAGAAGAATAAGTAATTCTATTTTGAAAATACTAAAAATTTCATAAAGTGCTTTGAGTCTGAGTTTTAAAAACTTAAGTAATCAATAGGAATCTTCCTTGTTGACTAGCTCCCTGTTAAATTAAATAAATATCCTAAAGCAATTTTCTTACATAATGTACCCATGCTATTTTTAAAGTTCAAAAGTCAGTGAAACTATAAGTATATAATTAACATAAATTGTTTATTGTTAGGAACCATTGTGGGAATCTACAGTTGATTCAGTTATCAGAATAATGTCACTGTAAACAGCTATAGTCATTTCATTAAAAAAAAAAAAAAATTACTTTTTAAGCTCTCAATTTCCTGAATCCTTGGTGTGTGTTTTTAGTTGTTGTTGGTTATGTTTTGTTTTGTTTTTTGTTTTTGTTTTTGTTTTCAAAAGCTAAATTCACTTTTCCCTTGAGAATGACTCAAAAGCATATTTCCCCTTTATAGATCTCTAAATTGCTGTTCTTCATTTTTGACATTTCTATCAATCATTACCTCCTTATTCATTTTTTTCAAAATTAATCATTTAAAATCATTTTAAAATTTTTTGCTGTTATACTTTCATAGATTAAATTATCTTCTGGCTATGATTTTTCTATATGGATCATATTTTTACTCAAATAGTTGCCTAAATAGCTTTATTTCCTTATAAACTGTTATAGACTCAATATAAATCAAATTATATTTTACAGAAAGATAAGTCATAACTTTTTAAGAATTAAGAAGCTTATGATGATTAATTTAGAATGGATTTATAAACTTACTAGAGGCCCAGTGCAAGAAATTCGTACATGAATGTGTGTGTCCCTCAGCCCAGCCTGTATCCTCTCCAATCTAGAATCCCTCTCACAATCCAGTATTGCTGGCTCCCAACTGCTCTCCTGCCTGCCTGCCTGATTGCCCCTAACCACTTCTGCCTGCCAGCCTGATCACCCCCTAACCACTCCCCTGCCAGCCTGATTGCCCCTAACTACCCTCTTCTGCAGGCCTGGTCCCCCACAACTGGTCTCCCCTGCAGGCCCAGTCACCCCCAACTTCCCTCCTCTCCCAGCCTGGTCACCCCTAACTACCCTTCTCTGCAGGTTGATCACCCCCAACTGTCCTCTCTTGCAGGCCTTGTCCCAACTGCCCTCCCCTGCTGGCCATCTTGTGTCCACATGGGGCAGTCATCTTGTGTATTGGAGTGATGGTAAATTTGCATATTATTATTTTATTAGTTAGGGTTAGATAGGATAAAGGCCTGGTACATAGGTGGGGAACAGCTGAATTGCCCTGAAGAGTTTGCAAGATCAGGGTGGGGGTTCCCTTGTGGGACATGGGGCAGCAGTCTGGGCAAGGTGCTTGTGGTGATTTGCAGGCAGGCCACGCCCCCCAGGACCCAAGCAGAGTCCCTAATATCTGGGATTTATTTATATTCTATAATTGAAACTTTGTAGCCTTAAACAGAGGGCAAGGCAGGCCAGGGCAGGCAGAAAGCTTGGCTTTCTCTATTGCTGGGGAAACCCAATTTTACTCTCTGTGTGGCTGTGGCCATCTTGGTTTGGCTAATTTGCATACTCATTCCTGATTGGGTGGTGGGTGTAGCTTGTGACTGTAGCTGAAGTATGGTCAATTTGTATTTTACTCTTTTATTAGATAGCATGGCTTCATAATTCTATAGCTTTTACATATAGTGGGATGGCTTATAAGAATGAATTATGAAATCTGTGTATCCTCACATCATGACCTCTTATTCTCCCTCTCCTAACCTGCACATATATTGATTCAAATATACATTCTTCTTTACAGGATCAAAGATAAAAAATATTGATGAGAATTTGTATACCTATCCTTTATGAAACTTAGGCATAAACACACTGAGAACCATGTGTATGGTGGTTTCTACTCAGATTTATTCACAATAATTGAAACTACATAAGCAGTGTGTATGTATGTGGGTATATGTATTTTCTGGCACTTGCATATCAAACACTGAATTTCCCTTGTCCCTTGAAAGTTAAATTTACCATAAAGCATAAAAAGAAATAAAAACCCATATTATTTTAGAAATATATTTTATATGTTTATCTACATATGTTTAAAAATTATTAATCTAAATAGCCATGAACATAAAAAAATTGGTTATGACAATTTTTTAAATTTATAAGTTATCAGAAATTATTCTTACTCAATGCATTCTTTTAAAAATATATATATATTTTATTGATTTTTTACAGAGTGGAAGAGAGAGGGATAGAGAGTTAGAAACATTGATGAGAGAGAATCATCGATCAGCTGCCTCTTGCACACCCCCCACTGGGGATGTGCCCACAACCAACGTACATGCCCTTGACCAGAATCAAACCTGGGACCTTTCAGTCCGCAGGCTGATGCTCTATCCACTGAGCCAAACTGGTTTGGGCCTCAATGCATTCTTAAAAGTTACATAAACTATACCAAGAAGATAATTTTATATTATTTTTTGTTGTTGTTATTACTAGAGTCCCGATGCACGAAGATTTCTGCAAGAACGGGCCTTCCTTCCCCTGGCTGCCAGCACCACCTTCGCTATGGCCAGGAGCTGCTTTTCCACCTTCCCACACTGCCGAGAGACTTGGAGCGGCTGGGGCAGTGCAGAACGCCTTGGCAACAACACAAGCATCCAGCCCCACCCTAGGCCTCTCAGTGCCTGTGTATGCATATTAAACACCCATCTTTGTTGGGTTAATTTGCCTACTCACTCCTGATTGGCTGGTGGACATTGCAAAGGTATGGTCAATTTGAATCTTTCTTTTATTAGTGGAGATTTGACTTATTTTTAACCTATCAAATAAAAATCATAAGGTTTAAGTAAATAGCTTAAGTAGTATACCTAGTGAAAGATGATAAAATATTTCAATTCATGTCTAGTTTCTTACACAGCTCTTTCTGCGATACCGTGCTATTAGTTTGGGTAGTATTCTGTACAATTCAGTCAGGGAAGAGCTCCAAACCAAACCCATACATCCATGCCCCAAATTCCTAAAATGATGTAAGACTTGCTTCATTTGGATGAAATATTCAAAATTAGTCACATGAGCTTCCTTGTAAAACTAAGATTTATGTTACAGAAATATTTTATAGTCTATCACCCAGCACTTTCCAAAGTGATGTGATCCCAAAGCATTTAAGTGGGAATGTGTAAAACATGCTAGTATCTCAGTTGCTAGGGATCCTTGAAAAATATTGTGTGATGTAAAGTCATCTATCTCCTCCACTGAATTACCCACATCATGACTTTCTGTCAATTGTTTTTTTAATGTTCACTGACACATTCCTTAATTGGGAGCTATAGATGAAAATAACATTTCAATAATTTCCTTGTAAACTTGATATAGTTTAAATTATGCACTTTGCTCTAATAATATCTATACTTTTAGGTCCTTGAATATACTAGCCCTTAGTATTATTTTGCCATTTAATATTTTTTAAACATTAGAACTTTTTTATAAATCAATTATGTCACATTGTTACATTATTTTGAATTGCTAGTTAGTAGAGAGATAAACCAATATTACTTGGAGAGATACAATGACATGTTCCAGGAGGGCATTTAAAAATGAAAGTAGAGATCACTTTTAAGTTACTTTTGACTGCCAAGTGAAATTTGAAATAGCTTCAGAAAGTGGAATAGCTTTCCTAAAGAAACTAAACACAGAACTTCAGAAGTAATAAGAAAACATCAGTGTATATTTTCATCCTAATGATGCAGCAGAGTGCTTTTAAAAGCATGCACACTAACTGTTTGTGAGGCACTGTGCTATTTTCATTAGAATAAGAGACTTTCCAGGATTAATAAGGCAATTATTTGTTATGCTGCTTTCTTTGAATTCGCCAAATCATTTACATTATGAACATGGTAATATTATAATGTCTTTGGGGAATTATCTGGCTCCCTAGAGGTTAAACTGAGCATCAGCTTGAGACCATATGAGTTCCTCTGCAACACATATTCATTAAGCATTTAATATATGCAACACCTGCATCAAATCTCATGGTTAAAGATAAAAGGCATACTAACTATTAAGGAGGCTGAAGTAGAATCTTAAATTAAAGATGCTTCTTTCAGTACCACGAAATCTACCAAGCCACTTATCAACCAGAACACAAAAGCATTTTATGAGCTACACAAAATAAGATTTGAAATAGAGCACTGAGAATTTATTCCTTAAACAACCTTAATATTTATAGACTAATTTCTCTAAGAATTCAAACCAAAGGATCTGTGCATGGTGTATGTGGAACCTTTAACTTCAAGTGGCTTATTTTCTTCACCATATTTCCCAGCTGTCATCTACTCTGTGCCTACATGTTATGTAGTTTGAAAACCAGCAATATGAAGTGATAAAAGTAACTACTTCCACAGATGAGCAACTCTGACCTCCTGAAAGTTCTTTCTCTTCCTTTCTTTCATAGAGTTTTACCACATTATATACAGGGTTAGGCAAAAGTGGGTTTACTGTGCCATTGGACATTCTGAGTTAAAAAAGCTCTTGTAATAATCATTAACCTGCATGTCTTTTTCAATATGAACATCTGTCAACCTACTTTTGACCACTCCTATATTTACTTATTTTTTATAATACCACATGATCTCACTCATATATGGAATCTAATAAATTGATGTACAAAATAAATTCAGAGACATAGAACCATGAAACAGACTGATGAGAATTTCAGCGTGAAGGTGGGGTGGGTGTGGCTGGGGTGGGGAAGGGGTGAGATTAACCAGGAGATTTATATGCAGATATGCATATAGCCCATGCACACAGAAGATAGTTTGGTAAAGGCTTGGGAGTGGCAGGCAGAGGGTGGCAGGTCAATGGTGAAAAAACAAAAACAAAAAAAAAAAGGGGGGGGACATGTGTAATATTTTCAACAATAAAGATACTATATAATAAAGAGGTAATATGCAAATTGGCCATCAGTCCAACACACAAGATGGCCACCAAAAGATGGCTGGCAGGGGAGGGAAATTGTGGACGATCAGGTCAGCAGGGGAAGGCAGTTGGGAGGGACCAGGCCTGCAAAGGAGGGCAGTTAGGGTGACCAGGTCATCAGGGTAGTGCAATTGTGGGGGGAGGAGGGGAGGTCTACAGGGGAGGGTAGTTAGGGGTGACCAGGCTGGCAGGGGAGGGCAGTTAAGGGTGACTGGGCTAGCAGGGGAGGACAGTTGTGTGTGACCAGGCCTGCAGGGGAGGACAGTTGTGGGTGACCAGGCCTGCAGGGAGGACAGTTAGGGGCAATCATGCTGGCAGGGAGCAGTTATGTGCCAATCAGGCTAGAAGGGGAGTTATTAGGAAGTTATCAGGTTGGCAGGAAGAAGTGGTTAGGGGGAATCAATCAGGCAGGCAGGCAGGCAAGTGGTTGGGAGTCATCAGTCCTGGATTGTGAGAGGGATGTCTGACTACCCTATCTCAGTGGGCCTAAATGTGCAGTCGGACATTCCTTGAGGGTTCCCAGATTGGAAAGGGTGCAGGCCGGGCTGATGGACATACCCCCTCCCACTGTGCACGAATTTCTTGCACAGGGCTTCTAGTAAATTAATAAAAACAAACAGTTACCTTATTAAAATATTTACTCTTAATCAAACAGAACATTTTAGGAAGACACAGCCATTTTAGTTTAGCTTACACTGTATTCTTGAGGCCCAGCACAGTATCTGACACATAGTAGAAATTCAGTAATCTATGAAATAATATCTGATTACTTGTAAATTCACCAATTAGTTGCAATTTGATTCTTGTAGACTTTCAAAACAAGTCTATCCTAGTACAATTTGATGGAAGTTATGAAAAAAACAGATGGTTTTTCTCTGTGTTATTTTAAGATTAGGTTTTTCTTTGACAGCAAACTTAAAATAACAGTACCATTTGAGAGACAGAAATGAAGTTCTTTCTCATGAAGAAATCTAGACAAAGACAGCCATGTCAGATAATCTCACTACATCCCAGATCCTTACCCTGTTATTCAGAATTATGGCTGTTTCAGATCAAACCTTTCTTTATTACTTGTCATATTTTTGCATGAACTCTATACATTATTCAAATTTACCCAAATATATCTCTTACCTTCTCTGTTTTGTTCTCTTAACACAAACTCCACTTTAATTGCACTTTTCACAGTCCACTCATTTATTGTCCTGTCATCACTTGTTCCCATTAAAGCTGAGGGTAAATGCTATGTGTTTCATAAAGATGTTACCTATTCTGATATTTTCATCAAGAACTGATCATCCAACTTCATAAACTTATAAGGCATTTTGGACAAAATAAATATACTTAATCTTATATCACTCTGACTAGTAAGCTATTATGTGGTGCATTCCCTTCAAACTTATGAATTAATTGTGCACTCTATTGGTATATTTAGCTATTGTTTCTCCTGGTAACTGATTTCAAGTTATGTCACAGTTGTTAGGTAAGCAAGGACTATACCCTTCCCTATGACCTCAGAGGGGTATTTGTAGAAAGTGTATACATGGGCAGAACAAATATTATGCTTTTATGATGGTACTAAAGGCCCAGTACACGAAATTCGTGCACTGAGGGAGGTGTCCCTTAGCTCAACCTGAACCCTCTCCAATCTGGGACCCCTTGAAGAATACCTTTCACAATCCAGGACGGCTGGCTCCCATCTGCTCACCTGCCTGCCTGCCTGATTGCCCCTAACCACTTTTGCCTGCCAGCCTGATCACCCCTAACCATTCCCCTGCCAGCCTGATTAATGCCTAACTGCATTAATATTTTTGCATTCCCCTGCCAGCCTGATTAATGCCTAACTGCTCCCCTGCCAGCCCAATTGTCCCCAACTTCCCTTCCCTGACAACTTGGTCACCCCCAAATGACCTCCCCTGCATATTCCCTCTTTATTAGATAGGATTTTTATTTCTTTAACATATTGGACAGCCCTAATTGGTTTGGGTAGGTGGATGGAGCATTGGCCTGCAGACTCAAGGGTCCCAGGTTCGATTCTGGTCAAGGCCATGTACCTTGGTTGGGGACTGTGCAGGAAGCAGTTGATCGATGTTTCTCATAGATATTTCTAGCTCTCTATTCCTTTCCTTTCCTCTCTGTTAAAAATCAATAAAATATATATTTTTTAAAAAGAAACATGTAAGATTCATCCACATCTGCCTGGCTAGTGCGACTCAGTGGTTGAGACCCCAGGCTGCCCCCACTGGGAGGGGATCACGCCATGGGGGTGCACGCCCCTGCCAGGCTGAGACCCCAGCCCTGGCTTTTGCTTCTGGCAGGGGATTGTGCCTTGGGGAGTGAATTTGTTTTTGTTTTTTATAAAAGGGCAGGAGGGCCTCTGGGCAGCATTCCACTATGCCGCTTACTCTGCAGGCTCTCACGCTCTCAACAGCAACTCTCCTTGAGACTGGGGGAATCTGGCAGGGCTGAGAGTACTGGGTGCCACCATTTTGTTGTGGAGTGACAGTTAATTTGCATATTACTCTTTTATTAGATAGGATTATTGTACTAGAAACACCAATCACAGCACTGCTTTACCCACAGACCTCCTAAGGGAAACTTCCTTGAGCTTGATGAAAAGTCCAGATGAAGTAACAAATTGCTGTTGTTGTTGTTTACCACAAAAAAACCTTTTCAAATTTGCATACAAATTTGTGTGTGTTAAGGTATATTATCCCTTAAGCATATCTTTCTAATTTTCTTTCTTACCCAAGAATTTTACCTTTGAATCTTACCTTTGAATTTTATCGAGCCAGATACCAGTGATTTAAGTGTGAGCCAATGTAATTGTGATCCTTGGTCTCATGGTGTTTGTTGTCTTTGTGGGTAAAACAAGTCTACTACAATAAGTAAGTCATTACAATATTATAGGTGCTTAGTTGAGGAAGTCTTAGTGTTGGTTCTGTGAGAGCAATTAGGGAAGCTATACAATCCAGTGTATTGAGGTCAAGAAAGACATCCTGGCAAAGCTGTTTAGAATAAGATCCAGAACATTCCTATATAGTGATGAAATTGAAAATGGTTTATTGCAGCAACAGAAAGAAGTTCAGTGCAAATAGAACATAATTAATAATGAAGGTGATGGAAATGAATGTAGTGGAAAAGCAATCAGGGGTCAGTAAACAGGTTCAGGAAGATTAAATCTAAATACAAGAGGTTAATAAATTATTGTGTATTTTTGCTGTTTGTTTTTACAGAAGCAATATGTTTGTAAACATATAGAATTTTGCTTAAATTGTTTTTATAAATGTTTTACTAAACATTAGAGAGGATAATGTTTTGCTATTTTGAAAAATTTAAAAGATTTCAAGAGAGTAGTAATTATCCCAGTGTAATAACTACTTATACCATCTCTACTTTAATAAGTATAATAGTAGACTAAGTCATAATAATGATTATAAAAATAATTTATAACAATCCATTAACCATCTATAATAATTGATTTATGATCATTTGCTAAGTGATTCCCAGAACCAATTTTTGAATTTAATTATATTCCTAAGAACAGGGTCCCATGTGTTCTCATCTCCTCAAAAGGCAGCTGTTAGCATGCAGAATGCTTGAATTCTTGAGTCAGAGAATATAAGAATTTTAATATATTAGTAATACAGATAACCCAGTGACTTCCTGATCCCATTCTCCTCATGGCTTTAATCTGTGTATGTGAATTTGCCTTCCTCCTATCTTTTAAACAAACCATTCTTGCTTTTAAGCTTTCTCTTCATTTTAATCACTCTAAGTAATTTTGCTAGTTAAACTAGTATGCTATTATGAATAGGCAATGATCTTTGGGCAATAACTACTTTTCAGACAATTTAATACATTATTTTATATAACTATTGCAATATTTTTATGAATGTCATGTCTAAGATTTAGTAGAGGAAGAAAACCATTTCAGGAAAGTTAAATGGTTTGCTTAAAATCATGATAAGAATGTACTATTGTATGTGGGCTATACATTAAAATAAATAAATGAATGAATGAATGAATGAATGAATAGATATTTTGTCAACATTTACTTGCTCTTTTGCCCCACCCGTGCCCCCCACTCAGAATTAGAAGTCACATTCATATTTTCTTTATTCAAAAATGTCTTTTCTTCATTCTTTGATACTCAGATCCCTAAAACACTTTAAGGTCAATATCATCTATTAATCTGATATCCTAGCTATCAAGGAAAAATAAAACCTCTGACAAGCTAGGATGAAATGCTCAGATAGATTGCCAAAACTTATTCAGAGCAGAATCATTAAACTTTCTTCCCTTTCCTCTGCTCCCAAACACATACCATTCCAGTGAAGGGCATTGTCAGATATCAGGCAACACAGCAAGAGATATAACATTTGAGATGAAACCCTGAAATATAGACAGTTAGGGAGTTATCTAGTAACAGAAGTTGTTGATAAGATATCGTTCTGAAAATAGACTGATATAAATTTAGAAAAGAACTAAATTTGATATTCTTTTTATTAAAGCCTAAAACCTCTATTTACTTAAGTAGGCTTCAGCACCTCTTATAGAACTGTACTTTGAAACTGAGTTCTTTATTAAACTGAGCTGAAATGCCAAGACTTAAAAAAAAAAGAGGATGGTTGAAGGTGACATTTAAATGGGAGAGAACTGTCTAAAACAAATCTTTTCATTGGAAATCTGCTAACATCCTGGCTATTAGGGCTGAAGAAGTGGCTTTATCTCAGAAATGCAACATATTTAGAGTAGGCTGATATTAAATTGTAAAACTTAGCTCAGCAGAATGCTTTATAAGATGTTCATTATAACCAATGCTTAATTTGAAGGAAATCTTCCCAGTCGGAACTCTTATTTCTTTGCCTTTCTGAGTCATAGAAGTGTCTAGTTTGTATAGCCTCTTAGTGAGGTATCCTCAGTAAGTTTTCTTCTCTTTGGATTAATGACCAAGACTCTGCCATTACTGCTGCCCTTGCTCTGAAAGACACTGGTATTCTGGACCTAGCTCTTCTTCCTACTTTCTCATTCATGCCACAGATTTGGGCTGAGTCCTTGTTTCTGGCATGTGTGTATGCTTAGTGACCAAAGAAGGAACAATTAACACATTTAATATTTCTGCATTTGAATTTTTGATATGATGTTGAGTTTCACTCCCAGCAATTCTAAGCAAAAGTCAGAAAAACATATTTTTTTCTGAAAACATATATTTTAATGTTCCATGAGAATATTGATTTTCTGCTTAGTAATGAAAATGGGTTGTTAGTTTTTAATTTGGAAATAATCTGCCCTAAATGCAACATTTTTCCCCCAAAGAGGCAATAATAAAAACTGAACCATTTTTATTATATTCAGTTCAATAACTATTACTTTAATGTCTGATCTGTGCCACAGTGTTCTAAATCCCTGGAATGAGCAGTGTATAAAAGAGACAGAAACACTTGCCCTTCTGAGTTCATCTTCCAACAGTGTCATTTTCATTCAATGATGTGAGGCTTTTAGGATGGTATACTGAAAAACAGCTTCCAAAAGTGACTTAGGGTATTTATTTATAAAAATTTTTAAAGTAATTCCCCCCCCCCAGTTCTTCTTTAATCTGACAATACGGTCCAATTAGCTCTCATAGCACAGATATTGTTCGAGGTCAATCTGATCATGTGCTTGAAATAGATGTAGCAGGTACAATAATATCTGCCAGCAATAGCTTAGAAAATCATTGATAGAAGATAGCAGCAGTCATTAGCAAGTGTTAAAAAGCTCCCAATTTGGTGAATAAAATGAATTAAATATCTGACATAAAGCCATCACACTGTTTTGTGGGAGTGAGTACTAGCCATAATCATCTCAAGTTGTGAAGTGTGTATTATATTAAGTTGTGAAGTATATTTTATAAATAAATTCTTAGAGTAGAGGATCAATTAGACGGCAGAACTTTGAGATTTTTTTTTTTTTTTTTAGATTTGTATAGGCCAGGATTTGTGTTTAAATTCTTATAACAGAGAACTCAAATAATAGTGGTTTAATCAGGTGTGGGACTATTATTCTCACATAATAATGCTGTCTGTAAAAAGAAAGTCTGTCTTCAATGTCCTAAGGGATTTTAGCCCAATCTTTCTGACCAACCATTCTTAGCCAGTGGTTTTGCCCTCCCACTTATCACCTTATGGCTTTAAGTTGGTTGTTTCCCTCCCAACATTAAAGATTTATTCCAGGCAAGAAGAAGTAAAAAATGGATCTTCCCTTGTCTTAATTAGGTCTCATGAGAGTTCCATCTCTCTGTTACATCCCTTGATCACATGAGCATCCCTATCCCCAAGGGTAGCTGGCAATGATTTCTTCACAGGCTGTTTGACTCAGGGGCATGGAAATATCTACAATGATATTCTCCTGTTAAGGGGGATGATTTATATTTTTATAACCCTATGAAATACCTTTAGATGGCCTCGGTTCTTACAGATTAATAAATAAAACATACATAACTGTCATAGGGAAAATAAAAATGGGGTGGGGGAAAGTGGGAGAAGAGGAGATTTGAGAAATCAAGTTGAAATTTTCAATAGTGTAGTTAGGGAAGACTCAATGAAAAGTGATGTTTGTGTAAAGGACTGAAGTACACTTGGGGAAGGGGATTATGGGTGGGGATAGCAAGTGCTATGGTGGGAGCATGCATGGGAAGTTTAGAGGACCAAGGGAAACATTAAATTAAATTATTCTCACTAAAGCAGAACATAGTTTTGTTCTATAATAGAACAAAATTTAATAGTTTTGTTTCTTAAAAAACCATCTGTTAGTATATAATCGCATGCATTATAACATACATGTTATAAAATACAGTTTTCAATGGGTAAAGAGGAATAATGGACAAAATTATAAATGTGTAATATTTTATTTCATTTGATAATAATTTTAGTAATAAATTTCTGGCATAAACATTTTTCAGAGTGCAATTGGATTATAAAATCCTCCTAAGACATATAATAAGTACAAACTAAAAGAATTAGCATTTTCTTAGTGAAAAAACTTTTTTGTCTTCTGATTTAAATGAAAAATGCTATTTATGTGGTCATTTGAGAGAGAAATTTTAATTTAAGTAAATGTGCTCAAATTAATCTGACCAATCTGGCAGTCTGAAGACTATGGTAAAGTCAAATTTTGTGGTAATGGTGAGAACCCCGTTGCCTTGAAGAACAAGTCTAGTGACCTGGGATAAGGTAGTTGTGTTTAGTAAGCAAGTGATAGAAGTGAAGAAATGTTCTAGGTTATCCTAGAGCTGATAGTGAATATGAGTTAGGATTCACTATTGAGTGAAAGAAAAGCTCTTGGGTTAGGAAGATACACTTATATTCACTGTTCACAAAGTTAAAAATATTCTATAACAGCTGGGACTGGTTTGGCTCAATGGATAGAGCGTTGGCTTGGGGACTGAAAGGTCCCGGGTTTGATTCCAGTCAAGGGCATGTACCTTGGTTGCGGGCACATCCCCAGTGGGGGGTGTGCAAGAGGCAGCTGATCAATGATTCTCTCTTATTGATGTTTCTAACTCTCTATCCTTCTCTCTTCTTCTCTGTGAAAAATCAATAAAATATATTTTTAAAAAATATTCTATAACAGAGATGCCAGCCAAGATAAGTTTCCAATTTAACCTTTCAAAGGGCAGAAACTGAAAGGCTAGAGTTAACGAAAAAAGCAACTGGGTGTTAGTCAGGAAACAGCCATCACAGGCAAAGGGAGATCAACTTCGGAGGCATCTTATCTAATAAAGAGGGAATATGCTAATTGACCCTTATACCATCACAAAGATGGCAGCCGCCCACAGCCAATAAGGAAGGAATATGCTAATTGACCGACAAACCCTCAAAGATGATGACACCCACAGCCATAGATGGAGGGGCCCAGACCCCTTAGCCCCACTGGGAAGGCAGGTGTGTTGAACAGCCAGGCCCACCCCCAGGTGGGCCCAGCTAACCCATGCACCTGTCTCTGGAGTCCCTCAGCCTCCCAGCCACCCAGGGCCAGCCCGAGGTGCAGGCAAGCCTTGGATGGCAGCTACCTAGCCACCCAGGGCTGGCACGAGGTGCAGGCAAACCTTGATTGTGGCCGCCTGAGGCTCAGGTAATCAGGGCCAGCCAAGGCTTGCACTTCCAGCAGTGGCAGCAACAGAGGTGTGATGGAGGCATTGCCTTCCACTGGTCACCAGGTCGCCTCCCACCCCTGAGGGCTCCTGGACTGTGAGAGAGGGCAGGCCGGGCTGAGGAACCCCTCTCCTCCAGTGCATGAACTTTTATGCACCAGGCCTTTAGTATTTATGTCAAGTATATTTAAAACCAGGTCATCCTTTCCCACCCATTAGTTGTAGCAGCAGCAGCAGTACCTGACACATGCTTATCACAGGCTTGGAGCTGCCTAGTCTAGAATTACTGCCTATTTGTAGAAGCAGGACGGGCCAATGGTGGACCCACAGTCTGTTGCAGGAGCACGAATAGCTGCTATTTGTTGGGCAATAGTTGACTAAAACCTTGGTAGAGGCTTTTGGAAGATGGACTAAATACAGAACAATATCCCAGTCATACTGGGCATGTAAGCATGCTACAATTTAAGAAACAAGTTTGCCTTTGCTAATAAGAAAATTCACATTCAGGGAAGACTTATGGAAGTGTTGCTGTGGTTTATCAAGAGATTCACACTCCACTGAAGAACCCTCATTAAAGGGAGTACATTTCTGTGATGTCAGTGGATCCTGACACTTTATGGATAGTACTTCCTTCCTCTTATCCGGAGACAAAGGAAATTTAGTTAGGACTTCAGTGCAGGCATTTGGAGGTAGAAGGCAAAAACAAACAAACATTTCCAATAACTTGGATCAAGGAGCAGATCAAGTATAAAAGTTATTGACCTAATTAAAACTGACCCATAGACAGAAGAATTCTGAGTTCTTCTTAGGATCTACAAGATCTTTCCTTTTGTCACTGCCTCTGGTTTATGCCTTTTCCAATTCTCTGTGGTATGAGGGTCACCATCCTGCTGAATATATCAGAGAGAGATATGGGGAAAGCTTCTTAAGTGCCTTCCAGTATCAACCAGCTACTCATTAAACACTCCACAGGCTTGAAACCAGGTGATTTTGTGCACACCTTGGTATCTGAAGCATAACCAACTACTGGAATTTCAGCTTTAGTGGGAGAAATAAACCTTTTTCCAGTTTTAAAAATTCTTCAAAAAAGCCGAGAGAATTGTAAGATAGCCAATCTGAAAATTTAGAGAATAAGGGCTACAATTTTAGCTGTCTATTAAGGAAATTATTATAGAAAGTTGATTTAAAGGAATTTTGTCTCAAATAAGTCATTGTAGTTATGTGTAGGACTGGTACCAAGGTTAAAAAAATCATATCAAAAAGGAAAAAGTACGCTGGCCTAACCCATATCCTCTTATAATTATTCATCCTTAGGGAATAGGTTTCATTTAGGGATTTGCAGCAGATGCATAGAAAAATTACACTAATTCTCTGGCAATTAAAAGCCTTGAAATGACTAACACATTCATTGAAGATGAACACAAATTGCTGAAATTATTAATAAGGACAAGAGAAACACAGTTTATATGATTTTATAAAAAATGTATGCATGCATTTCGAACATGTCTCTTTATAAAGGAAGACCATGAATTCTAATAATCATGTACACCACTTTCCCACATTTGACCAGAGGGGAGTAATAGCATTAGTCTCTAGATACATATACATACATATACTTATACATATAAAAGTGTGGTCAGGGACAATCAGAGATGATCTGTGCATTTTTTTAAAATATATATTTTATTGATTTTGTACAGAGAGGAAGGGAGAGAGATAGAGAGCTAGAAACATCGATGAGAGTGAGTCATCAATCAGCTGCCTCCTGCACACCCCCTACTGGGGATATGCCCGCAACCAAGGTACATGCCCTTGACCGGAATCGAACCCGGGACCTTTCAGTCCCAAAGCCGACACTCTATCCATTGAGCCAAACCGGTCTCGGCCAATCTGTGCATTTTTTATTGCTAGAGGTCTGGTGCATGAAATTCATACACAGGGGTGTCCCCAGCTGCACCGTCTCCAATCTGGGACCCTTTGAAGGATGTCCAACTGCTTGTTTATGCCCAATCGCACAGTTTGACATCCCCATCACAATCCAGGACTGTTGGCTTCCAACCACTCGCCAGTATGCCTGCCTGATTGCCCCTAACCACTTCTGCCTGCCAGCCTGATTACCTCTAACCACTCCCTTGCCAGCCTGATCAATGCCTAACTGCTCTCCTGCTGGCCTGATTGCCCTTAATTGCCCGCCCCTACTGCCCTGGTCACCCCTAACTGCCCTTCCTTGCCAGCCTGGTTACCCATAACTGCCCTCCCCTGCTGGCCTGGTTGGCCCCAACTGCCCTCGCCTGCTGGCCTTGTCACCCCTAACTGCCCTCCCCTGCTGATCTGGTCACCCCCAACTGCCTCCCTTGCAGGCTTGGTCCTCCCCAACTGCCCTGTCCTGCAGGCCTGATCGCCCACAACTCCCTCCCCTGCTGGCCATCTTGTGGGGGCCATCTTTTGTCCACATGGAGGTGGCCATCTTTGACCACATGGGGTGGCCATCTTGTATGTTGGAGTGATGACAAATTTTCATATTACCTCTTTATTATATAGGCTAATTCTAATAAAGCTATATACTATATTACAAATAAACACCAGCAGGAAGTATACATGCTATCTGTCAGACAATAAATTACTTTTCCAACATTATAGGATTATGAAAGTAATAAAAGTGAATGTACTATTTATTTTTTATTCTTGTCCAAGAGCAATATCTGTGGAACTTGTACCAAAGCCTTCAGTTCAAAGATCTGAAGGTTTTCGTATGTGGTCTTTTCCATGCATTCTACATGGCCTCTGAGCCTCACATGAAGGCAGTGGTGCTATGTCTTCTCCTTACAGAGATGCAGTCCTCCAAAATGATCAATGAGCAGCTATTTCTGTCAGTTCTGTTCACCACAGGGAAAGCTGCTGCCCTTTCCTCTCCAGTATGTCCCTGCTGAGATCTATAATGAAACCCAGTTCTTCATCTACTTTGTCAACCATGTGTCACATAGAAATTCTAGCTTTTATTTCATTTTTGTTTTGTCTTAAATGGTATTTTTTCTCAGTAAGATTTCAGCACCTTCATGAAGTGAATGAAATTTGAAGTTTATTTGAGTTTTTCCCAATACTCCTCAATATTCTCACTTCCATTCTATACACCCTTACCTGGTAATATCTTTTTCCTCACACATCTGGGTACCCTGTCCTTTCCTTTAGGGTATGCATTTGTGTCATTCTCTGAGGAGATTAAAAAGTTCCCCTTTTGTCAAGAGGTACAAACTTCCATTTATAAGATACGTCAGTCCTGGTGATGTAATGTGTAACACCTATAAAATGACAATAGTTAACATTGATTATAGTATATTTAAAAGTTACTAAGTCACTAAGTTCTTATCACAAAGAAAAAAAATAAATTTTTTTTATATCTATGTGAGATGATGGATGGTATCTTATAATTATTTAATGTATGTAAATCAAGTTATTTTACTGTACCTAAAACTAGTACAGTGCTGAACATCTATTAAATCTCAGTAAAACTGAAAAAAACAAACAAAAAAGCAAACAAAAAACCCTCTCCCCAATCTTTGTCCCAACAGCGTAAGGGTTCATGAATCCCCAGCTGCCTAAAATGAGTCTTTGCAAATTGTAATGACCAAAAGAATCCAAGTGAGGGCCGCTGAAATTCAGTTTTGGCCCCACTAGCCCTGCTCTGGGCCTGCATCCACTTTTAGAGGACACCTTTTTACTGTCTCTCTATTGAACCAATCAGATGCTCTTAATTTTAGAGCAGATGGTAAAGGTTTGGAAAAATTAAAGTGTGATGACCACCTAAACTGAAAGTTAACCTTTTTTATTTTGCTTCTTTTACTCTTCAGTTTGAATCCTTGGCAAGTGTTATTCACCTAGATTATATATGCTTGAGCTGAAAACCAACTGAGTAGCAGTTGGATCATCATCATCAAATGGCTTGTTTCTTGGAATAATGTGAATATCTAAGGGAAAACTCTAGATGCTTGCACTTACAATAGCCTAACTGAAAAATACAACAACAACAAAAAAACATGTATTATGTATGTATTACATGGCAAAATAACCACCAGAAATGTGATAGCACTGACAAAAATAGAAGGCTTATAATGATACCTCTTGTACAAATTTGAAAAATGTCTCAAATTTTGGATGCCTGATTCTCAGAAAATTGTAGGGCTTTGGCATTTGAATAGATTAATGGATGTACCACTAAAATACTTAGATTCTAAGAATTTGTATTTGACACAAAGGAATACATAGTATAAGTGAGTTAGATTTAAAAAAATGAAATTAAACATGTTACAGACTTAACACAATTATAGAATAGGTTCAATGATCTTTCTTTTGGTGCTAAAACATCACTCAATTTTTATGGAAAATCAGTGTTCTATGAATTCTCTTGAGAGTGCTTTTGAAAATGTATAGTCATGTAAAAATTCATTTAGATCTCACTGTAATATAAAATGTATGTAAGCCACATGTCATCTAAAACAATACAGATTATTCTACAAGCTCATAATTGCCTAATGTGCCTTTGAACATAGTGCTTGATAGTAGCATAGACCAAGTTTTGTGAAATATGCATTTTTAAGTTTTCTGATATTTTACTTATAGAATATTGCTGCATAGTTTAAGTCAGAACCTTTTAAAGAGATCAGTGTTTTTGATAGCTGCTTCCAAATCACTGAAAATAATGGGGTTGATTAAAGCAAGTGAAGTGAATTTCATTGAAATGAAGTGAAATGAGTCAACTTTGCTCAAATAGGCTAGTTGTTCTATGCAAAGCCATTTTCTGCTAAGCTCTGAAAGTAGCTGATTGACAACGATGTTTAGGTTTGTTTCTATAATGGAACTTCTGGCCAGTGAGTGTGAAATAAGAAAGAAGACATTTCAGAATTTGTTTTTAGTTGGCCCGTGATTAGTCACCTACTTTAGGCCTGAGAAATTCTGAAGAACTTAATTGGCTCTGGCAGAAGACAGCTTATCCATTTCTGCATTCATTTAACAAGCACTCTTTGGAAAGTTCTAGTGTCATATTTTTTCATACACACTTTTTAAACTCTTCTTAGATTATGATTTATAATGCTATTAATTTTAATATGGAATAAAATAAAACATTACATCAAATACTAGTTCACAAGATGCATTCATCCATTTTAGTGTCATAACTATCAAGAGAAATTTAAGAATGGCTTTTTGCCACTTCTTTTCTTCTAGTAAAGTTAATGCTTATATAATATTCAAAGACATAATAGTAATAGACTCATCAGTGATAGGGTAGGGCCATCAGTTGTGGTTAGACTTTAAATAAATTAAAATTAAGTGTGCTTTGAAAAAAATTCTCTCTTTCTCTTTTATTGTGCTCTTTCTATTTTACTAATGTGATGAGATTCAGCCTGAGAATATGCCCTCTCTTTGAAAGGACACATAGGAACAAGAAAGGAGATCATATATAAGAAATCTTGTACCTCTTGCTCATGTCAGACTTGACTAAAAATCTTTTCCCTAGAGTCAAATGAGCTTATGCATGAGTCCAGCTCAATAGGGTGAGAAAACCTATACAAATTTAAAGCCAAAGTATATAATAGATGCATAGATATATATGTATTTGTGAAAATGTATTTTTCATAAATGCATGGCTCCATAGTGTATTTCTTAATAGACATAGGGAATTGGTCAATAGGGTCAGTGGTAACTAGCTATTTTTGTTACTTAGAATTCTTATCTTACTACTATTGTAAATGTGTACACTGTTGTCATTTTTATTTATTTTTAAAAGGAGATATACCTTTTATTTTATTTTTTTTAATTTTCACCTTTGAGAGAGAGAGGGAGAGAGAGAGAGAGATTTATTGTTCAACTTATTTAGGCATTCATTGGTTGATTCTTGTGTGTGCCCTGACCTGGAATTGAAACTTTAGCCTTAGCATATCAAGGTGATCATCTAACCAACTGAACTACTCAGCCAGGGCTGCAAACTTACTTTTGATCTCACTTTTTCTGTTTTGTCCTAACCAGATAGAATGCTTTTCAAAGGCTGGAACTATTAGTTCTGGCTTATTTTCTCTTATTCATAGCACAGTGGAGTGCTGTCCCTTACCATCAGAATAGTCTTCAGGGACAATTCTAATGAAATGTCAACCAGTAGAGTGTGCCCTGTGTTCTCTCCACGTTCTCCTTCACAAAGCAATAATGTAGCTTAATAATATTGTTCATACATTTTTGTGGCATCAATATTTGTGGAGAATTGGAGGATCTCATCTAACCCCAGGATTGGATGAGATCCTCCACATAATGATACCATGATGTTCATTTGCATGGCAGTTTACCAAGAATTCTTAGATATATTAACAAGTTTTACCACATTCATAGTATACTTCTGTATTTTATCCTGAATTTCATATAGATCAAGTATCTTAATTATCTCCATTTTACAGGTATGGGAAACAAAGAATTAGACACAGAAAGTGATTTATCTGAAAATATACAGTTAAGTATCTGACCCCATGATGATTAGTGATAAAGCCCAAGGTTTTTCTGTTATACATTATGGTTTCTCCTCTTTAATTCTATACCCAAGTCTGGAAAAGTGAATACTTTTGAGTAGAATCCAAACTAGAACACAGTGAGAAAAGTTAGGTCTGCTTATTTTCCCCCTGACTATTATTTTAGCTTTTTTCCATTTTAAAAACATTATACTTTTTTATCATTTCTTTTTCTTGGTGAATGCTAAGACACAAAATGTACATTCATTCTAGTTTTCTAATTCTGTATGCTTTTTTATGTCAGTGCCTATAATTGAGCTTAATTTGATGCATTTTTTCTTTACTTTAGAAAAAAATGATATGATATATTTTTTAAAATGTGTTTTCTTTCGGGCAATTTTTTTGTTGTTGTTGCTGAATTCAACTAATATTAAAAAAAAAAAAAAGCTAGATTGCCCCAGAACAGTAGATGTTCAGACGTCTGACAGGCAATTTCCTGGAATAGTCCAGCTTTGAGAGGGTGAGCACATATGATATGCCAGATAAAAACAACTGAATGGTGGCAGAGAACAACTAAACATAACATTAGAGTAAGTGGCTGCATTAGTTATAGTCAACAGAAATTTCCAGAAAATAGATCTAGGCTTTTAGTGAGTGTCTGTAATCTAATTCTACTCAACAAAAATAATTTATTTTCCAGAAATGAATTTGAAGTTTCTGTACCCAAAACTTAGCAACAGAGATAGTTACTCTAAGTATTTGGGTGACTTTTGAAATCACTCTAACAATGATTTGAATTGCCTAATATAGCATTATACTTAAAGTGTATATTTTCAGAGTGTTAATTATGCTAAAACACACCTTTACAAAATACATATGAGAAATATAAAACAGAATTACACTTTTATTAATATTAATATTATTACCTCAGTTGCTTCATGATGCACATGTATTTTATAAGTTGTTTTCACTTAATGATGCATCAAACCCAAACTGAGATTCATATATCTTTTAATCAACAATGTGGAATAATCATATAGGGTGTCTCAACAAATGTATACACACTTTGAATAATTATTAGTTCTAGTGGGTTAAATCTGAAAAGAAACGTCAATTGAGATACCAGCTATTAAAATGTATATTTGTTTTTGAAATAACCTATATTTCCCCATATCCTCACTAAAATGGGACATTATGACACTTGAAATTTTTTTTGAAATGTGGGACTTGATCTTTACTATTTAATTTACATTTCTGAACTCCAAATTATTAAGTTGCACCAAAATCCTCTTATTTTTAAAAGTAAAACTACAGAAAACATTCTTGTTTCCCTTCTTTTCCTGACAACTAATATGCAATATCTAATTCAACAACAAAATAATCTATAATTTTTACATATTACATAATAATATATGTGTTAGAAAATTGCTATTTCTCATCATATTCTCTTCTACATTCTTTGCCCATGCACATATTGCTGCTTTCCCTGGCTTCTGCATAACTCTGTTAACTGATCTTATTGCATCCCCTCTGCTGCCCATCCCCTATTCCACATAGTGGCAAGGTTGATTTATTGTTTTAAGGCCCAAGTCAATTTTTGTTTCTCCTGCTTGAAGTTCTCCAATGTCCCTATGTCTCCCTTATACAATCAAAAGTCTTTAGGTATCTTTTAAAACACTGTATGCATAGTGTCTGCAAACCATTCCCCTTTCAGCTCCCTGCACACTGACTTTGTAATTGCTGCCATTTCTGTTTAGACCACTCTTCTCACAGACCTTCACTTTTTCCACAGCTTTTTTCATGATCCGTGTTTCAACTCAAATGATAGATTCTTAGAGAGGCCTTTTCAATGACCCGTCCTATTTCTCATTCTTTAACGTATTATCCAGTTTTATCTTCTTTAGAGTAGCTGTTATTTGTGTACTAGAAATAAACGTATCAGAGTCTTTTTTATTGTTCCCATACTATTTTTAAAAAATTCTATATTGGTTTAAGTATTACATATGTCTCCTTTTTTCCCCATTGACCTCTCCCCGGCCACTCCTACCCCCAGCACATGCCCTCACCCCTGGCTAGTGTCCGTGTCCATTGGTTATGCTTATATGCATGCATACGTCCTTTGGTTGATCTCTTACCACCACCACTGTCCCCTCCTCCCTGCTTTCCCTCTGAGGTTTGACTGTCTGTTCGATGCTTCCCTGTCTCTGGATCTATTTTTGTTTATCAGTTTATGTTGTTCATTGTATTCCACAAATGAATGAGATCATTTGAAATTTATCTTTCCATTTCAGAGTCTTTTTAGAGAATTGCAGTTATGGGTTTAGAAACTCAATACTAAAGGAAGGGTGTACTAAGGATTAAAAGAAATCTTTGCCTTGAGTCATGAATAAAGTCAACATATATACATGAAACTTAGCTATGAAGTAGAAAGTTGAGTTAAAATATATAGTAGGAAAAATAAGACTGTGGGAGATGGAAAAATTAAAGAACTTGAGTGTAGTTATATTGTTGAATGCCTCTGAGTAATCAAATAAGTGTAATAATTTAAAATAGCAATTTGATTTGAAGACTTACAAACCTTTTGTAAACTTGCCAAGAAGTGTTTTAATGGAGTTATATTGATGATAATTGTGTTGTAATGTATTGAACTGAGAGCAGGAAGCAGGGAAAGTCAACATTATATATGGAAAATGCTTTTGATTCCAATAACAAATTCCAAATTATATATGGAATTTGTATATCAAGGGGAAGGGCGCTGGTCTGAGAGCTGGGAAGACTATGGTACAGGAAGTGAAGTTAAAAAGAAAGTAGAACAGGAATTTTTGCAAGAAGGTGGAGAAATACTAATCTTGAAGTGAAAAGGATTGTGTTTATACATTTCCAATGCTTCTGGTGAGAGCAAAGAAACAACTGAGAATATGATCACATCTGGCTTAAAATAAGGGGGAGGGATCTTTCAGAGAAGATGAAGATATAAGAAGTTTGCCGATTATGAAGATAGAGTTCTAAAGAACCAAGAGAAGAGGAGATGAAGAGGGATGCAAATAGAAAATTCATGTTACTGGAATGAAAGTTTGATGGAGTATCAGCAGAGAGTCTAGCTTATGTGAGAAGAGACTTATATTATTTTGGAATTCTCTTTAAGAAATGTGGGCAATTGCCTGATTTTCAAAGAAAAATTTGGCTGAAGGGGTGGATGACTCAAAAGCTTCAGAATTTACAGCCTACAGGAGCCTCTTACTCTGTCCATGTAGAAATACCAAGATCTATAATCTTGCACTACTTTTAGCTACACCAGTTTGAAAGTAAAATTAAGTAAACAATGTAAAGATCACATTTAATTTGGAACTATCATATACTTTTAAAAGTATTTTAAGTAAAATAATATGTAAATATAATTTTCAAAATAATTTTATAGTAGTTGTTTTATCCATGATAGTTGATTACTTGCTCCAATGTAATTACTTTTTAATGAAGTCATGTGATTTGAGGGTAAGAGAGGGAAAAGAAGAGACTGATTCTCAGTTAACACACACACACACACACACACACACACACACACATATCACCCAGAGTTCTTTGAAATATGACAGATATACTAAATTATATATGAAATGAGCAAGTGAGCCAGTTATTATGATTTCTATTACATAGTTGAAGAAATTGAGGCTTACAACAGTAGAGGATGAATCAAACACATAATTACTAATTGATGGATACTAATTTTGAGCTATTTTTTTTTCATGAGTTTTTGCCCAGTATACTACTTTTCTTCTATCGTACACTGCTTCTTCATTGAGGCTTGTATTATGAACCTGATTATAACCTTTGATGAGGACAAAATTACAGCCATCTGAACATCTGGAGCTTCTTTCAGTCTCACTAAGATCTCTTTATAGAGTTTGTAGTTGGAATACTAATATCAACTCTGACAATAATTAACCATCAGAGAGATTTTCATAGTGTCATTTTATAAGAAATTACTACAGAACTAGAGATTTTTTTTAATTTAATTTTTATCAAAGCAGCCATTTCACTGTGATTTTTTAAAATATTTTTTTGTTAGGGATAAGAATGTTATTTTAAATATATATATATATTGTACATGCCTAAACTAAAATCACATTGACATGTATTTGATTTTTTTGAGGTACTTAAATCAGGATAAGAAAAAATTCTATATCTCTTATAGAAATATTAAGTAATAAATAAATGTAAAAGAAAACATTCTTGAAAGAAAATTACCTATCACGCCCTAGCTGGCTTTGGCTCAGTAGATAGAGCATCATACTGCAGACTGAAGGGTCCCAGGTTTGACTTTTGACCAGGGCACATGCCTGGGTTGCAGGCTCAGCCCCCAGTGTGGGGCATGCAAGAGACAACCTATCAGTGATTCTCATCATTGATCTTTTTATCTCTATCTCTCCCTTTCTGAATCAATAATATATTTTAAGTACATTTTTTAAAAATCACCTATCACCTATAATTACACTAACCAAACTCAACTATAGTATGCATGGCATTTTAGGCTATTTCCTTGAGTCTTAATGTATTAATCTTTACATGCAAACATTATTTCCACAAACAGTTATTGGGCATCTACTTCGTGCCAGACATTGATAAAGACCTAGGCATTGAGCCTACCGAATGTACAAGATACACAAGGATCCTATTCTTTATTACCTCCCCCTTTTTCCTCAGTACAAAAAGACGTGAATGTAAACATAGTAACATATAATAGAGTATCTTTGCTTTTCATATGACATTAGTTGTTTTTTTAAATAAAAAAGGATATTCAGTAGAAAGTCCTCGATTCCTATCTTTCTGGCACCCAAAGGTTCCTTGGTACAGTGGCAACCAATTACTCTATGTGATATTTAATCAACTTTTAATGATAAGTTCTAAAACATTACTATATTACTAGATGTCAAATATGTATATCTATCTTTTATTAGTCACATTTCTGATAATTAAAAGATGCTCATTTTAGAAAATCTGAAAAAATTATTAAATAAAACAAAATGGTAACTCATCCTATCATCAACAAATAATAATGGTTCATAACTTGATGAGATTCCAGCCTCAGTTGTAAATAAACTTGCCATAATGCCTTTTACTATGTTTACATCCTATAGCTTTAATTAAAATTGTATCTAACACATGATATTTATTTCTCCATTGAAATGTAAAAAAGAAAGCCAGTAGTTTTAAATGCCCA
Organism: Pipistrellus kuhlii; assembly: GCF_014108245.1. Lineage (NCBI taxonomy): Eukaryota > Metazoa > Chordata > Mammalia > Chiroptera > Vespertilionidae > Pipistrellus > Pipistrellus kuhlii. Next base: position 55,541,616 of record NW_023425584.1, read on the forward strand.
TTTTAATAGCTTCTAAACTTGTTAGTTAAATTTTGCTATTATTATTATTATTTTTTTTTTTACATTTTCTTTATATGCAGTTCGGTTACTGTGGATACTCAGGGAGCACTGGGGAGTCTCCCTATTTGGCCAAGAGGACGTAGGTGGGGAGGTTCCTCCACTGAGCGCACCAAAGACTAGAAAGATGAATAAGCAGGAGCCCAGAATGCCAAAAGCTAGTAAGATAATTGGGTAGAAAAAAAAAATCCCTTCTCTCCCTCTCTGTATAAGAACCCAGGCTTGAGCTGGAAGGGGTGTGGTCTTTGAGATAGGAATCCACCATTTTCCCAATTTGCAGCACCTGAATAGTCCTCTTTCATTTTGCATTAGTACCTGTCTCACAGTTTTTGTTTGCTTTGTTTTGTTCTGTGACAGGCAGCTGAACCTGCGTTTTCAATTACTTACTAGCCAAGGCCAGTTCCTTCTTTCTACCTGTGTGTATGTATACAAATACATATGTTCTTTTAGAGCTATATGATTTAACAATTATATCATATAGATATAATTTTGCATAGATTCCATATCTATTGAACCATGACCTGGTAATAAATATCACTCCTTGTTAATGGCTTATTTCTAAGTGTTTAGATAGTATATTGTGGTTGTAAATTGATATATGAATGAACTCACCTATTTCATGTTGTTGCACTGTCAACATAAAGTATAGTTTAGATTTTCCTTTAGATATTTTGGATATATGACATTACAATTATGTGTTCAAAATAATTTTAATTTGTTTAATTCATTTACATAGACCATAAACAATACCTACCTATTATCTGCATCTCTACCTATGTGCTCTGCCCTCCCTGCTGATAAAGGAATTTGTGCTTCTCTTGTTTCCAGTCACCTATAATCATACAAATGATCCAATTACTTCTCAGTTTTGCAGAGATGTTTCTTCATAAGTACTCATTTTCTCCTTCATCACCAAATCACTAGTTTATTTCTATCAATGTACAAAAGCTAAAATATAATCCTTCCTTAGAAATAATCCATATACCCTTCTTGTCTCTAGTTCCCTTTATTGTAAAACTTCCTGAGACTTGTCAATGCAAATTATATTAGCTTCATATCCTTCTTTATTTTCCTTGGGCTTTTTTCAAACAGTAACTTATATTTTCTTATTGCTTCAGTAAAATAGCTTTTTAAAAAAGGCCACTGATGACGTTCATGTTGCAATTTAAGTGGTCATTTCTTAGAAACTAAATGATTTGAGTTATCTACTGCGTTAGATGTAGTTGGTCAACACTTTTTATTGAAACACCACTTTCACTTATTTTTTAAAGATTCTGCCATTTTTTGGTTCTGTATTTATATATTTGGTAACTTATTCTCAGCCTCCTTACTGATTTCTTCTAATCTTCCAAACCTTTACAATTTTATATGTTCCAGGCCTCAGTCCATGGACATCCTCTTTTTATAGCTACATTTATTATCTAAATTATTTTTATTCATTTCATATTCTAAGAATATATATGTAATAATTAGCACTGAGTGTATGTCTCAAAAGCAAATTTCTTCCAAGAACTTGAGATTTGTATGTTCAGCTGGCTATTTATATCTCCACTTGGATGAATAACTGGTTTCTCAGGATTGGGTTTCCAAAAGCAAATTCCTTGAACCTACTGTTTGGGTTCATTTTTCTATTATGATAACCACCAAGCTCATTTACCCAGGCCAAAAGCTTTGGTTCTTCTTTCTCTTAGAATTACCATTCCATTGTTAAATCATGTAATCTTCAACATATATATAGAGAACTAATAAGAAAGTATACCAAGGTTCTAAGATACAAGATTAACATACAAAAGTTAATTACTTTTCTATATACTAGTAATAATTGAAATTTGAAATAAAAATATATAATTAAGAATAGCACAAAAATATAAAATACTTAGTCATATACCTAACAAATACATATAGAATCTGTCAGTGGAAAACATAATAAAGATCTAGGTAAGTAGAGAAATATTCCAGGATCAAAAATTGGAAGATTCAATTTTGTTATGATTATGAGTTGTTTGTAGTATTTGATCTATAGATTAAACACAATCCAAATCAAAATCCAAGAACCCTTTCTTGTAGATATTGACACACTTTTTCTAAAGTTTACATAGAAAGGTCAAAGCCTTAGAATAACCAACACAGTTGTGAAGAAGAACAAAGTTGGCAGATTTATGGCACCAATATCAAGACTTACTATAGAGCAACCAGGAATCAAAACAAATCAGAATAGACAGATCAGTGGAGCATAGTACAATAGATAGGTCATATGAAGAGATCCACACACTTATAGTCAAATGATCTTTGATGAAGGACTAAATAAGCTACTTAGAGAAAGACAAATACGATATGATTTCACTCAGATGTGGAATCTAATGAACAAAATGAATTAACAAGCAAAATAGAAACAGAAGCATAGATAGCAGGCTGACAGCTGTCAGGGGGTGGGGGTTGGGAGTTTGAGTGGGGCAGGTGGGAGGTTGATTTAAAAAAAGAAAAAAAGCTCATGGATATGGATAACAGCATAGTTATTTTTAGGATGGCTGGTAAGAGGAAGGGGGTTGGAGGAAAGTATGGGGGGATAAATAGTAATGGGAGGAGACTTGACTTGGGGTGGTAAATATATTGTAGAGTGTACAAATGATGTGTTGTGGAATTGTACCTGAAACTTGTATAATTTTGTTAACCAGTGACACCCAAATAAATTCTATAAAAAGGAGAGAGAGAGAGAAAAAAGAAATAGATAGGTTCAACAGCATTTGTTATCAGGGAATTGAAAATTTAAAACAGCAATACCATTAACATACCTATTAGAATGACTAAAACAAAAAAAGCTAACAATAACCTAATTTTGAAAAAGCTAACATTACCAAATGCTGGCAAAAATGCAGAATTTCAGAAACTGTTATTAATTGCTATTTGGAATACAGAGTCAAATAGCCGCTGTGGAAAATAATTTTTGGCGATTTTTATAATGCTAATGATAGCCTTCCCTTATAATGCAGCAATCATACTTCTATGTATTTAACCAACTGCTTTGAAAACTAATGTCCCCCAAGTTGCACATGGCTGTATATAGCAGCTTTGCCCTTAATCACCAAAAATTGGATGTGACTAAGATGGTTTATTAGATTTATGTACTATGTGAAATTTAAATTTATAGAGGACTTATGCCTGAAGGGTTAGGCTTACTAAAAATCTTTAATATGTATATTGATTTCAGAGGGAAAGAAAGAGGGAGAAAGAGATAGGAACATTGATGATGAGGATCATTGATTGGCTGCCTCCTGCATGCCCCACACTGGGGATCTAGCCTACAACCCAGGCATATGCCCTGACCTGAAAACAAATCCTTCCTGGTTCATAATTTGACACTCAGCCATTGAGCCACGCTAAGTAGGATAAGCTGAGTAAGTATCTTAACTTACAAGCCAGGGGTTTGTTTGTTACTTTCTGGTTTAGCATTGTCCTTTTGGAATTCTGTCTCTGACCTTTTATTTCTGTAGCTGAGACATCAGTTTATAGCCATGCACTGCCCAAGTGCTGGGCTATTTGTTAGCTTCCTGTTTAGACTTCTGAATATTATATTACTTACCTCCTTCACCAACTGCTTTAGCCTTTGGATTCTACATCATCTGCCTGATGTTAGTATGTCTATTTAAATTTAATCACAACATGTTTCTGGAAATGTTTATGATACTGTTCAGCAAGCTTCAGTTCTCTCATCAATGGCATATTAAAAAATCTTTATTGTTGAAAGTATTACATATGTCCCCTTATTTTCTCCATAGACCTATTTTAGCCCACCCTTGCTTCTCACCCAGGCCTTCACCACACTGTTATTTGTGTCTATGTGTTATGCATAAATGCATATAAGTTCTTTGGTTAATTTCTCCCAGTTATAGAAATGTGCAATATAAACTTTTCTTTGTTAGTTTAATATTAAATTTAGGAAGGTTCATTAGCTATCCATGTAATTGATGAATACTTATGGTATTTAGTATTGTTCTGCTGAAAAAATATTCTAATATTCCAGCAATTGATAAGCAGACACTTTTTGTAAAATAATAGCTATGTTATTTGGAAAGTGCCTATTTGGTTACATTGTAGTCCTCCATTCAATAATTTCATAGAAAAAGTTTCTTCTGGGCTATGTTCATAGGAGATTATATAATTACTAGAGGACTGGTACCTGAGATTCATGCACTTGGGAACAGAGGGGACCCTGAGCGACTGCCCCCCTGGTGGTCAGTGTGCGTCATAGCGACCAGTCATTAGTCGTTTGGTCAATTTGCATATTAGCCTTTTATTATGGCAGAGGATTTCCAATATTTTATGTCTAATCATTATGATACCTTATTTTTATGAAATTTAATCTTCTAATTCTGGACATGTATTATCATATATAATGTATTTGTGCATTCTTCAAATGAAAAGCATAGTTTAATAACTTGCAATGAAGTTCTTATTTCTTTAGGAAGTAATTAAATCATTTATAAAATTTGATAAACTAGTGATTAATATTATTTTACAATTTAACAGAATTTTTGTGATTTAAACTATATGAATATTGCTGGAAGTATCAGGAATACTTAAAGCAATGTTGTTGGTTTTTTTTTCCATTAAACAAATGAAGAGTACATCAAAACATAAAATCATATTCTTCAAAAGATTTGTTGAGAAGCACAAAGTGGGGGGAAAATGTAACCAAATATTTTTTCCATTAATTTTTAATATTTGTCCCAATTCTTGGCCCCAAATAAATGTTTTATGAGTTAATGAGTAAATTAATAAGTTTGGATAAGCCCTAAATTTTCCTTTAATGGCTGTTGCATTAGGTTGAAACTGGTGACTTTATTATCAATCATCATCGTCACCTTCATCTTTATCTTAATATCCCTAACCCTCCTGAACACTAGGTCTTAGACACTCACATTTTATAGTTGATTTTTGCAAGTAAATCACAGAGTTTTTAAAGCACAACCATGTCAGTGTAGGTCACTGCATAAAGTACGTTTTGAAGAGCAGGAGTGCTGTGAAAGTGGTTTTGGCAATTCAATGAAAGCACTTTGGTGAGTGAATCAGCCCAATGAAAAATTCCCGGAGATTTCCACTGACTTGGTTCTTGCTAATTCTCTGTCCAGTGGTACAGTGTGTACAACTAAATTCTATGGTATGAGACGCAGAATGCAGCCTCGATATGTCTCTATGAGTCTATCATAAAAGTTAAATGTAAGAGTTTTAAATTGTGTTTTTTTATAACATGTTGAAATTAGTTTTAAAATGTTAGTGTTTAAAATAGACATACATGGAAAACTTCCCGTAATCTAGAAAATAATTTGGTGTTGGTTTAATTATCAGGGCACTTCAAATTATATGCTATTGATCTTGCCTAATTACTTTATGTCTCTGAGCCTGAGATCATAATAAAGCATTAGAATGTTAATTCCTTTAAGACTTTTTCAGGTTTTGAAATAGTTTGGAAACACAGAGCAATGTTAGTTCTCATTTTCCCTTCTATTTTTTTTCTTTTATATAATATAAATATTATCTTATACATTTCAGGAATCCAAATTTTATTGTGCCTTAATTTTTAAGAATGCATTGCAATAAAAATCAAATAACTGTACTCATTGCAGTATTAATTAGTTAATTCTCAATTCCTAAGAATATGTAGGATTTATAATGATTGAACTTTAGGTGGTTTTTAAAAATAAAAGAAATGTTACCCTTGGAAATATCAGAGGCAGCTTGGCTCTATGTATGGAGCAATTTGTAATCTTTAAACAAAATGAAGGCCAATCAAATGGGAAAAATCAACCTGTTTACTCTGAACTTGCTGCAGCAAGGAAGTCAGTCACTGTCACCTGCTTCTCAAGTGTTCCAGGAGGGTTTAGGGATATTTAGATAAAGATGAAGGTGATGATGATGATTGATAACATTAGTATCAAAATCAAGCAGAGAAGTGGGAATGCTGTACAGTGAAGCAAAGAGAAGGCTTCAGGTTTGCTCTACTAGGAGGCTATTGGCACAGGAAGGCAGAGCTGGGGTAACCAGAAGCAGTGCATCCTATGTAACCTGTTAGAGGTGCATGTTTGGCTTTCTCTTGTTAGTTCTAAATTGGGAATGGGAGAAAATATAGGAAGCTCTCAGTTATTAATCAAGGCATAGTCATTTGAGCAGATTTTCATAGAAGTTATTGTTTAGCTTCCTTAATTGTTCTAGAGATACTAGTTTTACTTCCTACAAATCTGACTTGTAGCAGGCTGACTCTGGGATGTTATTATAGACTTAGAGACCCAGTGCATCATGCACTGGAGGGGGGTTCCCTCAGCCCAGCCCGACCCCTCTCACAGTCCAGGAGCCCTCAGGGGCAGGAGGCAACCCGGCAATCAGGGGAAAGTGATGCTCCCATCACATCTTTGCTACTGCCACTGCCAGCAGTGCAAGCCTTGGCCGTCCCTGGTTACCTGAGCTTCGGATAATTCTGGAAAGCTGGGCAGCCACTATCCAAGGCTTAACTGTATCTCAGGTCAGCCCTGGGGGTCTGAGGAGTCTGGGGGACTACAGAGGTAGTGCCATGTGCCTGCCACCCTGGCAGGGCTGACAGACTGTGTGCTGCCATCTTGTGGCTGTGGGCGATGCCATCTTTGAGGATGTGACAGTCAATTAGCATATTCCCTCCTTATTGACTGTGGGCTCCACATTCCCTCTTTATTAGATAGGATTAAGGATTGGATTCCAGACAGGTTGCTGCAGGTTGTGGATTATAGTTCTGTTATTATGGTCTGGATTTTGTTTGTATTTTCTATTAATATGGTCTGGATTTTGTTTTTATATTTAGTCTCTCACTACAAATTAAGTATATTTATACAAGTTTTTAAAGGCAGAAAGTAGAGCCATTTTCTCAGTGGCTGAAGAGTGGATTTTTTCCAGATATAAATTCTTGCCATGGTCAGGTACTAGCTCTATTATGCTATCATCAGCTTCATGATGTATGGCAGCTGTGATGTAAGCAGCTGGAAGGGGCCACACACTTGGGACCGCTTTATGACAGCCACAGATTCTGGCATTTAGATAAAAAATTTGAGCATGCACCATATGGTAAAAAATAAAATGTGTTTTAAAAGTAATAACTGAAGGCAGTACAAATAGGAAGAGAAATTTTATAATATATATCTATGTCTAGAGAGGCTCTTTATGTCCATTACTACAATAATAATAAGAGGAAAATAAACTTATATGTAGAGAGAAGTTGTAATGGATGACTAAGAATGTGGAACTACTTTAAAAGTACAAACCTACATGTATGGCTAAGGTGAGGTATAGTTAGCATAGTAACTACTGAGGGCTATATTATTGAACCATTACATGGCTACACTGTTGAACCATTAGAATAAAAAACAAGAAATTTCAATTGAAATGCAGTTAATGTTTGAAAAACCCATAGACTATCTATCAGTTTTATACTCTGTGACTGTTCTGTAATTGTGTACTTGTTCTGCCGCAGTTTTTAGAAGTTTCTGTTTTTTTCCCTTGTAGAGCAGTGGCTCTGTGCAGTTGCTCTTATCCTTTGCTGCCATCGTGTGGTTATATACAGAAATAGTCTAAAGAGTTTCACTTACCTTATATTTTAGGTTAATCAAGAGGAATTTAGAAAGATTAAATATTAGGCCAAAATCCTACAAAATAAATTTTTGTTAAATAATGACTCACGGATAAATTTTCTTTTGTTAAAATACACACATGCATACAAATATATATTATATAGTGTACATATGTACAAATAATATAGTTCTCTATGTAATGTATTATATAAAACATACTACTTATATCAGTATCTATATATCTATTACATCTAATACACATATGTAAGTTTTGATATATATATGGTATATATCAATACCATATATACAGAGAAAGCTATGCTATTGTTATTCATTATTTGTCAACAGTTCCACTTTCTTTTGGTTTTTGAGAAAACATTGAGGGCAGGAACATGACGAGATCTGAATACTCTTTACAGCGGAATCACTTGTACTTCTTTTCTCATCCATTTGGGTGAGCCATGGCTCTAAGCAAGGAGGTGTCCTTCTCTACCTCACCTCTGTCTCCTCCTTTCGAGCTGTCTCTCCTGCACATCAGATTCATTAAGAGAACAGATGTTTTATTATCCTGTATAAAGAGCATCATATCTATGAGCTACCAATATTAGTACCGTCATAAAAACATAAATCACTTATTTTCAAGAGTATCTCAGATTTAGCATCCTTCTAATGAGAATGACTATGGAATTCAGAATATCAATGGTTGAATTTTAAGAGTGAAAGTTGTATTACAAATAATCTTATCAAGACAAACTTTATGACATTCTGCACAGGCAATCAATAGCATCTCTATAAGCTCCCTAGCAATGTGTTAACATGCTGTTATATGCAAGGTGCACTTCTCTGTTGTGTAACCTGTGTGGTCTCACAAGTAGCCACTCTCAGAGGAGGCTTCTTTAATTTTCTGCTCTTGCTGTCATGAAATTCTTAATCATTTTTGAAATTGGGAACCTCCATTTTTTGTTTTGTGCTGGATCTTGACCATTCTGTAGGCAATCCTAGATAGGGGATTTTAAAATTATATTATTATTGTGTATTTCATAAGGAAACTCAGCTGTCCACTTCCCATTTTCTCTATCAGCAAACAAGTTGCACCCTTCCAAAGCAAAACGTTCATAGGCATTGTGTGTTATTCATGCAGTCATCCTAAAAATAAGTTGTGGTTTTCTAAACAAGTACATTAGTTACATGGAATTTTCCTTTTTGCTTCTATGTACTAGTCACTTATTTTCTTATTATCCTATTATTTACTAATTTATTTTTTATTACTCAGAAATTATTTTTAGAAATATAATTTTAAAATCATATACTAGCAACCCTCACATCACACCTTCCCAATATGCAAAAAAATTTAGATACCATAGTTTACTTAATACCAGTTGCCCAACAATCCTGTTCAAATTGTAGTTACCATTATCTGTTCACTGTGAAAAGCTGAATAATGCACAAGCCTCACATTTAGCATTTCAGCCCACAAATCCCTACAAGAATAGCTAACACATTAATTGCATTACTCCTTTGAAAGTTTGTCAGTGATTGGTTGCTGCACACCTGTTATTCAGTTCACACACAGGCCAAAGCATGTAGTTGTGCTGCCTCTTTGTCTCACAGAATGAAACCCATGCAATATTTTACTAAAATGGATAATTGAAAGATAGACTTGACTAACAATAATAAAAGTGCAGCCAAAAAAAAAAAAATCTCCCCCAAAAAAACCAAAACCAGAAAAGTGATTAATGAAGAGTAATTCAAAGGAACATGATAGAGTTATAGAAGAAGTAGCTGGCTTTGGGAATGTTAAGATTGCCAACATTGGAGAAATTTTAGATACGCTGCAGCCCAAGAAACTTAGTGGAGATGAACTTATTGATCTAAGTTTTCCCACTGATTATTAAGATCTCCTTGAATGGTTTCAACTTCCATTAATTCTATGGTTCTTAACTACTTGAAAGGAGCACAAATCATTCAGGGATTTAAATTGTAACTTTCATCAAAAAAGGGACATTGTCAAATTTGTTAACTTAGCTTGTGGCCCTTAGAATAGTGCCTGGAAAATTGTGGTCACTAAATAAAATGTGCTTAATGAATAAATGAAGATAGTAGAGTAGTAAACTAAATTACATGTTTTAACAGAGATATTTAAGTAACCCAAAAAGATCACAAAAGGAGCAGTTGAAAAACAAGGAAGAAATTGTGACAATTTTTAAAAACCAAAGATGCTCAGGACCTCAATAGGGTGTAAAAACATGGCAGGAAATCTATACAACACTAAAAATAAAACAAAAACAAAATAAAAACACACACTATATAATAAAATGTAAGATTAATCTGGAAAGTTTAATGATTTTCTACTTAAAATTCCCCCCAAAAAATAGCAATAGAGAAAATGGACTGGGAAAAAATAATCAAAATAAACAATTGTATAACATTTCTCAGAGCTAAGGAAAAATATACATTGTCATTGAATGGCTCAACCAGTGATAAAGTAGATTAGCAGTCTTCTCTTCCCAATAAGTCAATTGCAGTTACAGATATGGTTGCGAGGTTTTGAATGACCAATATAAGCTGCGAAAGCTTTTATAGGGGAAAGGAAAAACAAACATGCTAACCAAAGAATGCAACTGTCACTGAAGAGTTATCAGACTTTTCATCACCAGTATGATATGGCGGGTGGTAATAAATCTGTTTTCATTCTTCTAAGGAAGTGTTTTAAAATTAGAATTCTTTATCTAGTTCAATTGTCAATCGGTTGAAGTAAGGAAATGTTGTTCTTTTTTGCTCAGAAGAGCAAAACAGTCAGAAAAAATTGATTTGTGTATCTTTTGAATAAGATATACAGAGAGGAGAATATAGATTTTTTTAAAACATAAGAAGTTATTCAAGAGTGCAAAGAAAAATCAGTCAATATAGTAACTACACTGTGGATCAGAGAACATAATGAGGCTGGGAAGCTGAAAATAGAGTGCTTGGGAGCAATACAAAGTTAAAAAGGCGATTTATGCAATAAAGAATAAGGTTAAATGTGTGTCTGTGCAGTAAAATATAGTGTACTGACAAGGATAAATGGAAGACATTTTACACTTTAACATTGTAATGAGGTTTCCTCTAATTGTGTTAAACGTTGGTTGATATGTATGGGTATTTTTATTAATGAAGACTTGTAGATTTCAGTTGAATTAAACTGTTAGCATGTTTTGAAATAATTTAACTGTAATATAATTTTTAACTTTTTAAACTTTTGGTGTAAACTATCCGACATTTAATAGATGTCCATCTCTTTTGTTTATGCTCTCATGTTAAAGAAGCACATACTCCAATTTATTTTGAGGACATTGATGCAATCTTTTTGAGATACAACATGTCTGAGCATGTTTTAAATGATATTTGCATTTGACTAAATGTGATAAAATTTTAGTTTAGAAATAGTTTTTCTCTCACATTTTATTTATTTTTATTTTTTTCTCACATTTTAGAACGCTCCATTTTTCGCTAGATTCTAGTGTGACTTTTAATAAATTAAGTTCAAATTTGATTAGGAATTGCTAATATGGGATTTTTCCCCTTTTCCCCAATGTTGTCTTTTATTTTCTCAAAATTTACAAATACATTACCTTAAAATCTTTTTTCATATCATTGTATCTTTATTGTTTTTTTAAGCATCATGCAAGTGTACTTATGCTTTTATGTACTGAACTTGACGTTTTCACTCCATTGTGCTTATGAATGTATCTCAAAGAATTCCATTAATTTAATATGCTCAATGTTCTTAACCCATTCTCCTATAGAAATATATTTAGGTTGATTATCTTTTTTTTTTTTTTTAGAATGTTTCTTTATCTTTTATGTATTTGCAATTCTTAACCTTTTTTTGATTAACCAACTTTATTGTGTCCATTTCATAATAAAAAATGGTTTCTAACATAATTTACTTTATACTAACTTTAACATCTTTAATTTATATTAATAAATTTGATCTGTTCCTCTTTGTGCTAGTTATCAATTTATTGTCTCTGAGCTCCAAATTCTCCCTGTATTATTTGCTCTGTGATAATGGACTTGACTAAGCATTTCCTCTCTCCAGGGAGCCTCTTATACTTAGACAGAGAGGGCACTGAAGAGACAATGCTGGTGAAACAGGGCTTTTGGTTCAATTCCTGTTTTGGTTTCTCTTGCTCCTACTACATCGGTTCATGTGTGGGACATCAGATAGTGTTCTAGTTATAATGGCCATCTTGCCAATTACACTGACACTTATAATTACTTGCCAATATATTGTCCACTTTCAACACAGACATCTTGCACTCTAGGCCTCTAACTATGCTCTAAAGTAGGGGTGTCGAACTCAATCAGAGAAGGGGCCAAAATCTAAAATCCAGCCTAAATCGCGGGCCGAATGGTTTACTGAACAGTCATAAACTGTCATTGTGATGGAAACGCAGCGGAGTGCAGTTATGACAGCGCGGTGCGGGCCACATTGCAAGGCCTGGTGGGACGGATTTGGCCCACGGGCCTTGTGTTTGACACATGTGCTAAAGAGTATAGTTACTCTCTGTGTGCCTGCCAAACTGTCTTGACTCATCCACAGTCCAGAAGATTGTTTTCTTTTAGTTTGATGATGGGGCCAGCTTTGGCCTCAGAAACCCAGGAAACTTATCAGCCATCTTGTGGGCTGTAACTCTCAGCCTGGTGCAGATCTTCTGTCACACATATGTTCTTTACTGGGTGCTCTGCTTCAGCTCTGGGCCCTTCATAGGTATCTGCCTATCTTTATACTGACTCTCCTATTCTACAAATGAATTATTACTCATATTAAATTTTCCATGTTTAAATTATTGTGTGGCTCTCTATCCTAATTGAATCCAGACTGACAAATTTCATTTTTACATTAGAGAATGGGGTTTGCAAGATTATATTCAATAATGTAAAATCTACTAACTTTAAATAATTAATCTGACAACAAGTATTGACTAGGTGCCTTTAGTAGTTGTTTATGGTGTTTCTGTTATAGTAGATAAATTCTCTAAAAGATTGAGGTTTTCATATCCTAACGTGTTCCTATAAACAGAAAGTTACACTAACACTATGAATACTGAATTCCTGGTAGATGATAGGTAAATAAGGAAACGATTGCCATGCCAGTACCCAGGCATAACATACCTGCAGCTGCACTAAATATGATCCTATCTTCTCTATACCTTCTGTGGTCTCTTATACAGAAATCATACTCTATAATAACCTAGAACCAAGGATAGTTATTTTATGTTGAAACAGGCTAATTGACTGTTTCAAGTGAATGCATTTTCAGTACCCTAAAATGATGATGTCTTATTGCAAGGGTCGGATGAATAGCACCTTGTCTAGGGATACAGGTAACGTTTGCTATCCCAAATCTTAAAATGCTTCTGCATAGGAATTTTCTCAACAGATGACTCAAAAAGTGATTCAAAGACAAAAACATGATAAAAGCATGCTGATAGATGCTCAACCTGAAAAAATATTTCTTGGCCAATGAAACCTTATTTCAACAATAGTAGTGAAGATTGAGAATCCTTGATGATCTTCGCTGAAGATTTTGCTATTTGAAAACAAAAATAAGAAACTGACAATAAAATATTTCCACAGTCCTAAAAAAAGACTAATTATTCTACAATTATAAAATAGCCAAACAAATTGGATGTTAACACACTTAACTGGTTGATGATAATTTTATTATAAGAAAATCAATCAGTAACAGCTTTTTACTTTGGAAAGCCAAAAATTACAAATGGACTCACTCTCATAAATATACCTCTAATGTCAACCAGTTGACAACAATTTTATCAGAGTAACCATATTTGACAGCTAATGTTAGTTTACTTAAGCCTTTTGATAGATAATCTACCAATCGCTGACCTCCATGTTTCTAAAAATGCCTCATAAATTTAGCATCTTGCTCTTAGAGAGACTACCTGACTAGGTGTTTTATCATCAGTTGTTGACAATATAATTTTTCCCATGGCAGAATGTGCATTTATATACCTTATTAGGGGATCCTTTTTCTTTTGTTAATCTTCATTTGAGAATATTTTGACATTGATTTTTAGGGAGAGAGGAAGAGAGGGGGAAAGAGAAAGAGAAACTTTGATGTGATAGTAACACATCAATTGGTTGCCTCCTACACAAGCCCCTACCAGAGCCCTTGCTGAAGCCTGTAACCAAGATACATGCCCTTGACCGGAATTGAACCTGAGGCCCTTTGGTCTGCAAACCAAAACTGTATCCACTGCACCAAACTGGCTAGGTCAGGAGATTATTTTCCAGTGTTAGAGCAATCTTGCCCCTAAACCAAAATGTTTTTGTTTTTATTTAAATGCCAATCCAAAATTAGGCAGAAATCAAATTCAGGAACATTTTAGTAGAATTTATGTTGCTCTTGTTTGTTCCCTAAATTTATCATTGTTGCTTGGATACAATTAAGATGTTTTATTCCTCTGACAATATCATGTAACAGCTTATCATAAAACTACCTAGCTCAGGGCTTTATTTTCACTCAGAACAAGTATTTGGAGATCAGAATGAAAGAATGACTTGACAGTGACCATTGTTTCTCTTCTCAACATGTCTTGGAACTTGGATTTCCTTATTTTTTAAAACTTAAAAAGCAAATTATTATTTTTCTTTTTTTTTCATTTATATATCAATATATTGTCTGTATAGTGTGCAAAAAGGACAATATGCTCATGGAAAAACAAGCCTTCAGGGAAAATGGGCAAGGTCTTGCTTTTCAAGAAATAGTTGAGCATTGAAAATGTTCTCCTGTGATAAAATATTTTTTTTTCAATGAAAATGAAAACAAACTTCAATATCAGTAACAAGTTTATTGTAGAATAGAGACACATCGCTAGTTCAGATTATGTGTGGTCCTGCTCTCACAGTGCAAGCTTTTAGAGGGTGCATTATAAAGTTTGTGACCATTTTTTGCTTATAAATGAGAATGTGTACTTGTAAAACACAGCATGTAGGATATCAGGAATACATCTATTAAAGTCTGTCCAGTGTTGAAAAATAATAGTTTTCTTACTAAGGAAAAATGCCTTTAGGTTTGACTGTGTTCAGCTCTGGGATAAAAATGTGATGCTTTAAATTTAATAATAGAATAATATGGTTACTTTTAAAACTGTTAAAATTAGATTAAAGTCCATGTTTATCAAACAGTATATGCAACCTCATAGCATTGTCTTCTATTAAATTTGTGGATATGTATTAAAAGACATCCTTATACTAAAATATATTTATTTGTTTAGAGTTAAAATTTAACTGAGTGTCCTGTATTTTTTTGAAATTTTAGAAAAGAGGAAATTAGGACAAGGTGGTTCAGACAGATGAAGGCCTGAAGATAAGAACAATAGGGACACATTTGGGGAACAAAAAGTAATTTACTGGTTCTCAAATATAGAGTGCATGGACAGGGATGAGAAGTGGGAGTAGAGGTACAGGATATGTGCATTCCTTGCTAATATAAGTAAGGTACAGGTGCCTCAGGCCCTAAGTCTTGTTTAAGAGTATATGCACTTATTGTATGCATGCAGTTCCAGGATTAACCAGTGATAAATATTGACTTTTAATTTAGGATAATTAAATTATGAACATTGTCTATATATCTTTCTCAATGTATTATAATATTAATTTAATAAATATTTAGTTTTTAATATACACATTTTAATAATATGTATTTTTCCTTTTTTAAAATTTATCTTTACTATTGAAGGTATTATATATGTCTCTCCTTTTTTCCCCCCCATTTAACTCCTGTATTCTCCCAGGCCTCCATCACATTATTGTCTGTGTCCATGAGTTATGCACATATGTATATAGGTTCTTTGGTTAATTTTAATGATATGTATTTTAATGCATGCATATAATCTATATTTGTTAATAGTTTCATGGCTTAAAAAGGAAATTAAGAGAAATTTAGGGGGAAAATGCTGTGTTTTTAAATTTCCCCAAACTCCTCATTGAAGCTGACAGAGTTACTAGGGCAATGAAACTAAAACTCCATATACATCTAAAATAAATATAAGTAATGAGGTTTTTCCAGAACCCCCCAAAGTGAAGACAACTGATTGAGAGCTACAATATCAGTATAATGTGAGAATCCATTTGGAAGAAAGCTGAGATAGGAAGCAGGGAATCTGCAAATAATAAAACTAGCCCTGGCTGGGTGCTCAGTTGGTTGTGAGTTCAATCTCTGGTCAGGGCGCGTATGGAAGACAAAAAAAATCAGCATTTCTCTCTCACATAGATATTTCTCTCTGCCTCTGTTTCTCTTTCTTGCACCCTTTCTCTCTCTCTAAAAATAAATTTTAAAAAACCTCAGGTGAGGATTAAAAATAAATTAATTTAAAAATAGTGGCTGAAACTGGGATGTTTTCAAATGAAATAACAGAAATGTATGTTATTCTGATTATATTCTGAAAAATCTTGAGAAGACTTTGTCATATCACCTCACAACAAATCAGTAGCACTCTTTTCTTGGATAGAGCTGCTGAGTGGAAAATTCACATTGAGCAGAACAAGGAAAATAGGATTTCAGAGGAGAAATATTCATGCAGAAGTTGTGGGCTGTGAGACAGAGCCTGGGATTGAAGACAACAGTGGCCATATTTCTAACAATTCATTACAAATAACTAAAGATGAATCTATATACTATAAAGCTAAAAAAGGTATTCCAGCAAGCCAGCCTTTTAAAATAAGATAAACTTATTTCATGTAAAAGTATATAATAAAAATAATTGCTCCTGATTTCTGAACAAAGTTATAAGAAAAAACGCTGACAGCAGAGAAAAGTCATCCCCCAAAGGAATTAGTGCCCCAGATAGATAACCTAGAATCTCATACTTTTAATTGAACTAAATGAAATTATGGAAATATTCAAATACATGAGAATAATGTAAATTAGAATCCTATATAGTAAAGAGGTAATATGCAAATTAACGCTCACACCCTCACAAGATGGCTGCCTATGACCAGGTCAGCGGGGGAGTTAGTGAGGGACCACCAAATGACTGAACAAGCAGGCAGTGGGGGAGCCATGAGGGGCAACCAGGCTGGTGGGGGGGAGCAGTTAGGAGTGACCAGGTTGGCAGGGAGGGGACAGTTGGGGTGACCTGGCCCATGGGGGGTGAGCAGTAGGGGTGACCAGGCCGGCCAGGGGAGCAATTAGGGGCAATCAGACTGGCATGCATAGGCAGTGAGGGGCAATCAGGCCAGCAGGGGGGAAAGTTAAGGTGACCAAGCAGGCAGGCAGGTGAGTGATTAAGAGCCATTGGTCCAGGATTGTAAGAGGGATGTCCTGCTGCCTGTTTAGATCCAACCGGAATTGGGCCTAAATAGGCAGCTGGACATCCCCCAAGGGGTCCCAGATTAAAGAGGATACTGGTTGGGCTGAGGGCCTCCTCCCATGCAGGTTTTGTGCACAGGGCCTCTAGTTACTATATAACAAGTAAAAGTAGAGCTGACAGAACTTAGGAATTAGAAAAGAAACAGTCATCTCAAAATGAAGAGCAAACTAGAGTGAATAAACACAACTGAAAATGGCTGTAGTAATTGCCTCAGGCATCCCACTTAGCTCCCCTTAGCTGCTGGTAGATCTACTGATTGTCAGGAGCTCAGCTGAGCTGGAAAGAAAGCTGACCTGTCAAATGTCCAAATATCCAATGAAGCCAACAAATCAAGATGGAAATAACCTGGGGCGTTACTTACTAAGATGGTATCAGCAAGAATCCAAACTGGAGAAAGTGTCAATTCTCATTCGTTTTGTCCTATGGAACCTCACACAGATGAAGGGCCAGCAGATATGCAGTTCTCATCTCACCTTTGAGGGAGTACAAAACAAAAGACTCCTGCATTTTTATGGACCCTGGAGCGGAGGGAAGTGTGAGGGGGAAAATTTAGGACTGAAATGTATTCATTATGATTAAAAGTTTTGTTTCTTAAACTTCTCATTAACACATTTACAAGAATTCTTTGTCTATTATGTGTTGCTTATTTGTTTCTTTTTCAAGAGTTACCTTCATTTCCAAAACTTGTAGACACATTTATTAATGCTGAGAAATCTGAATAAAACATCAGTAATGCCACAATTATACATGGACAGAAAAGATACATGTGAAGAATATGACTATTATTTACTGACTAGAGGCCTGGTGCATGAATTTGTATACCAGTGGGGCCCCTCAGCCTGGCCTGCTGGATTGGGCTGAAACTGGATCTTCAACATTCCCTAAGGGGGAAGAGTCCTGGATTGTGAGATGGTGCAGACCAGGCTATGGGACCCCACTGGTGCACGATTGGAGTTGGGGAGGTATGTACGGGGTTGGTTAGCCGGAAAAGGATTGTGGGACGGCTGCAGGGTATGTCTGGCCCATCTGCTCAGTCTTGACAAGATATTACAAAGAATGAGGGATTTGCAATTTACTAAGAAAGATCATAACCAAGTGATACAAGGCAAGATATTTTCTTGTGATTAGAAGAAACAAAGCATATTTTTTTTTACCAGTCCCTTCTCCCTCTGTATTGAAATTATAGCATTTTTTAGTTTAACTTAAAGTGATAGTGTTGTATTCTGATAAGTCCTTTCACTTTAGTTTACTTCTTGAGAAATAATATATTTTTAGCCATGTTTTCCAAGCATCTTCTTTAAATTTCAAGGCAAATATAAGTCTTACTTCAAAATTCATTCTAAGTAAAATATTATCAATATTTGTCCTACCAAATATCTTGCTAGAACTTTCATTGCTAAAATTTGTGCTTTGATGGGGATTAGAAGAAATTAGCCTATTTAGTATTATATTATGTATCCTATTATTACTCTTTAAGACTTGCTTTATTTTAGCATTTATTTTCTTTTCCAGTTCTTAACCATCTCTTTAATGATCTCAGTTTCTCATTTTTGCTAATGAAGGACAAAAGGAAAGGAAAATAAATTCCCCCATAATCCTTCACTTTGGCCTCTGGCGAATTGACTTTCCCTATACTCATTGAAATGTGCTATCTCATTTATCTAGAAATGTCAATGACTTCTACAAAGGACTGCATCTGAATGTGGTTTGGATAAACATGTGCTAGTAATTCAAAGTAAATGTCTTTCCCCTTGCCCTCTGGATATAACTTATTAAGTGACCTTTTATGTTTTGAGAACATTAAAGTGGAGGAAAACAGACAGATGCTGCATGGAACATTTGAAAGAAACAATAAAGTAAACATAATGACAGCAGTGACATTATTTTGTTTTCAAAAGTAAAGTCAGAGATGAGAAACAGTGAGAGAGAGAGAGAGAGAGGAGAGAATTTATATAACTAATATTCTCTGGGAAGGTGCTACATATTAGGCACTACTGTATAGAATGTGCTTATATTTTATCATGTAACCCTCACAACCACCTTTTTAGGGAGCATGGTTATAAGCAGCAGATCCTTAAAGAAAATGTAGACTTGGTTGTGATGGAAGAGTGTGCAGGATGGGGAACAGTAGGAGACAGTTATTTCCTCGTAGGTATGAAGTACCTAAAACCTTCCCTGTTGTCTTCCAGAACCCAGAACAGATTAACATAGAGGAGGAGAGGGTGCTTTGTAGAAACTTGATGACAACTGAATGTCCTTGACAATAATACAACAGAAAGCAGAAAAATTCTGGTTCCAGGCCATTCAGCTCAATGCTACTAGGAAAAGTCATGCAGTTTTGTATCTCTGTTGCTAGAATTGTTTTTTTGCATTTTGTCTTGGTTGCTGTATGCCAGATAAATAATTTATACAGTTTGGCAGAAATGAAGAGACAGTTCTCTATTGTCAATTTTCTCACTAGATACTGTCCTCATATGGAATTAAACTTCTACATAGTCAAATGCCAGTGGCAGCTAAAGGTTAGAGTAAAATTCAGGCACGGATAAGGATTCTTTAAACAAAGAAAGTTTATTTGAAGGCTGTAGAAGGAAATCATCATCATTATAATGCCTAATAAAGATATTAGCAACATCTAATAGGGAGTTTATGTGTGGGTGATAATGTGAAAATAAAGTCATAAGGTCTAGCTATAAACATCTAGAATTGTTTACATGCAGGCTACATGTTTAAGTCACCTCACTGGATCAGATACCTTAACAATCTTGGAATTGTACAAGGAAAAATATGATTATTGGCATACAATGCATTCAGCACTAACAGTCCTATATAATAAAGAGGTAATATGCAAATTGACCCTCACACCCTTGCCCAAAATGGCCACCCTCATGTTGTCAAAGATAGCTACCATAAGATGGCTGGCAGGGAAGGATAGTTGTGGGTGATCAGGCCAGAAGGAGAGGGTAATTAGGGGTGACTGAGCTAGCAGTGGAGGACAGTTGGAGGTAACCTAGCCTGTAGGGTAAGGCAGTTGGGGCCAATTGGGCTGGTAGGGAGCAGTTAGGCATTGATCAGGCTGGCAGGGGAGTGGTTAATAGGGGGTGATTAGGCAGGTAGGCAGGCAGGCAGGCAAGCAAGTGGTTAGGAGCCAGCAGTCCAAGATTGTGAGAGGGATTTCTGACATGAATCAGGCCTAAACTGACAGTTGGACATCCCCTGAGGGATCCCAGATTGGAGAGGATGCAGGGTGGGCTGAGGGACACCTCTCCCTCCCTCCCTCCCCAGTGTACGAATTTCATCCACTAGGCCTCTAGTTATCTATCTATCTATCTATCTATCTATCTATCTATCTATCAATCATCCATAGATAATGTAGACTGATAGACCTCGGTTGAAGAATATCCTCAAAAATACAAGTTAGAAATTGATTTTCCTTAGGCCAGTGGTCAGCAAACTCATTAGTCAACAGAGCCAAATATCAACAGTACAACAATTGAAATTTCTTTTGAGAGCCAACTTTTTAAAACATAAACTTCTTCTAATGCCACTTCTTCAAAATAGACTTGCCCAGGCCGTGGTATTTTGTGGAAGAGCCACACTCAAGGGGCCAAAGAGCCGCATGTGGCTCCCAAGCTGCAGTTTATTGACCACGGCCTTAGGGTACTACATTAGGGAGATCATCCCAGATATGAAGATCACAGTGTTTCAGCAGGGTGATTCTACCTTAGGTTTCATAAGGAGGAGTGCAGAAGGCATAGGTAGTGTGGTTTAAAACTGCAGTTGCTTTGCCCTCAGGGGAAGTCTCAGCTGTACAGGGAATGTCTATCTCTGTGTCCAGTTAGTTTCATTATACAAACAATTCTAATCTCAATTAGTTATTCATCCACCAGAGAATCAGAGCTTGAAAATTGTGTCTGACTTTATCAGTGTATCCAGGCAGAAGGGAAATGTCTGTGGTTGACTTTGTCACAGGCAAAGGAATCATTATGGATCTTAGGGAAGTTATGAGTCTTATCTAAATCATATGGTGAAAGATGACTGGTTCTTTGCAGGGAGCCATTTCCATAAACACAAAATAGTAGTAGAGGGGGTTGGAAAACAAAAGTGTGGGTACATTTTTGTTTAAAACTAGCACTGCTTTGAGAGTACAGAGATATGGTAAACTTGAATAGTCAATATTCCTAAACTTAAGACTATGAAATAGGGGCAAGAAACATTTACCCAATTGAACATGAGAGAATGTTTGTGTAACTGGGGAATCTAAGCCCTGGATCTTCTAAAACATGTTTACACTAAATCTTTCTCCCCACTTTCTCAATGTAAATATTATTTCACTTTGAAGGGAGTTTATGGAAGAAAGTCATTCTTCTGTGCTTCTACTGAGTAGCATGATTCAACTGTTCTGAGATCAAGGATATTCCCAGGAGAAAAATGAGGGTGAACTATAGTAATACAGAGGTATTCATTAGGGAGAATGTCAGATATTGGTTTTTGGAGCAACCTGCTTGCAAATGACTTATGACAAGAGTCCCTTTACTAAATCGACAAGCAGTCCACTAAGGTGCTGTGTTGTCAGAAATCACAAAGTAAAAAAAACAAAACAAAAAACAATATATATATATATATATATATATATATATATATATATAAACTAATTTAACTAACAAGGTTTGGAGGCTAATCTTCAGGTACCAGTCAGATGTGGGTTGTTGTAATGATACTATACTGAAGCACACCCCCTTGGGGTAATCCTCACACATTACCTTTTTGAAGGTGAACATTTACTCATACATGACAAATGAAGTTCTTTCAGCATGAAGCAATACCAGACCAAAATTCAAACTCAGGGAGGGCAGATGTTGCTTATTTTGTTCACTGTTAAATAATCCCTGGAACAGTGTCTAGAATATGGAAAGTGCTAAACACATAATTATTAAATAACTAGAGGCCCGGTGCATGAAATTCCTGCATGGGGGTGTGTGTCCCTCAGCCTCGCCTGCACCCTCTCCAATATGGGAACTCTAGAGGGATGTCCAACTGCCCATTTAGGCCTGCGATCAGGCCTAAACTGGCAGTCGAACTTCCCTCTCACAATCCAGGACTGCTCCCAACTGCTCACCTGCCTGCCTTCCTGATTGCCCCTAACCCCTTCTGCCTGCCAGCCTGATCACACCCTAACCACTCCCCTGCCAACCTTATTGATGCCTTACTGCTCCTCTACCAGCCTGTTTGTTTCTAACTGCCCTCCCCTGCAGGCTTGGCCACCCCTAATTGCCTTTAACTGTAGGCCTGGTCCACCCCTCCCCCCAATTTCTCTCCTCTGAAGGCCTGGGTCCCCCCCAAGTGCCCTTCCTTGGAGGCCTGGTCTCCCCCAACTTCCGTCCTCTGCTGGCCTGATCACCCCTAACTGCCTGCCCCTGCAGATTTGATCACCCCCAACTGCCCTTCTGTACAGGCCTGATCCCTCCCAACTTGCCTCCCCTGCTGGCCATCTTGTGGTGGCCATCTTGTGTCCACATGGGGGCAGCCATTTTGTGTGTTGGAGTGATGGTCAAGTTGCATATTACTTTTTTATATGATAGTATAGAGACCTCGTGCATAGGTGGGGGCCAGCTGGTTTGCTCTGAACGGTGTCCTGGATCAGGGTGAGACTTCCCTTGGGGCATGGGACAGCTTGGGCTGGAGGTCTGTGGTGGTTTGCAGGATGGCCACGCCCCCAGCAACCCAAGTGGAGGCTCTGGTATCTGGGATTTATTTATCTTATATAATTGAAACTTTGTAGCCTGGAGCGGAGCCAAGCCTTCTGCTAGCTCTGTGGCGGCAGCCATTTCTGTTGGGATTTATTTATCTTCCATAATTGAAACTTTGTAACCTTAAGCAGAGGCCAAGGCAGGCCAGGGTGTGTGCGAAGCTTAACTTCCTCCATCACTAGGAGCAACCCTAGCCTCCTGCTCTCTCCAGCTCCATGGCCACAGCCATTTTAGTTGGGATTTATTTATCTTCTATAATTAAAATTTTATAGCTTGGAGTGGAGACTTAGGCCATCCAGGGTGTGTGGAAAGCTTGGCTTCCTCCATCACCAGGGAAACCCAAGCCTTCCTCCTGCTCTCTTAGTGGCTATAGCCATCTTGGTTGGATAATTTGCATACTGGCTCCTTATTTGCTGGTGGGTGTGGCTTGTGGGCATGGTTTGTGGGTGTAGCAGAGGCACACTCAATTTGCATATTAATCTTTTATTAAATAGGATTGAATAAAAAATTAAAGAACAAGTGAGTACCTAGAAGTCCATTCATCTTGAAAAAATTCAGTCCATAATCATATTCATAAAGTTAGGTAAAATACACACACACATACACACACACCATTAGGGAACATTTTTCTTTCATTTCCACTTTCTAAATATGAGCATTTTGCTGTTGTATTCTTATACTTCCATCTCATAAAACTGTACTTTTTTTTGCTCACATTTTGTGATCAAAGAAAGTCTTCCATGATCCCATGTGTTAATATAGCCTCAAAGACTATCTTAATTCAGTTTTTATAATTTAGTCTATTTCTATAGAATACCAATTTCCATTTTCTGGAGGAATTTATTCAATTCAGTAGGGTCACCATGGACTAAGCAAGTATTTGTATATGTGCTCAGAATACTAATGTATTCACTGTGTAGGTATTAGTTTCTGGCACAGTGTCTAACCTATTAGTAATTAATACAAATTAAATTACAGTTTGTGTTCATAATCAACAGAAATTTCAACTATTACTCTATTTTAAATACACATTAGATAACAGAAGACAATAGAACGAACAATTAAAATAAACTGAGAGACTAGATGTAAATGTAATATAAGTGTGAATTTGGGCCACTAAATAAAATGATTGATGCAATCTCTGGAAATAATTACTATTATTTTCTCTTTAAATAAATTTGTACTTATTTGTATAATTTGTAGTAAAATGTATGCTATAGCAAATAATCTTCACATCTCATTTTGGCATGAGAAATTTTATAAAACCATTATGATATAAAAATTATTATATTTTTGTCATTTGACTCCAGATGAATACAAAATAAACTCTTGTTAAAATATTTTCTTCATGGTTTTAAACACAAATATGTAAGGTCAGTATAATTGCAAGAAAATATTTACCAACAGCCCAAATTAATTATAAACAGGAGAATGGAATGTCCTTAATGGATAATTTCCTATATTATATGACACTTATTAAAGAGCCATCAAAGAAAACTGCTCATTAATTGTGCATTAAGAAATTATCCCTAAATCTTTGCTAATTTCGTTTTGAAAGATTCAGCCATGACTCCCATAAGATAGCAGAAAATGTAACTCAAAAAGGAAATAATGCCAATTGTGTTCTCATAAATTTCTTCCCAATAAACACTTTCTTACATACTTCACTTGCTTTGTCTCATCTTTAGCATTAAAGAGGAGCAGTTGGAAAACAAATGTGCAGTGTTGCACTCCATGCTTGGCTTATAAAAATAAATTATCAGTTAAGAGAGAGCTTTATTCTGTCAGCTACACAGAAGCGGGTAAGTGATCAAATTATTGAGCAGGAAATACATGGATAAAAAGTACTAATGAAAACCAGGTGTTTTATGAGATTCATTTAAAAATTATGCATGTCAATATACTACCTATAAAAATGCTTTTAGTAATGTAACTATTGTGCACAGCAAGGAAATAATACAGTAACAAATTATCTATAATGGTTAGCCCATTGGGACACCAATATTTATAAGTAGTAGAAGCCATACTAACAAAAGAAGAAATTTGATCTGCCTGAGTTGGACTTGGTACTGCTTTTATTTATTTTTAATTTTTAAAATCTTCATTGTTGAACATGTACTCCCACCCTTTCCACCATTGACCTGTTCTAGCTTACCATATCAGTGGAATCTATTCCATATTTGATGCTTGTCTTTCTCTGACTGACTTGTTACACTTAGCATAATACTCTCCAGGCTCCTCCGTGCTGTCACAAAGTGTAAGAGATCCCTTTTACTGCTGCATAGTATTCCATTGTGTAAATGCACCACAGCTTTTTTCATTTCCATTCGCCTGGAAACCCTTTTTCCATCCCTTCACCCTCAGTCTGTGTGTGTCTTTTATTCTAAGATGGGTTTTTTGTAGACAGCAGATATATGGTCTTGTTTTCTTATCCAATTTGTTACCCTATGTCTTTTGATTGGGGCATTTAACCCATTTACATTTAAAGTTATTGATAGGTACTTATTTGTCACCATTTTTTATTATTTTTTAAAAATATATATTTTATTTATTTTTCACAAAGAGGTGGAGAGAGGGATAGAGAGTTAGAAACATTGATGAGAGAAAAACAGCAATCAGCTGCCTTCTGCACACCCCCTATTGGGGATGTGCCTGCAACCAAGGTACATGCCCTTGACCAGAATAGAACCCGGGACCTTTCAGTCCTCAGGCCAATGCTCTATCCACTGAGCCAAACTGGTTTAAGCCATTTTTTATTCTTTACCCCTGTGTTCCTTCTTTGCTTCCTATTTCTTTTTTTTCTTACAGCAGACCCTTTAGCATTTCTTGCATTGCTAGTTTGGTGGTAACAAATTCCCTTAGCCTTTTCTGTCTGTGAAGCTCCTGATTTCACCTTCAATTTTGATTGATAGCCTTGCTGGGTACAATATTCTTGAATTCAGACCCTTCCTTTGCATGACTTTGTATATTTCATTCCATTCCCTTCTGGCCTGATGTGTTTCTGTTGAGAAATCAGTCACTAGTCTGATGGGGGATCTGTTGTAGGTAACTTTCTGTCTTTCTCTGGCCGCTTTTAAGATTCTTATTTCATCATAGATGTTTGCCAATTTAATTATAATGTGCCTTGTCATCAGTCTTTTGGGGTTCATTTTGCTTGGGACTCTGAGAGCTTCTTATATTTGTGAGGGTGTTTTCTTCCCTATATCAAGGAAATTTTCTGTCATTATTTCTTCAAACAGGTTTTCTACTCCTTGATTAGTTTCCTCTCCTTCTGTAAATCTTATATGCGAATGTTGTTTTGTTTCATGTTGCCCCAAAGTTCCCTTGGACTCTCCTCCTGCTTTTTATTTATTTATTTATTTTCTAGAAGCTGCTTTACTTGGATATTTTTTTCCTACCTTGTCTTCTAGCTCACTGACACGGTCCTCTGCTTCTTCTAGTCTACTGTTGATGCTTTCTATTGAGTTCTTTACAGCAGCAATATCATTTTTCATTTCTTCTTGGTCCTTCTTCATTTCCTCTTGGTGTTTATTCATGTAGTTGATTTTGTCTTCCATTATTTTCAGCCACCTTATGACCATTTCTCTGAATTCTTTCTCTGACAGGTGTGCTTTCCTCTATTTCTTTTACTTCTTTTTTCTGGTGATGCCTGCTTTTCTTTCATATG
Organism: Pipistrellus kuhlii; assembly: GCF_014108245.1. NCBI lineage: Eukaryota > Metazoa > Chordata > Mammalia > Chiroptera > Vespertilionidae > Pipistrellus > Pipistrellus kuhlii. The sequence goes on from NW_023425584.1 coordinate 55,568,059, forward strand.
CCGGCTGTTTCTTTGTCTTTCCATGGTCTCTCTTCTCTGGATGTCTGATTATGTAGTTCTCTCTCTCTTATCTCAGGAGAAATCTGACCTTTGTGTGGTGGAGTGTAGAGCTCCTCTGAATCTGTGTGTTTGTTCTAATTGGGTGTTCTGGTGCTCACAGCTGTTTGGTGGTTGCCACAGTTGTAGATTTTCAAGCTTATGATAACATCCACTTTCCTTTTCAAGATGGCATGGTCTCTGCATCTGAGCCCGTAGCTCTGGGAGGGGAGGGAATCCGCAGCAGTGGGGGCTGACCAGTCAGGGGAACCCTGTCCAGCCATCCTCCACCTTCTCCTGGAGTATAGCTGTCCCTTAACTCGCCAACAAATACTCCCATGTCACCCTCAACTGTTCTTTCTTTCTGCTCTGGGACAAAGCTCGGGACCCTTTTGTCTATTCTGTCACCATTTTTCTTCTTCTTCCACCACAGCTCTTTTATCCACTCATCTACTGATGGGACTTGGGCTGTTTATAGATCTTAGAAACAGCAGTTACACTGCTATGAACATAGGGTGCATACATTCTTTCTGACTGGTGTTTCTGGTTCCTTAGGATAAATTTCTGGATGGGGGATCACTTGGGCAACCAAGGAAACTGAGGAGAAAAGTGCCTCTTTTAGAGTTTTTATTCTAATCTTGCAAGTGGGCTGTCTATCTATTTATCTGCCTGTCTGCCTATGTATCTATCATTTTTTGTTGTGCAATTATGTCTTGCTTTGTTTTTTTCTGAGATACTCATTGTCCTCATTACTTTAACACTTAGCAACTACTTAAAATGTGATAAGCAATATATAAAATTAAAGAATAGAGGAGGTAAACATGAGGAAAAACCCCCAACAATTAACAGTAATTTGATACTAGGGAATATAAAATTTTGGTGTCACCAGAGTAGTACTAAAAGAAGATAGTTTCCCATGAAATGTAGAATGAGAATTGTAACTTCCTTCTATTACTTTTGGTTACTTAAGCAATTTGAGGCAAGGAATATAATGGGGAGCCATGAGATGATTTCCATTTTATCAATTTCAGAAAATTTTGTGGAAGTGATGTCTAATATTGTTCCAGATATTAGTGTGAACTTTACATACGCATCTTTAAGGATTCTCTATTAGCAACTTACAATTACCGCAGACCATAAATTATATATTTACTTTTTTTCAATTGTAAGAAGTCCATTCATTGACAGTTGTTTTAAATAATGCAATTTGGATAATAAAGAATCCCTTCATTATTCATGGCATTTCTAACTTATCAAACTTTTTAGCATTTATTAAGGGGAAAATGCAGTGCACTTTACCCTAAAATGATGTTGAAAGTAAATTTGCTTTTGTTGGTGATTTAGAAAGTTGTCATAAAATTAAATAAAAATTAAATACTTTTAACTAAGGAGACTGAATTTAAAATCAAAATTATAAAGCAAAAAAAGAGACTTTAAAACCTTTAACATTATAATAATATACACAGGGGTGAGAAATAATAGGTCTACAGTTGTGAATAAGTGAAATACAGTTAATAAAGCTACTGTAATAATCATAACTTGAATCTTTTAATAAGAACAGTAGTAAATCTACTTTTGTACTCATTATGTTTTCCTTAGGATAAGTTATCTAATTAGCTAAGATGAGCAACAAAATATTTTGCTGATATTAAACTGTTAATACACGTATTTGGAATATGTTTGTGTATATTCCAAATAGAGCTTACTCTAAAAACAAACAAACACACAAACAAACAAAAAACTAGAAAAGTATGGATGTTAACTCACCAATAGATGGCAGTAGGAGTTTATATTTTAAGTTACTAGAAGGAATTTGGCATCTATTCCAATACTGCAATATTCCACTGAAATCAATGTTGATTTGAAATTGTCATATTGAACTTCAACCAATAATATTCATCAAGGTTTAATATATATATACATATATATATGTTTTTGTGTGTGTATGTATTATACACACACACACACAAACACATATATATCAATGTATCTACCTGTCTATCTATATATTGTATTAGATATCTGTTACTGTATAACAAATTACCTCAAAATTTAGTTTCTGAGGTTCAGGAATCCAGCCATGACTCAGCTGGGTGGTTCTGCCTCAGTGCCTCCTGTGTGAGACTTAAGTTGTCAGAAAGCGACACAGTCACTGAAGGGCCTGCCTGGGCAGTCTAGTCCAAACTCTTCCTGACAGCTGGCTGATTGCAAGAGGTTTCAGTTCCTTTGCTATGTGGGTTCCTCGATAGGACTACTCATATGGCATGGATGCTGGCTTTCCCAGACTAGGTTAAGAAAGAAAGAGAGAAAATGAGAGCACAAGCAAGCAAGAAAGTCCAAAAGAAAACTCCGTCCAGCCTTTATAACCCGACCTCAGGAGTGGCATACTGCCACTTATGTTCTATTGGTCAGTAGACCTATACTGCTATAGTTTGGAAGATGATTATGCCAGGGTAGTGTGAGTGCCACGTGGGAATGGAAAGATCCAGTGGTTGGTTAAATTCATCCTAAATTTTGTCATTCTCATGTCATTTAATATTTCTATTCTTATAATCATAAATACTTTTTCTATTTCTCTACTTGATATATTTTCATTAACTTCCTTCTTTATTTGCATCCATCAACATCTGTCATGAACAGAGTGACGTACATAACTATGTTTTAAAAGTCTGACTTCTTGTTTGGGATTATATTAAAACTTTTGGAAATAGACTGACAGAGAAAACAGTGTTTATTACTCACTGTTGCAATAGCATCTTCTACCACAGAGGATAATATCTAGAATAAAAATCCTCCTAGATTTCTAATTTATCTTAGTCTATCTATGAAGACTTTCATTTACTAGGTAATGTGTGCCAATGTCTCTTTAGAATTAAATTAATATTTTATTAAAAAACAGTAGTTATTACAGATAAAGTGAATGCAATTTGATTGGGAGGGTGAGAACACAGGTATAAAACTTTTAAAGTATCACTTCAATGTATTATAATACAGCTGAAAATGTTTTTAAACAAAACTGTGATATTAATGGGATAGTGTTGAGATAATGATAATAAACAAAATAAAGTGTAGAAAGGAGTGGAAGAAAGTCCTTAATTGTTAAGAAAAAAGAATAATTGAATTTGAAAGTGTTTTCTGGTTAATAGATTATCTCTCTCAGGGTTCAGTGGAGGAAACCAACAAATTGGGTGCTTACAAATTCATTGTAATTTTTCAGGGAGAGTTCTGGTCTTGGTTATCCTGGAAAGATTCCCAGAACCCTTTAAAATGACCAACAGAGAAGCTTCAAAGTGGAACACAATATAATAGGTATGAGAAAGCTACAAAAAAAAACAACCAAACAAACAAACACACACACACACACACAAAACAAAACAAAACAAAACAAAACAAAAAACAAAAAACAAACCAAAAAACTTCTGAGATTAAAAATTTACCACTGAATTTGTGATTTATTAATATGAAAGATAGAATACAATTGTTTCTAAACACCTATGAAGCTACAAATTGGACACTTCAGTGACAAAATAAAAACTTCCACATCTGCACAATCTTTTTTTTTTTTTTAAAGTATATTTTATTGATTTTTGTACAGGGAGGAAGGGAGAGGGATAGAGAGTTGGAAACATCGATGAGAGAGAGTCATCGATCAGCTGCCTCTTGCACACCCCCTACTGGGGATATGCCCGCAACCAAGGTACATGCCCTTGACCGGAATCAAACCCGGGACCCTTCAGTCCCCAAGGCGACGCTCCATCCATTGAGACAAACTGGTTTCGGCCACATCTGCACAATCTTGCAAAAAGAAAATATTAAAAAAAAATTGAATGCCATAAAAACTTCTGTTTTATTTCACATTTTACATCTCCTGTGAATGCATACAAATGCCAGTTCTTGATACATAAAAAATCCTACCTATATCAGCACCTGAGAAATATCGTGTTCCTTTTCCAGATCCTGTAGACATTAGGAGGTGTCAAGCATGGATGTTAAATTGCAGTCTACCATATGTGGCATGCCAAGTATTTCTGTTTTGAATATGAAGTAATGTTTTCCCTATCTACAGACTCTATTTTTCTCTTTGGCAATTTCCCTTCCCTGCATTGCTCTAGAATTAGGTGAAATATACTCCATGTTTTTGTTACAACCAGATTGTAGTAGCACACTCAATAAAAATAGATTTTAATATCCTCTGTTTGAACAAATAGCACTCTTCCTCCTTGAAGAATAATCAGTCTATTAAGAGGGATACATGTTGAAAAATCAAATGAATCCTTGATGCCCAGGGCAAAGCTGGCCTCTCTAGAAAATATTTTCTCTTTAACAATATCTATACCCAAAAATATATGAGAAAAATTAATATATACAGATTCCTGAGCATTTATTATGAAATTCTGGTCACTAGTTATTATAATAACATGATAAAATTTATATTGTCATTACCATTAGACACAGAAGCTTAGAAACTGTAAACAACTAGCCTAAGAATATATAGTAACCAAGCTAAGGATCCATTATAACAATCCAGGTTTCATTCTATTGCATCATGGTCACCAGTATAGGCTCTTTCTAAAGATTTTGTGTCATATTGAAAATTTTAAAATATTTAATATGTATTAAATATAGTTTGTATTCCTTATGGGATCTCAAACTTTTCCTAAGTGGAAACTACCTCTTGTGATTAAACTTTCCTAGTACTACTAGATGTGAGAAATGAAAAGGGGAGTAGGAAATGCGAGGGTGAAAAACAAATATGTAAATTTTAATCTAAACAGTTTGCTATTTACATAATACTATTTTAATAGATGTTTCTCCCACACTATGCAGAGAATAGTAAGTCAGGTAGTCACTGCTTTTGGCTGCATGAAACTGATATGAACAACTTAATATCATTAATACACGGTTTATTTTCCTTGTGTAACAGTAAGAACAAGGAAAACTGGTTCAGGGCTGGTGTGTTCATCCCTTTCTGCCATTTTTAGCATATGATTGCTTCCCCTCACAGTTGTAATTTGGCTGCTCCCCTTCTGGCCATCCCATCTGTCCCCTAGGCAGGCAGCCAGGAAAAGGGCAAATGATGAAGAGCAGAGTGTAGGAGGTAAAGAGAGAAGTCAGCTGAACCTGTTCTCTTTTTAATAGCCTGTCCAACAGTCCTATACAGCAACATTTGCTCATATTTTATTCATCAGGACTACATGTCATGGCTACATGTCACATGTGAAAGATATGATCAGTGAGATTCCTAACTGAGGGTTTAGTTTGGAATAGAAGGAGATTTTTTAGTAAATAAATAACAAATGAGTATTATCCTAAAATGTTACATAGCTATCTAGCTTTCTAAGACCTTGAAAAACCAAATATTTTAATTGGGTGTGTTTCTGTTCTGTAAATACCAAAATTCTTATAATAAAGGAAAGGGAGAATGGATTTTTGAAAGGCCAATAGCACTGACTGTAAAACTTGGTTAGTACTATGATGATCCTAAAACAAAGGATCTAGGATTATCCTATATAATAAAGGGCTAATATGCAAATGGTCATCACACCCTCATGTCTTTACACCTTTATAGCTCAGACACTCAACACTTGTGAGAGAGAGGAATAGGGACCAGCCAGGCACAAATGAGCTCGTGAGAGAGGAATGGGGACCAGCCAGGCTGCGGCCCTGGAAAGGGACAAGCTGCTTGCTTTGTGTCCCCGGGCGCCTGTGGCTGTAGTCTGGGCAAAGGCGCCTGCCCATTGTCCCCTGCAGCTGCAGCTAGCCCAGGTGAAGCCAGCCTGGGCCCTGGGGGCCTGCCACTGGCCAGAGGGAGGGAAGCCTGGGTCCCAGATCTGCAACTGGCAGAGGAGGGAATCCTGAGACCTGGGTGCAGGGCAAGGCAGAGTTGGTTAGGGACAATCAGGCCAGCAGGGGAATAGTTAGGGGTGATCAGGTCAGTAGGGGAGAAGTTAGGGGTGATCAGGCAGGCAAGTGAATGGTTAGGAGCCAGTAGTCCCGGATTGGAGAGGCAGTTGGACATCCCTTGAGTGGTCCAGGATTGGAGAGGGTGCAGGCCAGGCTGAATTTTGTATGAATTTTGTGCACCAGGTCTCTAGGAGATTAATAATCCAGTTATAGCTAAAATAACCCCTATTTAAAATTCTCATCTTGATAATTTTTTTAAGTGTATAGTCCATATCCTACTATGCTAAATTTTTTCTATACTTTTTCTTTTCATCTTAAAAGGGAAATATTTTAAAATAAAGGAAATATTTACATTCAAAGAAAAATAAATGCCATCTTAGAACAAGTTTGGGGATCTATTTCAGTACAAGTTTCTGTATTTACTGTCACTGGAGGAAGGGACTGCATTGATTAGAGTAGTGGCTATTAAAACTTTTATCCAGAAGTGAGATCTTTCACTGCTAAAAACATTTTATTGTCCAAAGCAAGTCACATAGTCATGCTAAACAAAGAGGATACTAAAGTAGATGTGGTCTTAAATGGTTTGGCCCAGTGTATAGAGCATTGGCCTGTGGACGGTCCCAGGTTCTATTCTGGTCAAGGGCATGTACCTTGGTTGTGGGCACATCCCCAATAGAAGGTGTGCAGGAGGCAGCTGATTGATGTTTCTCTCATCAATGTTTCTAACTCTCTATTCCTCTCCCTTCCACTCTGTAAAAAAAATCAATAAAAATATATTTAAAAACAATTTTTAAAAAGTAGATGTGGAAGCATCATAATAACGAGCATATGTTTCCTGCCTTTTTAAAGCCACTATGTTAGAAACTCCATGAGAATAAATAAAATACCTTTATTGCAAAGTTGGAAAGTGAAGTGTGCTATGAAATGGCACAGAATAGAGGCTCACTGAACAGTTGGCAACTGCTTCAATAATCAGGTAATGAAATGATGTATAAAATAATCTTTGTGAATTTAGCAATATAGTCTAAGTAACTTGGTGCATATATTATAGAAGTAAGGTTCTTTGTACAGGCTGGAATAAGAAGCCCCATGAAAAGTATTTTATTAGTTTACCAATATTATTGAAAACATTCATTTTTCTAAGAATTGTGTATTTGGCATTGGATTGTCATTGGGTTCATAGACAAACATGGAGAGAAGCATGCCCCCTGGATTCATGGAAATTATTGTCAAGTGGGGGTAGAGTGTGGTAGTATAATATAAAGCTATAGGAGATAAAAAAAAATATCAACCAGAATTTTGCAGTGAAAACAAAATAAAATCTTGACCACATCTAAATAGGAAGAAGAATTTTATATCATGAATTTCTGTGTATCATTTAGATTTAGTACATGTATACTAAGATGTGTACTATTATCTATATAGTTTTCATTTCTTCAGGCTTCAAAAAAGTTGCAATTTAAAAAAAATAAAATTAAGAATTAAAGGACCCTTCTGGGTATTTGTATAAAGGCCTAGTACAGTCAAACCTTGGTTCTCAATCTTTCCCATCTTGAACCATTTGGTTCTGGACCAAGTTGTTTACAGGACTGGGGGTCGGGGGAAATGGGATGTCTCAGTTGTAGAACAAAACATTGGTTCTTGACCAGACAATCCTTTATGCTGATATCTGTATGCTCAGTCACACATCTGTCAGGTAACAAATAAAGGAGATAATGCGTGAGTACTGAGTCAGTTTACTGTAAAACCTTGTGTTATTTACGTCTCTGGAAATAGTGCTGTGAATAGTTTTATATGTTTGTTTTTGTTTTTTGTTTTACTTATGTTGCTGCTTATTATTATTAAATACATACAGTAAGTCACCATTTTTTTTACCATGCATTTCATTTCCTTTTTATTAAAATTTCATATATGTGTTATGTATTTTTTTTTGTTCTTAAAGAGTTAATTTATAAACATTACTATAGATTAGACATGTACTACATATAAGAAAGGTTTAAAAAGGAATCATTTGGGGGCCTGGAGTGGATTCATTCAAGTTACATGATTTATTTTTATTTTTTATTTTGTTTTATCATCACTATCCCCTCTCTGCCCTCTTCCACTCCACCCACCTCCTCCCCACCCCACTATCACCAAACTGTTGTTCATGTCCATGAGTTCTCTCCCTTTCTCTTTTTTTTCTGTTTTATTCAATCCCTCCACCTCCCTACCAACATTCCCCCAACACAACAGAGCTGGGGGAAAATGATTTGGATTTCTAACAAATCAATTCTAAAACAGCCTTTTGGAACAAATTAAGTTCAAGAACTGAAGTTCCTCTGTAGATTATTTATGGTTATTATAACCGAAGTAGGCACAATTATGGAAAAAATATTCACTAGATACTGATTTAAAATTTTATACATGTAAATGTGTTGCATATTACATGTACAGATATCCACATGATTCTAAGGAAATTAGAGCTAGTAAGAAAACATTTAAACAATTCATAAAGGGATTTTAATTATTTTAAAAATGTTGATTTTTGAATTATTAGCAGAAATGAATAATCTTAAAATTTTAAGCAACTACCTTTCATATTTAAGAAAGCAGAATGAAATGGCCTTAACATGCGACAATAGAGATTTAAGTATATCCTAAGAAAAAAGTACTGACAGAGCCTGCCTAAGCATAGAATATGTAGCACTGACGAGCTCATTGCTTTTAGCAATGATAGGGCTATGTAAATAAACATATCTAATGAACAGGTATTGATATATTTCTAGAGTATATATACATACATGAAAATAATAAACTTACCAAAAAAAAAAAAAAAAGCCCAGGTAGTGGGAACATTTGGATTAACATTGAAATAAGAAAAGGGGGAAAAGAGAAAAAACAAGAAATTATGTTGCTGTTTAAATATAAGACACTAACGAGCAACATAAACTCACCTAATTATTTATTTATTTACTTGTTTGTTTGTTTATTCATTTATTATTTACTATATTTTATTGATTTTTTTACAGAAAGGAAGAGAGAGGGATAGAGAGTTAGAAACATCAATGAGAGAGAATCATCAATCAGCTGCCCTTGACTGGAATAGAACCTGGGACCTTTCAGTCCACAGGCTGATCCTGTATCCACTGAGCTAAACCAGTTTCGGTGACCTGGTGATTTTTTTTTATTGCCCATTAAATTATTTCAGATTCATAGTCTAAAAGGTAAGTAATTAAGAAATAGGTGAGTCAAATAGTTATTGGTTTGCATAAACTCTTGTCAATAGAAGGATAAACAGTTGAAGCAAAAACTAAATAGAAATAGAAGTGACAGAATGTTTAGAAATTTATAATATCGTACGAGGCAATGAAATTCATAGAAGAAAATAACAGTAAAAATTGTTCAACTATATGCCCAAGATTTAAGAAAGTTCATTTAGGTGATGTCAACCTTACTCATCTAGAATTTACTAAATAAGTAAAAGGTAAGAGATATTTTTTATTTCACTAGAAATAAATATTTTTCAGGCTGCTATAATTTTCCAGAATAAAATAGTTTTCTGAAAAGTAATGGGCTAAATGTGTTTTTAAAGAAGTTGAATTAGGATTATAAAAGTACATACAGACTATAATTTGAAGTGGGAATTGGACTATATGATCCTGTATTTATGAAGGACAAAAATTAATAATTGCTGGAAAAAGTTTTATTTTAATTTATTATGAGCTACCATTGATTTTAGGTAATGAAATAACATTTTTAAAATTAAAGACAATGTTTTCAAATTCCCTACAGTTCTTCCAAAAAATAATCCTAAATCTGCTAATTTCTTCTCTATTGTTTTTACCTGGTCCACATATTAATCTTTCACTTAATTGCACTTGACATAATCCAATCATCTTCTGTATCTTAGTTAGCCAGAATCAAGATTCTATACTATAGTCAAAATTATGTCACTACCTTGATTAAAAATTCTCAGTAGCTTCTCCTAGTGTTTGGTATACAAGCATATTTCTACAAGGGGTGTGTCCCTGCCTAAGTCCAGCCATTTCTCTTTTGCTCACTATAGGTAAGTCACACTGGCCTGCTTTCAGTTTTCTGTATGAAATAAGCTCTTTCCAGGTGTATATGTTCTCTCTTATACTTTTGAAAAACACACTCTGTCCCTTATTATCTGGCAAGTCTTTATCCTACAAATGTCCCAAAGAGGTACTTTATGAAATCTAATATAAATTATTTGCTTTGTGAATTTTCTCATAAATCTGTCATTTTGGAAACATATTATGTGTATATATTATTATTCTTAATAATATATAAACATAGTAGCATATATATTTTGGTATAGTAAATGCCAGCAAGAAAAATTTCTTTTAATTCAAGAAAAATTTCAAATTATGACAAGTTTGGCTCTGGTGAGCAAAATAGTTTTTATAGATATAAATACTTTTAAACTATGGACACAATTTTTAAAAGAACTATGTGAAGACACTGGTGGGTGAAGAAAAGCCTTGAGAAACTGGAGAGGATTTATCCTCAAACAAAGGTTTCTCTACTGTGGGAATTATGTAGTGTGCAGCATTCCCACTAGGATATCCTGTCCGCGGTGGGTGAATAGGATGCAATCAGGAAGTGTCAGCCACCCTGGTGAAAGAAAGGCTCAGAGAAGTTGAGACAGCCACTATACAGTGTATAGAAATTGAGGGAGATCTGAAAGGAGGGTGAAACAATGCAAGAATCCCAAAACTGGGTATAAACTCACCTTAGATCTTAGTTGAACAATGAACTATGCACATCAGAGTGAGATTACAGGAGTCCAAGGGGAACAACAGATGGTGCTGAAAGAGAGCAGTTATAGTATTTTAGCTGCACCTCAAAGCATAGGAGACACTGTTTAGAATTTGAACCCAACCTGGTGGTGATTGGTACAGAAGTTGGGCTTTGTCTTTCACCCAAAAGGACCATGTCCTGAGAGTCAAAGTTCAGCCTGTGATTAATTACACAGTGAAATAATAGACTCATCTAAATAAAACCCACAAGTTCAAGGGTATTCATCTTAATAATTTATTTGTTAGAATAAAACTCAGATAACAGAAATTGCCTTTGTAACTCATCTGCCACAATGTTAAGATTTCTAGAAGTTCTAGAATAAGTTTGGGGAAAAAAATAAAAAAGCCACAGTGGTAGAAATTAGAAGTGGTTTGTAGGGTGAGGGAGATTCTTAACTAGATAAGGGCATAAAAGAACTTGGTGACAGTGATAATATTCTTTATAATATTAACCTGGATGTTGCTTATACAGGTATATTTGTCAAAATTCATCAAGCATTGTACTTAAAACCTATAAATTTAACTTATGTTACACCTAAAATGAATAGGTTAATGAATTAATTTTCCCTAGTTTGTGAATGATATATAGAAGTAATTTTTCATATTCATTGCTCATGAGTTATAAAAAATAGACCTAAAATCACAATTTTGACATGAGCAAAATTTCTTTGTTTGCTTTCCCCTTATACACAAATAGCTCTCCAATATTTCCATATCCCAATTTAGCCATTCTTTCTTTTAGTATTACTATCTTCTAAGTTAGAGCAATAACACCATCTTCTCCCTTTGATTTGAATGTAAATGACATAAAGGTGTGACAATAAATACATTATGGATCAGTAATTCAGTGATTCTCACTCATGCTATGTTTTGGATCACTGAACTAAGCATCCATTTCACAATGAACTGCCTTCTGCTCGCTGCTGCATTTTTCACTCTTCAGGTCCCTCCTAATATACAGAGATAATGGAAATTAAATCTGTTCTAGTCTGGCACATACATGGACTACATATAGTACATAAAGTGTTTCATTTTCATAGTGAAACTCTGTAGAGTTAAAATTCTCCAGCTTAAAAAGGAGAGGGGAAAAAAGTACACAATTCTCTCCTCACCAAAACAGCACAGCATTGTTGTTCAGATCCAAGCAAAGAATCTTCAAAATAAACCATGGACTGTTGATTTACATATTTTGCTTTGATTGAGGATCTTTAAAGCTTGTATTTTATACACAGAAATACTGAATTTTATGTCTAAAGAAAAGTTCAAGAAGTATGTCACATAGTGGAATTTATCTTTTTAATAGATCTTTTGTGTTTCATATCAAATATCTAATCTATATGTAGACTATCCTATCTAATAAAAGAGTAATATGCAAATTGACAGTCACTCCAACATATAATGTGGCCACCCCCAGGTGGTCAAAGATGGCTGCCCCCATGTGGACACAAGATGGCCACCACAAAATGGCTAGCATGGGAGGGCAGTTGTGGGTGAGTAGGCCAGCAGAGGAGGGCATTTGGGGAGACCAGGCCTGCAGGAGAGGGCAGTTGGAGGGGACCAGGTCTACATATTAGGGCAGTTGGGAGGGACCAGGCCTGCAAGGTAGGGCAGTTGAGGGGGACCAGGCCTACAGGGTAGGGCAGTTGTGGGGAACCAGGCCATCAGGGGAGGGCAGTTAGAGGCGATTGGGCTGGCATGGGAGCAGTTAGGCATCAATCAGGCTGGTAGGGGAGTTGTTAGATGTGATCAGGCTGGCAGGCAGAAGCAGTTAGACACAATCAGTCAGGCAAGCAGGCAAACAGTTGGGAGCCTGCAGTCCTAGATTATGAGGGGGATGTCTGACTGCCTATTTAGGCCGGATCACACCAGGGTTGGGCCTAAACAGGAAGTTGAACATCCCTTTAGGAGTCCCATACTGGAGAGGGTGCAGGCTAGGCTGAGGGACACCTCTGCCCCCATGCATGAATTTCATGCACTGGGTCTCTAATGTTTTGATAACTTTCATTTTAATACAGAAAGGTATAAAGACTAATAAATAATTTCATCAACTTCTCTATGTCTCACAAATGAAATAACATTCTAGTACTTTTGGTAAAAAGTACATTGATGTGCATGTATTTATAAATCTTTTATTTTGACACAAATTTATTGACAGATAAAACTCCAGTGTAAGCATGAATGATTTTAAGTTCTTAACACCTCCCCTAGAATCAAAATGCATTTAGAAGTTCTTGGGTTTCAAAATTTTTGACTTCTTAGTTTTACAGAATAAAGAACTTTATAGATTAAAGATGATTTATGCCAAAGCCTTAATTTTATGAGAAGTTGAAACCTGTATTCCCAGAGTAATGAAGTAAACTGCCAGCTCATAGAAAATCAAACAGTAAAATAGAACTCAAATAGCATTTTCCAGTAACATACATCTTAGACTCTGAACATTTAAGCAATTTCTTGTGTAATTCTCTATGCTTCAGGTTTTGCCTTTCATATGATATGCTCTGAGCAAATCCAAGCCTTCGCATAAATCTAGAACTAATTCACTTATGTGCATTCACATTCTGACCTGGAACACAGCTCAGATGAAAGAGAGGGATGATTGGATATGGTTTATGCTGCATGAAATTTAAATAGAGATGCATCAAAAAAATATTTCCTTAGAGTTGGTGAAGCTTTTATTACATTACCTGCTCAAAGATTATTTTCTAATGAGAAAACATTTTTATTTCCATCTCTATCTATAGACTTAATTCTTGCTAGCAGCACAGAACTTACAAATTATAGGCTTTAGTATTTTTAGATATATTACATGGGCTTAGTAAAATATTATTCGAATCACCTTCACCTCAATTCATAATACTGTTCTCTGAATTTTTATTTTTTATTGTGGTCAGATACTTCTCCTATATAAAGAATATGTTTAGAGAACATAACATACATATATCAAATGAATTTGTATTTGATGCAAAATTTAACTCATCTTTTTTAGTATCTTTACTGAAGTGCAGATGTTGGGGACAATATTTTTCTATTCCTTTTAAGATTTACATTTCTTTAGACACTCTGCATATATTTATCTTTTAAGAGTTAAATATCAGCTCTTAGTCTATAAGCCAGTGGGTCGTAATAATTCAGTAATAATTATTGGTGTTTTCTCTCCCTAGGCTTTCGAACATGACAAGTGTTTTTTGCCATTAGATATGACACTATTTTAGTCAATGGTCTTCAACTGGAGACAGAATTTACTGTGTATTCTATGTTTTCCAACTATTGTATTATTGGATAGTCTCTATTGTTATTTTTTTGTGAGACTGTGTCCTATATGATCCATCATTTGTTCTTTTTCTGCTGTATTTAGATATTTGTTTTATTGTGTGTGGTATTTTTTTAATTTCTACATTTTCTCTCCTTGGCTAAAATCCACCCCATTATTCCAAAATAAAGTAACTCTCTCTTCAAGTACAAGGAAGAAGGAGTTATATTCTCTCTGAAAGAATGAGATATTCTTTCAGAGAGAATATAAGAAAAGGAATTGAAAACTGTGTGGCTATTTTTTTAATGTGAAGATTTTTTGAGTTAAAAATGTACTATTTTTTTCTCCATATAGTTCTCTAAGAAATCGAGAACAGAAATCAAGCTATTGCTATATAGATATTATATTCATGTATGTTACTTTTATTTAAAAACAAACAAACAAACTAACTAACTAACAAAGAAATGTGTGGTAGTAGCCGTGAACTCTTGAAAAAAGCATGATGGTTAATTTTATGTATTAACTTATCTAGGCAATGGTGCCTATATATTGTAGTAGGCCAAATGTTATTTTGTTTGTTGAAGACTGGGGAGTGTTGGGGAGGGAGGGAAATAGAGCAGCCAAAGGACTTGTACGCATGAATAAAGCACACCAATGAACACAAGACACTGTGGGGGAGGGGTGTTGGGTGAAAGCATATAAAAGGGGGTAGGGGTGGCTGGGGTAAGGTCAGTGGGAAAAATAGGAGATATATGTACTAATATATGTAATACTTTAAACAATGAAATATTAAAAATAAAATAAAACATATTTTTTAATGAAATTAACTTTTTAATTGATGACTTAGAGTCATATGTGGAGTTTCTCATCCTATCAATGTGAAAGCCTTAACAGGACAAAGACTGACCTTTCCAGAGTAAGAAGGTATTCTGCTGTAAACTGTTTGGACTCTGCAACTCTTCCCTAGGTTTCTAGCTTGCTGGCCTACCCTGCCGATCTTGAATTTATAAGGCCTCCATAATCATATTACCCAATTTTCTTTCCCTTTGCAAAAATACGTTCTTATTGTTTTCAGAGAGGAAGGGAGAGGGAGAGAGAGAGTTAGAAACGTTAATCATAAGAGAGAACCACTGAAAGGCTGCCTTCTGCATACGCCACACTGGGAATCAAGCCAGAAACCTGGGCATATGCCCTGACTGGGAATCAAACTGTGACCTCTTGGTTCATAGGTAGATGCTCAACCTCTGAGCCACATTAGCTGGGCAGACCCAATTTCTTAAAGTCTCTCTCTCTTCACACACACACACACACACACACACACACACACAGTCTTTGAATAATGATGTTGAATAAGTTCTTACAGAGATTTGGGAATTAGTAATAAGAAATATTTTTAAAAACCATTAAAACACGATAAAAATTTAAAAGTACTGTTATATACCATATATATGCCAGATATATTATACATAATGTTTATACAAACTCTGTTTGGTCTGTTTTTCTGGATAACTAATGGAGAAAATATTGTCAAATTCAGTCATTAAAATTTTTATTAATATTTTCCTTGAAACCAACTTTTCAATCTTCATATTTTTAATGAGATGGGTAGTATTTCACACACAAATAGGCATGAAATTATTTTTATTTAAGTTGTAAATATGACCTGAAACTTTTTAAACTAAAAGTTTACATTTTAACTGAAAATTGAGTTGTTTTTGTAGAATCCTCCTTTTTCTTAAATGACCTTGCTCCCTTCTTTTGATTCATTTTTCTCAACCTCTGATGATAAAGGAGCTTTGCATCTCACCCAGGGACTCAAGAGAAAGTGTTATTAGCAGGAGTTTTCTATGAGAAAATTGCATTGAGCCATATGGGCTTTCCAGATTTCACTGTATTACAAATGGGAATTTCAAGAGGGTCAAGGGAAATAAACTACTCACACCCACAGTGGAGAATATTTGAGGCATCAGAGGAGGAAGATCAAGACAATATTAATGTCGGTGTTTTCTCTTTCAAAGATGCCTTTAGATTTTGCTCTGAAGATATGTGAGGAAATGTAAAAATTGTAACTTTTTATTGCATTTTGAAGAAATGTTATAATGAATGAAATTGTTGAAGGATTTAATGTAGCAGTAGAATAAAAAATAACCCAATTTTGATAAGAGAAAAAATATAGTATCTACTACAATTAACAGTTTTAAGTGGCCATGTATAGAGTTAAAAGCTTATTTAGCCTCTGGCATTTGCACAAGTAATTGCTTGCTTTGCCCATGCCATCGTGCCCTGCATTGCCATTAGAATCATTAATTGCCTATTTGCCTGTTTCAATTTGTACAGATGTCATAGCAGTAATTAGATATCCTGCTCATTTCCCTCCATAATTGTCTAATTTTATTTCATTCATTCTAAAAATTTAAGACTATTCAATTTTATCCAAGTCATATTCCTCTGTTTAGCTAATATTGATCACATAAGCATAGATTGATTTTATCATATTTCTTGTGAATAATCCTTACATCTCCAAAGGTTCAATTCAACATTAACATTCAAAAACTATTTCTCATTTTGAATTCATAGAGTAAACATACAGAATCAACTAATTCCATATCAGAAGCATCTTTAAGAGTCTACTATTCATTTGACTGGTCTGATACTCAGCACTGGCTACATAATATGTAAAGTTCAGCAGTAAATGAAAACGTGGGGCCTTTTTTTCAAGAAATTAAGGATTTCAAGAAGTGAGTATTAAGCTAATTATAGCTCCTACTTAAACTGGCCAGTTCCCACTGGAAGCTTTCTTCAATTCCTCCCTGTCATCCTTACCAAAGGGTTTTTGGGCCTCTGTTTGCACATTTTCAGAGACAGAAACTTTACTAATTCTCAAAGCCATCCATTTCCTTAATTCACCAGTTGTGTCTGTTAAAGAGTGCTTCCTTATTTTTTTCAAAATAAGGGCAAGTGTTGATAGCACATGACTAATTGCTGATTTATTATTATTTATTGCTTGTTTTCTCACATTTTACTTGTACTAGTGTTTTTAAGGCAAACATAGTAGAATAACTGAAATGATTTAACAGTCTGTCCCACTTCGTTACCTTTACTCTTTTCATCTTTTTTTTTTTTTTTTACCAAGTTAATTCTCTTATTTCCTAAACTTGAGAGTAAACATCAATAACAATACCTCTAAAATTGGTTTTAAAGGAAATGAACAGACTAAAATATAAGGGATAAAATGTTATAAGATGTCATCCAACCTAATTAGTTCTAGCCATAAATAGTGTCTGAAATATAGGCATTGAAATAAATTCTAAATGTAAGGACTTCTTGGCCAAATACACATGTACAAATGGACTTCTCATTCACTGTGGTACCAGCAACACAAGACTCTGACAAATCTTGTTCATCGAATCGGACTATCCTTATTTTCTAATTCTGAATCTCTTTCTCCTCTCTCCAATTAAATATAATCTCTTATTGGAATTCTTATTAAAATTTGGATTGATTTTTCCTCATTGCACTTCATATCATATCCACCTTCCATATTAAGACCAACTTGAAAGTCAGACTTTTAAAACAAATAACCTATTTCATTTATTGATCAAATATGATTAACCATAATTTTGCTTATTGATTTTGAATGATACTTTTTTAATTTGGTTAAAATACATGCAAAAAAGAATTTTTAAGAACCACCACACACCCAAAATCATAAAGAAAACATTGCTGCTAATATTTTTTTTTAATTGGAGAAATTAAACATCAGGGACATTTAATACTGAAATATTAAACATGTAAGATATCATTGAGGAGCACAGTATTTCAAAAAGATAGTTCTGAGATTTTCTAAAACCTTAAATAGAAAATAATTATTTTAAACATGATAGCTTACCAAATAAATAAATAAATAAATAAATAAATAAATAAATAAATGTGGATGGAATCAAGGACCAAATCTAAGATACTCTCTAATCACGCTTAAGGGTATAAGTGATTAACATAAACATTTTAATACAATTTACTCTATGGAATGCAGACAATGGTGTTTTATTTCTTTAAAGTATGTGCCATGAGATCTTTATTTCCTGTTCAAGAGGGAGGAGAAAAGAAAATTCTGACTCTGAGGCAAGAGAGACAGGTTCAAAGCAACCCATCCCAAGTTAGAGCTCTGGAAGTAATGCTTATTAAAAGGTACTGGTGTTGCCTTAGATGGCTTGGCCCAGTGGATAGGGCATCGGCCTGCGGACTGAAGTGTTCAAAGTTCGATTCTGGTCCAAAGCACATGTCTGGGTTGCAGGCTCAATCCCAGTAGGGGCCATCCCAATAGCGGCCATGCAGGAGTCAGCTGATCAATGATTTTCATCATTGATGTTTCTATCTCTCTCCCTCTCCCTTTTCTCTCTGTACTTAAAAAAAAAGGCACCGGTGTTTGTAAGAGAGTGAGAATGTTGGAGCATGCTTCCATAGAGGCCGTGGATCAGTGCTGACACTAGTACAGGCCTTGAGATACGGTCTCATGGCCCCTCCCCAGCACATAGGCCTTCTTTCAAGGGCAGAGCAGGACTGACTCCATTTTGTACTGTGTAACTGTCTTGTATAACCATGTCTCCGACATAACCCATTTCCGAGAAGGACCACAAAATGTATCAATTACTCAACCCACCCTTAAAACAGACCAACAGAAATACAGAGGGAAGTAACCCAGCGTAACCCGACCCTGACCCTCACCCCACCAATGAGAACCAGCCAACTCAGTGGTCCGAGCATCACCCCACCACCCAACCCTAAAACCCTATAAAAAGACTTCAGAGCTTGGGGCTCTTTACATTCTGCCGCTGCATCGGTAGAGGCAGGGAGATCAGACTCGAGTTTGAATAAAGGCTCTTTTGTTTTTTGCATCAGACTTGGCTCCCTGGTGGTCCTTGGGGATCTTGAAATCTGGGCATCACAGTGTTTAATCTACAGCACTTGTAAACATTAGATAACTGTTTTGGCTCCCTTATCAGTCAAGTGGGCTTTATTTTATTTTATTTATTCTTTATTTTATTTTAATTATTTAAATTTAAATTCTTTATTATTTAAAGTATTGCACAAGTCTCCTTTACCCCCCAGTTGACCTCTCCCTGGCCGCCCCCACCTCCTAGCACATGCCCTCATCCCCTCATCTGTGTTCATTGGTTATACAAGGCCTTTGGTTGATCTCTTACCTCCTCACCCCCTGCCTTCCTCAGGTTGGAAAATCTGCTTCGGTGATTCTGGTTCTATTTTTGGTCATCACTTTATGTTATTCATTATATTCAGCAAATAAGTGAGATCTTATGATATTTATCTTTCTTTGACTGGCTTATTTAGGTTAGTATAATGCTCTCCATGTCCATCCATACTGTTGCAAATGGTAAGAATTCTTTTTTTTTTCTTTTTTTTTCTTTTTTTTTTTACACAGCAGCATAGTATTCCATTGTGTAGATATACAATTTTTTTTCTAATCCACTCATCTGCTGATGGGCACTTAAGCTATTTTCAAATCTTAGTTATTGTAAATTGTGCTGCTATGAACATAGGGGTGCATTTATCCTTTCTGATTGGTGATCCTCTTTTCTTGGGGTATATTTCCTTAAAGTATGTCCTCTTTCAAAAAGTGTTATTTAGGTCCTTTGCCCAGTTTTTGATTGGGTTGTTTATCTTCCTCTTGTTAAGTTGTATGCATTCACTATACAATTTGGGGATTAAACCCTTATGGGAGATAACATTGGCAAATATGTTCTTCTATGCAGTGGACTTTTTGTTTTGTTTTGTTGATGGTTTCTTTTGCTCTGCAGAAACTTTTTATTTTGATGCATTCCCATTTGTTTAGTTTCCTTTGCTCTAGGAGCTGTATTGGTAAAGATATTGCTACAACAAATGTCCACTATTTTGCCGCATATGGATTTTTGTGGTTTTTTAATCTTATGTTTAAGCCCTTTATCCATTTTGAGTTTGTTTTTGTGTATGATATAAGTTGATGGTCTAGTTTCTTTTTTCTTTTTCTTTTTCTTTTTTTCTTGCTTGTATCTGTCCAATTTCCCCAGCATGATTTTTAAAGAGACTGTCTTGACTCCGTTGCATGATCTGGCATCCTTTGTCAAATATTAATTTAGCATAATGGCTTGGGTCCATCTCTGGGTTCTCTGTTCTGTTCCATTGGTCTACATGTCTGTTCTTGTGCCAGTACCTGCCAATTTTGTGAACAGTGGCTTTGTAACACAGCTTGATATTGTGATCACTCCATTTTTCTTCTTTCTCAGAAGCTTTATTCATTCAGTTTTCTATATATAATTATTGTGACTTTAAATTCAAATAAATATTTATCTTTAGCATGAAGTAACTAATAAATCATATCAGGATATTTTAAGAAGGTTAATGTTAGTTTATTTTTAATAACATAATGAACATCTTTATTATTTTTTAAAACCTGTGTAAAAATTGCTTTGAAAAGGTGATTCTGACACCTGCATGACTTCATGATCACAAAAACCATAAATTAAGCAGCTATTGATGCAAGCATATAACAGAGTCTGGTGAAAATTCTTTCATGTTTTCATTTTGGCAAAACCCATGATTTAAAAATGATATATATTTTTATTATTAAATGATAATTTAAGCATATGTTTTAAAGGAACTTATGACTTGTAGAGGCTTCCATAAAATTTCAAAAAATGTTCATAAATAGTAAGATTGGGAATTTTTTACCAAACCCTTTATTAAGACACAAGATAATTATCAAACACGTGAACTCAAATACTTTTATATATTTCCACTTAGAGATATTTTCAGGCTAGGTGTTGCTATACTTTAGTTTTAAACTTGATCTACAAAAATAGATGTATATTTTAATTTATAATATTATATTATTAATTGAAATAATACCTTAATGTCATGATTTTATAGAATTTAAACTTATTAATTAAATTTAGTTTCCACCAATATATTTTAAATGTATTTTCTTTTAATTTTCATTTTTTTAATTGATTTCAGAGAGAGAGAGAGAGAGAGAGAGAGAGAGAGAGAGAGAGAGAGAGAGACAGGAACATCAACGATGAGAGGGAATCATTGATTGGCTGCCTCCTGCATATTGGATCAAGCCCACAACCTGGGCATTTGCCCTTGACCAGAATTGAACCTGGGATCCTTCAGTTTAGAGGCTGATGCTCTATCCACTGAGCAAAACTGTCTAGGGCTTTAAATTTCTTGAAATAAACTTAAACTTTAGTTCAGAATTTTTTGCCACTATGTTCATTAGAATCATTAGTTTTGTACTATTTTAATATGAGTCATTTACAGACATTACATGGATTTATTTTTTTCTATGTTATATAGTTATTTTCTTATTCTCTCCTTTATACTTCATTTATTTTTATATTATGCTATACTTAAATTAAATATTTCAATGCCAGATTTTGAAATAATCTTTTATTATATATTTTCATGAATAATGAGAAACTACCATTAGTTACAATTTGATAAACATATGTTTTCTATTTCTAAAAGTGTTTATATGTATTTTATTGAAATATTTAATAAATTTTCACTATGCTACTGGAAGAATACTAAGTACTGAATATATATAAAACTTTCATATTTAAACACATATAGATGGCTAAGAATTTTTACTTACTGAAATCTTGTGTTTTGTTTGAGAAAGTTGAAAGAGAATGCTGAAGTGATATTTAAACTGAACTTAAAAAGTGACTTGGACTTGAAAATGACATGAAAAGATACACCAAGTGATAGCAGCAGCATATAAATTTATTCATTTAATCAAGCGATTAGCTAAAAGAACATATATGTACAATTCATAGATCAGACAACAGTGTGGTGATAGCCAGAAGGAAGAAGGCTGAGGGCTGGTGGAGGTAGCAGAGGGGAGGGGAGGGGCATCTGGAATAGTGTCAATAAAAATTATGTCAAAAAAAGGGAAATAGTTATGGAGTGCCTACTCATGAGGTAATGTATTGAAAGAGGGGCTAGAATGTTCTAAAATTTGAAACTGGTAGGAGCAATGAAGTTGGGGGTTGGGTCTCAAAGGTGTTGGTAAAAAATGAGAATGAGCAACTAGGTTGAGAACAGATGGTGCCAAGGTATAGAAATTGGATTTCATCTTATATATAGGAAAGTTCTTCAGCAGCTGAGTGACCCGAACCAGTTCACTTTTAGAAAGATAACTTTGACAGCGACATGGAAAATGAGCTAGAGTGAGGGAGAAATGGGTTGTCAGCTAAGAGTTATGAGGTCCTTATTATAGTTGTCTAAGGGAGAAATAGTGATGACCCAGGCCTAAGGAGTGACAGGTGAACGGAGAGGATCGAATTTGAGAGACACGTTTGGGGGAGAATTGACAGTGTTTGGTGACAGAATATTTTGCTGTCAATCATAGTAAAAATTATTTGTTAAAAGAAATACATATTATAAAACATATGCACTATAACTATATACTGTTATTCTTGATTTAATAATTTGGATTAATTTTATCACTTTTATATATCTCAAGATTAAAGAGAATGTGGATTGACATGGTTGGTAATGGGAATAGAAAGCTTTAATTTGTACAAAACATAGGGATTTCAGAATTGATGCTGGAGTCAATTTTTTTATTTTAGGAGGAGACTGAAGTCCAGACACAAAATACAGTTAATGGCAGATCCCACTAACTGACTCTCTTGATTTGAGGCATTGAAATTGGCTTAATGGTATGTTCATATGTTTTTGGAGTAATATTTATTATTAGAATCCACCAGATTTTTAAACTTTATTTTTATTGTTGAGACTATTACAGATGTCTTCCTTTTTCCCTCCTTTGACCTCTTCCACCTAGCCCCCACCACTCTTCCCTCTGGCCATCACCACACTGTTGTCTGTGTCTATGCGTTATGCTTATATATTCTTTGGCTAATCCCTTCACCTTCACCAGTTCCCCCTCCTCCTTTAACTATACTGCACACAATAGGCTTGTAGTATATATATTTAATGAGTGAAGACTTGCTTTAGAAGGAACAAGAAAGTAAATAGTGATTGTATAATTTCACTGTTTTTTAGTTTATTATTTATAGAGGACTGTAGAAATGTGATCAGCACCTACCTTAGTACATTATGAAAGAAATAGAATTAGGTGATTCTTAGAGTTTTTGAATAAAAATAATTTAAAAATGAAATGTATATAATGGAATATTACCCATAAAATTAATAAAATCTTGCCTTTTGAGATAACATGGATGGACCTAGATAACATTATACTAAATGAAATAAGTCAGAGAGAGAAGACAAATACCATATAATTTCACTTATATGTGGAATCTTAAAAAAAGATAACAAAATAAATGAATGAACAAACAAAACCCCAAATTCATAGATACAGAGAACAAATTCTTGTTTGCCAGAAGGTAGAATGTTGGGAGGGTGGATAAAAAAGGTGAAAGGGATTAAGAAGTACAACTTAACAGTTAAAAAATAACCACGAGTATGTAAAGTACAGCATAGGGAATAAAGTCAATAATATTGTAATAACTCTGTCAGTGGCATCAGATTATTAGGCTATCCAGTTCATAAGATATATAAATATCTAATCACTGTGTTATAAACCAGAAACTAATATAATAATGAATTTCAACTAAAAGTTAAAAATAAATTTAAAAGTGACAATTGTACGTCTTTATTTCCAATTCGGATGCATTTTATTTCTTTCTCTTTCCTGATTGCTCTTGCTAGGATTTCCAATATTACTATTTTAAATAGAGTGGTGAGAGAGGGCATCCCTGTCTTCTTCCTGATCTTAGAGGAAAAGTTTCCAGTTGTTCACCACTGAATATGGTATTAGCTGAGAGTTTGTTATATATGACCTTTATTATGTTAAGGTACTTTCCTTCTATACCTATTATATTGAGTGTTTTAATTATATATGGATGTTGTATCTTTTGCTTTTTCTGCATCAATTGGTATCATATGATTTTTATTATTTATTTATTTATGGTATATTACATAGATTGACTTGCATATGTTGAACTATCTTTGTGCCTCTGGAACAAACCTGCCAGAATTTGATGTATTTATTTTTGTAGTATATTGTTATATTTGTTATGTTAGTATTTTGTTTAGGATTTTTGCATCTATTGTATATTCATCAAAAATATTTATCTGTCATGCTTTTTGTATGTACTATCCTTACCAGGTTTTGATATCGGGTTTATGTTGGCTTCATAAAATGTGTTTAGAAGTATTGCATCTTCTTCAAATTTTTTGAAGAGTTTGTGAAGGATAGGCATTAAATTTTCTTTGAATTTAAGTAATTCACCAATGAAGCCATCTGAAACCCATCTGGTCCTGGACTTTTACTTTTTGGGAGATTTTTTTAAAATCCTCACCTGAGTACATTTTCATTCATTTATTGAGGGTTATATATATATAACCATAAATGTGAGAGAGAAACTTTAATCAGTTGTTCTAGATTGCCAGGGATCATAGCTGCAACCTAGTACAACTTAGGCATGTTTCCTGACCAGGAATTGAACCCAAGACCTTTCAGCAAATGGGACCTTACTAAGTGAGTCACACTGGCCAGGATAGGCGGTATTTTGTAAAAATATATTTTTATTTTTCAATTATAGTTTAAGTTCAATATTAGTTTGTATTAGTTTTAGGTATATACTATAGTGGTTAGATAATCATATACTTTATAAAATGTTCCTCCTGATATTTCCAGTACCCAAATAGCACCGTACATAATTATTGCAATTCTAGAGGCCTGGTGCATGATTTTATGCTCTGGAGAAGTATCCCTTAGCCTGACCTGTACCCTCTCCAATCTGGTACCCCAATCTGACACTGCTGGCTTACAACTGCTTGCCTGCCTGATTGCCCCCTAACAACTCCCCTGCCAGCCTGATCAATGCCTAACTGCTCCCCTGCAAGCCAGGTAACCCTCCATCTACCCTCCCCTGCCAGCCTGGTTGCCCTCAACTGCCCTCCCCTGCCAGCCTGGTTTCCCATCTTGTGGAGGCCATCTTTGACCACATGGGGGCAGCCATCTTGTGCAAGGGCATGAGGGACCATTTGCATATTACCTTTTTATTATACAGTGTATAAGATTATTGACTGAGTCGCATTTCCTGTACTATATTTGATGGTTGTGCCAATTTTCTCACTGTTGATTGGTCTAATTAGATTTTTCAGGTCTTAGTGATTTAGTTTAGGTAGGTTACATATTTCTAGGAACTTATCAATTTCTTCAAGGTTATTCACTTTGGAGGTATATAGTCTTTCATAATATTCTTATATGATTCTTTGTATTTCTTTTATGTCTTCAGAAACTTCTCTTTAATTTCTGACTTTGATTATTTGAGTCTTTTCTCTTTTTTCCTTAGTGAGTCTGGCCATAAGCTTTTCAATTTTATTAAATAAACAAACAAGAAAAACAAAACAAAACATAAACTCATAGACACAGACACCAAGGGAAGGTAGGTGAGAGTATTAAAATGTAAAGTGGGTCAAATATATGGTGACGGAAAAAGATTTGACTTTTGGGCACACAATGCAATATATGTATCATAGAATGGTACATTTAAAACCTGTAAACTTTTATTAACCCATTCCATTCCAATAAGTTTAATGAAAAATAAATTAAAAAAATAGAAGACAATATGACAAATTAAATCAGCATCTATACTAATAAAAGGATAATATGCTAATTAGACCAGGAGACCTTCTGGGCATTCTTCCAAGCAAAGCCATGGTGGTGGACCAAAGCAGAGGGGGTTAGGGGCAAGTAAGCCAGGAGGGGAGGGCAGTTGGGGGCAAACAGGACAACAGGCAGAGTGGTTAGGGGTGATCAGGCAGGCAGGCAGGTGAGTGGTTAGGAGCCAGTGGACCCAAATTGTGAGAGTAATCCCAGATTGCAGAGGATGCAGGCTAGGCTGAGGGACACCCCCTTCCCCATGCACAAATTTCATGCACCGGGTCACTAGTTTAATATAAAAGTGCATAGTAAACAAGATATTTTGAAAAATTTTCATGAAGAAAAGAGTAATAAAACATGTAGAACATATTCATATACACAAAAAATATAAAAATATTTTGGTGTTTGAAATGGTACTTACTAGACTAGGATTTGAAAATATACAACCCAATTTTGTTTTTAGACCTTTAAAATAAATTAAAAATGATTGCAGTTCCATAAAGATCACTAGTTTTGGTTTTAAAAGTAGGATGAAGAAAATATTAAGAAATAGATGAATTTAAATAATGGAACACTTTAAATTGAGATAACTTCTAATGAAGAAAATCATTTTTTTAGTTTCCAGATAAACATTTTCAGATTTTTCTAGTTTATATTTTTTCTTTCTCTTTATTGATTAAGGTATTACACATGTGTGCTTATCTTCTCATTGTCCCTCATACCCCCCTTCCCATGCCCTCAACCATTCTGGTGTCTGTGTTTGATATAGGAAAAAAAGAATGAAATACATAGGAAAGTGGAGGAAAATGCAATTAAACATGTATCAACACTAACTAAAGGAGAAGCATAAACATTCTGTGGTAGTCCATATGCTAGCTACAATGTATGCCACACTGCAGTCAATGTGAGTTCATTGCGAAGCAGACCTCTCTGGCTCAGGGCACGCCAGCAGATAATGCAGGTCTGGTCTGCACTGCTTTGTGTTCAGGACAGAATGAGGAATGAGGCAGTGTGACCAGACTTCAGAGATGGCCCTTCCACAGTCTGTCAAGTTTTGGTACATAGATATGTGTGCTCAGTGGCTAGGATACTTTAATAACAATTAATTTGGCCTCTAGAGAAGGTATGTTCTCTCTGGAAAAGTATTCACAGAAGTGTTTGTTCCTCTAGTTCTTCATTTACCAACAAAATACCAAAGGAGAGGGAAAAAAGAAGTCATGAGATTACTAATAATTTCCAGAGTGATGTATTTGAGATGTTTGGGAGATTGTTAAATTTTTGTTTTAATTAACGGCACTCACGGAAGGACTCTGTGCATTAACAAAGAATTTTAAAATTATCCCAGATTTGGAATTTTTTAAAAATATATATTTTATTGATTTTTTACAGAGAGTAAGGGAGAGGGAGAGAGAGTTAGAAACGTCGATGAGAGAGAAGCATCGACCAGCTGCCTCTTGCACACCCCCTACTGGGGATGTGCCCGCAACCAATGTACATGCTCTTGACTGGAATCGAACCTGGGACCTTTCAGTCTACAAACCGACACTCTACCACTGAGCCAAACCGGTTTCGGCTGGAATTTTTTTTTAATAATAGGAGAGCAAGTATAATTTAATCTATATTTCAAGTTTCTAATCTGTTATTTTGTTTAATTTTTGAAAGTGCAGTTATCTCTATTTATTTGAGTACTCCGCATTTACAAAAAAAGAAGAAGAAAAAATAATTGTAAATGAGTGTCCCTTGGAGGAAATAAAAGCTCTAATGTTGCAGATTATATCATCATTATACAAATTCATGGAAGATGCAAAGAGAATTTTATAAAGTTAGATAATATACACTGTTTATATTAAAAAACAAAGTTCACTGAAGGAAAGTGAGTCATGTATGATTTCCCATTGTGTGCTCATTTATTTTCTTGGTCATACAGACTGACTTTGGAAATCTACTTTGACCGTATTGTTGGTGGCAGTTTTAAGCTTTATAGACTTTTGACAGATGGAATCATGAAATTATTGATTCAGTATTCTCAAACCTAAAATATTCCAGATGCTGATGTAATATAATTAGGGTTTATGGCATAGTTAGGGTTAGTTATGATATATTTGATTATTTTAATCTTTAGTGCATTTTGGATCTCAAAATATTGTCATGGTCTATAATAAAAAGATCTAAATTAATTTGATGAAAGCATCATTTGCCTATATGCAAATATGGGGAGGGTGTTTCTAATTGACATGCTGGATTCCACATAGTGTAACTAAATTGTCACAGGAGATTTTGTGCAATTATCTGGGCAATCTGGCTAGGGCAAACTTATAATCAACAGATATTTATGGAGTGTCCACTGAGTGCCTAGCTTTATATTAGTTGCTGCATATCTGTTTAACTCTCTGGAAGTAGATCTGATTATGAGAATGGAGATGGAAGAAAGGTGCAGAGGGCAAAGTTTCCATCCAAAAAGAAGCAAGGTTTTAAATCTACAAAAAATGATGAACTAAGAATTTTTTTAAAAAATTGTATTTATTTTATCTAATGATAATTCTAAAATAAAGCATTTGCTTAAATTAGATGTTTAATAAAGTCAATTAACAATATATTTATAATAATAAAAGTGTAATATGCTAATTAAACCATACCTCCTTCTGATGACCTTCTGTAAGGGAAGCCCAGGTCCTGGGTGCCTGAGGGCAGCTGGTGCCAGCAGTTGGGGGAAAAAAGCCCTACTCTTGCACAAATTTCATTTATCGGGCCTCTAGTATAAAAATAATTGTTTTAGGAAGATTACCACATTATATAGGCTCTTTAGTCATATTTAGAGTTAACAAATCAATTTTTGGCATGAGATACTCTAAAGAAATAAAAGAAAAATTATAAAAAAATGAAATATATTTCCTGATTTAAAAGGCCTAATGTTATTTTCATTTTTGATGGGGGTGGGGGAAGGGACAAAGAAAACCTCTGACAGTAATAATTATCTGTGTTGTATACAAATATTTTTAAAAATAAAATCTTATATTTTCACTGTTTTTTTCTTTGCAAACTTTTTAAATGTATAGTAAGAAATACATTTTATATCATGACTCATTTATCTCAGTGGGTCCTGAGTTGAAGTTCTTGCTAAGGAATCACATCATGTGTTGTGATTATTTCTATTCCATTTCATCTTTATTTTTTTTATAAACCTTTATTGTTCATATTATTACAAAAGTTCCTCATTTTCCCCCCTCCACCAGGTTCCTACCCCACCCTCTTTCATCTTATTTATTTTTATTTATTTCATTTAAAAATACTATAACTTACTACATTTATTGTATTATACATCAATCACCAATGGGCAGTGACATATAGTTTGTAAAATTCTTTTTTCCTATAATTAAAAAAAAATAATCACAAAGGATAAAAAAAAACAGACAATAGAAATTAAACAGTTAATATATAGATCTACATTGTTAGATACACAGTCAGTCCAGCTTGTGGTTGAGTGGCGCTCCCCCTGTGGGAGTGCACTGACCACCAGGGGGCAGATGCTCATTGCAGGAGCTGCCCTTGGTGGTCAGTGTGCATCCTAGAGACTGGTCATTCCACCCTTAGGGTCAATTTGCATGTTATCCTTTTATTATATAGGATATTGTCTGTCTATTCTATATACTTCTACATTTGTTAATATTGGCTATACTAAGCAAGAGAGTCTGAATGTGAACTCATCACATTGTTCAGCAAAAGCACAGCAAATACTGTTTTCAACTTCGTGCATTAGGTTGAGGTGTCTTTAGTATCCATTGTTTAATGGCAGCTCAATCATCCATAAAGATAGATAAAAAATAAATTAAAACATTGCCAATAAAAACATTTGGATGTATTCAGTACTACCAAATCCATATTTTTTCTTTTCTTTTATCATAGAGTAGAGGACTGGTGAATGAAATTCATGCACAGGGGGAGGGGGTCCCTCAGCCAGGCCTGCACCCTCTTGTAGTCCAGAAGCTCTTGCTCCTTACTGTCCTCCTGCTTGCTGCTCCTTACTGTTTGGCTCCCTGCTCCTTAGTGCTGCTGCAGAGGAAGGAGAGGCTCCCACCACCACGACTGCACTCACCAGCTGTGAGCCCTGCTTCCAGATTACCCCAGTCCTCTCAGCCCCCAGGCCAACCAGGGCCAGCCTGAGATGCAGGAAAGCCTTGGATGGCAGCTGCCCAGCCACCCAGGGCTTCCCAAGGCTCAGTTAACCAGGGCCAGCCGAGGTCTGCATTTCTAGTAGTAGCAGTAGCAGCGGTGTGATGGAGGCATGGCCTTCCGCTGATTGCCTGGTCACCTCCCGCTGCTGAGGGCTCTAGGACTATGAGAGGGGGAAGGCCAAACTGAGGGACCCACCCTCCAGTGCATGAATTTTCATGCACTGGGCCTCTAGTGCTGTAATAAAATGGTCATTGCTTGATAGACTGATAGAGTTTTGTTATAAGGCCAACAATGTTAGTAAGAAATTTATCTTTGTCTTTTAAATGTCTTTCAATCAAATGGGAGAGCCACTTACCCAGAATTTAATTTGAGGTTTCAGTGTTTGACGTTTTAGCACTAGGAGATATTTTGGAATTAAAACATGGAAAATGACATAAAGTATATTACTGAGCATGGTGGATACCTTTCCTAAGCTGGATGAGGCAGGCTGTGTTCCTCATGTACTATCTATGGACAGGGCCTGGAAAGACCTGTCTTCACAACACCAATCTTCATAAAAAAAAAAAAAAATCTGCTGCAATCTTTGAGGTGAAACCCTAACCAGTGGCTGAAAGCAAGACAACAAAAGCGTCTTTGTGTTGTAGAGCAATAGGGCATAAAATCCAGGGAAACAGTATGGAGAGAGATGAGGGAGAAAAACACCGTGCCAGTAAAGGACTTCCCTAATCCCATTAAAGAGAGATATATAGGTGTCAAAAGGCAATAAACAAGAAAGAAATTTGCATTATTTTCTCTAGGGTTTAAATATATTTAATCATATAATTAAGAAGATTTTATTTCTGGTAATGGATTGTCTCTATTTGACTTTAAACAATAAAAGACACTACTAAAAGGACATAGATATAATTTAGTTTAGTAGTTTTAGGCCATTATATAATAGGACTCTCTGAAATCATCTAGACACTGTTGGCTAGAATGGCAGGTGATCGTTGGTCTGATTTGGATTTTCTTCATTCAAAATACTGGTTTAGCTCCTATATGAGTGGCATACATATTGCAACATTGTCTGAGTTACATATTTATTGCAGATGGTTAGAGGTGTGATGGGGCATCGCTTTCTCCTGATCACCTGGTTGCCTCCCATCTCTGAAGGCTACAGGACTATGATAGGGGGCAGGCCAGTCTAAGGGACCCTCCAGTGCATGAATTTTGATGCACTGGGCCTCTAGTCCTATATAATAAAAGCCCAATATGCTAAGTGTCCAGTTGTCCAGTCAGTTGTTCAACCAATCAAAGTGTAATATGCGAATGCTATGCTAAGGCCGCTTAACTACCATGATGTACACTGACCACCAGGGGACATGTACTGACCACCAGAGGGCAGATGCTCAGACTGGTAGGTTAGCTTGCTGCTGGAGTCTGGCTGATCAGGACTGAGCAAGACAGGCTGGACACACCCTGGCCAACCTCCCAAGTCCTTCCCTGGTCCAATAGTGTACCGGTGAGGTTCCTTGGTCTGGCCCGCATACTCTCACAATCCGGGACCCCTCAGAGGATGTCGGAGAGCTGGTTTCAGCAAGATCCTGCAGGCCAGGTCAAGGGACCCCAAAGGGCCTCTCGAGTAGAATAAAAACAAATGAACTACTGCTTAAGCTAAGAGCATAGTAGAATCTCTCAAAAATACTATGGAATGAAATAGGTCAATTATAAAAGTGACCCATATTAGACAATTCCTTTTTTGAAGTTTTAAAATAGGCAAAATAATGATCTTTGGTTTTAGAAGTTATGATAATGTCACCTGGCGTTGGAGGATGCAGGGCACAGTAAAGTTGAAGAGACCAGATGCTGCTGATGTTGATAATATTTTATTGGCTAGTGATTAAAATAATGGGTTAATTTTGTGGCAATCAATTATTGTAATCTCCATTTAGGATCTGTAAATTTTTATTTGTGTTCAGCATCAGTATAAATAGTTCTTTAAAAAAAAAAGGATTGAAAAGAATGTGTATGTTGGGGACACCTGTTCAGTGGTGCTGGGAAAGAGCCTTGCGAGCTGCCAGTCAGAGCTGCTCTGCTCCAGCTCACCTCCCCACCCCAAGTTCTTGCTCACGCAGAGCCTCGCTTTTCTTCAGACTTTAAAAGGTTTGAAACTCAGAAAAGTGTTTTGAGCAGGTTTTTTGATATTTGGAGTTTCTTTCCTTCCTGGAGATGTGACTGGATGTTTTGTATATGAATACTTCTTAGAGGATGGCATAAGCTGCATAGATTATTCACAGGAAAGGTTCTTTTGAGTTTTTAAATCTTTGCTGTTTTCTATCTCTTTTTTATGGTTCTTTTGAAAAATTCGTGTATATTTCACACTGTGTTAACTTTTCTCTCTCTCTCTGCATAAAATTTTCTCACTTGCAAACTTATTTCTCTCTATGCCTCTCATTTTCCCCTCCTTCAGGACTATCTTTCTTTGAAAGTATTATACCATTCTTTTTCATGAATAAAGATCCCAGTCTTCCTGAATCTATTATTATTATTTTAGTATGAATATTAACATTTCTAATTTAGTTAAAGGTCTCTAATCCTCCTTTTTCATTCTCAAAATCCACTTTCTCTTTACTGGGTCCTGATTTATCTGCTAATTAATCTTCCATTATGCATAATTTTATTTCTAACAGCTTTCCCTTCCTTATGGAGGGGAAGGTCTGGATATGTAGAAAGAAGCTATTTTCCTAGGTCTTCCAATTATGCATGACAATCTCCTGTCACACACACAATTGTGGCAAGCTGTGCTGGTAATATGGCCATTTCACTTCATTTCTAGAAATTATCCCAATATTTGATTTTGAATTAGTAAAATCTACAAGCTTACCAGTTATTTTATTTATCCTGAATTCTAAATTAAATTTTTTCACTCTGAAATATTACATCATCTGAGTTACCTTAAGTTATTTTATAGGTTT
This sequence comes from Pipistrellus kuhlii, assembly GCF_014108245.1. Classification (NCBI taxonomy): domain Eukaryota; kingdom Metazoa; phylum Chordata; class Mammalia; order Chiroptera; family Vespertilionidae; genus Pipistrellus; species Pipistrellus kuhlii. The sequence goes on from NW_023425584.1 coordinate 55,600,882, forward strand.
AATAATATATAAAATTGCTTTTTAATTTACTTGTTACTGATGCACTTATTTTTTAATTTTTTTAAAAAAAAAATAACATACTTTTTTTTTGCCAAAGCCGGTTTGGCTCAGTGGTAGAGCGTCGGTCTGCGGACTGAAAGGTCCAGGTTCGATTCCGGTCAAGGGCATGTACCTTGGTTGCGGGCACATCCCCGGTAGGGGGTGTGCAGGAGGCAGCTGGTCGATGTTTCTCTCTCATCGACATTTCTGGCTCTCTATCTCTCTCCCTTCCTCTCTGTGAAAAATCAATAAAATATATTTAAAAAATAAAAATAAAAAAAAAATAAAAAAAAAAATAACATACTTTTTATTGTTGATAGTATTATATATATATCTTCCTCCCCCCATTTTCTTGATGAAGTTTACACTGTTTCATGCCTTAACAGAAATAAGAGGATTTGTATTCTTGCTTGTTTTAATATTGCCTACCATGTTTAGCTGGTTGTATTTTTATACACACGGCTTATTCAGTATTTTTGTGCTATAAACTATCACCTAACTTTCTGAATTTCTATGATTATTCAGGTAATAATTCACCTCTGACATATTTGCTATATGGGCCACTCCATTCTGATTTTGACTCTGATATACTTTATTGTTCTCTGTAGGTTTATGGCTTTTAATAAAGGCATTTCTAGTTACTATCTTTTTCATTTCTGTCTGATGTATTTTCATGTCTCATTTTGCATCCTTCCCCCCTGGAAGTCTCACTGTTGCTTTCCTTCTCTTTACTATCACTTTCTTCTTTGTGGAATTATAGAACGGAACTAAAACAGCTTCTAGACAACATCCTGCTTCTCTTTCCTTTTAAAATCTCAGTAGTTCCAACAGTGAACTTGTTTTTATTCTTTGTTATTTTCTTCATCCCTCTGATTTCCCTTCTGTTGAATAGGCTTCATTAATTTTTTATACACAATTATTTTGAAATATGTTCCTTTTCACACATCTTTCTTAATATGTCATTTGCATATTTCAATGTTATTAAATATATATCTGCATTGTTATTTTGTAGCCCAAGAGAGCAGGATTGGAATCCTGCCTCTACAAATTAAGATTATTCATTTATTTTTATTTTTATTTAATTTACTGGAGTCACATTGGTTAATAAAATTATATAGATTTCAGGTGTACAGCTCAATAATACATCATCTGTATGCAGTATTTTGAGTTCAGCACCCTAAGTCAAGTTATGCTAAGTGAAATATGCCAGTAAAAGAAAGACAAATACCATATGATTTCACTCATGTGTAGAATAGAATAAACTAACAACATAGACAGATTAATAAATACTCAGTCTTTAATAAGTAAATTACTTGTCTTCCTAATTATGCTGCCTTCAAAAGTGAGATAATAATGGGGAGACAGAATAAAGCTAGGTAGATAGGGGAGGGACCACGACGGGAAGGAAAGTAAAACCCATGAACCCAACTAGATAAAGTTACTAAGGCACCCCAACAGGATAGGAAAGGAAGGATGAAAGCAAGAGGCATGAACTTTAAAATGTATGGATATAGCTAAGACAGGCAACTTCCGGATACCCAATCAGGAGTTAGCAGGGCTGTCTACATCCCCTAAATTAAAAGAACAGGAGCTCTGGTTTTTTCTCCCTTTCTCTCCAACACAGTATACAGTGGATTCCTGCCATTCCTGTTGTGGGAGACAAGAACTGGGACTCGCTCAGTGGATAGAGTGTCGGTCTGCGGACTGAAAGACCCCGGGTTCGATTCCGGGCAAGGGCATGTACCTGGGTTGCGGGCACATCCCCAGTAGGGGGTGTGCAAGAGGCAGCTGATTGATGATTCTCTCTCATTGATGTTTCTAACTCTCTATCTCTTTCTTCCTCCCTGTGAAAAATCAATAAAATATATTAAGAAAAAGAAAAGAAAAAAAAGAACTGGGACAAAAAACACCCACATATTTTTTTGCTTTAATAATACCACTTTCATAGGTTGATGACAGTATGTGATGATTAAATATTTTAACATTTATGAATACATAGCACAGTGTCTAGCATTAATTAGAACTTGAACAAGGTGAGTTTTCTTTCATTGGTAATACTTTATTTATTTTTTATTTTTAATATATTTTATTGATTTTGTACAGAGAGGAAGGGAGAGAGATAGCGAGTTAGAAACACCAACGAGAGAGTCATCGATCAGCTGCCTCTTGCACACCCCCTACTGGAGATGTGCCCGCAACCAAGGTACATGCCCTTGACCGGAATTGAACCCGGGACCCGTCAGTCCCCAAGCCGACACTCTATCCATTGAGCCAAACGGGTTTCGGCCATTGGTAATCTTTAATTCACTCATTTTATCTATATACTAGAGGCCTGGTGCTCAAAATTTGTGCACAGATGGGGTCCCTAGGCCTGGCTGTTCAGGGCTGATCAGGTTCCCCACCTCTTTATCTCCCTGCCTCCTCCTTCCCTTGCTGCCCACATCTACCATCACCCAACTCTGTTTCCCCATTTCAGCTCAGGTCCCAGCCCCGATTGGGCAGTCAGGCCCTGCCATTCCATCATAACGGTCACTTAGGCTTTTATATATCCAATATAATAAAAGTCTAATATGCAAATAGACCAAGTGGTGGAATGGCCAGCAAACAACCGGTTGCTATGATACACATTGACTACCGGGGGGAAGACACTTAATGCAGGAGCTGCCTCCAGCCATAGGCCCCAACCAACCAAGGAGGGTGCCAGCTGTGGCCCCCCTCAATCACCCTGCCAGTCACCCCACAGAGGGATACGACTAGTGGCAACAGCAGGGGGTGGGACCAGCAAGTGAGTGGTGCAGGAGCCCCCCAATTACCTTGCTGGTTGCTCTATAGGTTGGCCCTGATCACCAGCCAGTTTTAGGGACGCTACCTGTTCATGAATTTCATGCACTAGGCCTCTAGTATAGGTATAAAAGCCTAAGATACCATTACAACTGAACAACCAGGGTGACTGGAATAACTGGTCAAACAATGACTATGACATGCACTGACCACCAGGGGCCAGATGCTCAATGTAGGAGCTGCCCCTGGTGGTCAGTGCAGTCCCACAGGGGGAGCGCCAATCAGCCAGCAACTGGGCTCACAGCTGGCCAGCACAGCTGTGGCAGCTGGGTCCTCTCCCGACTCCATGGCAGTACTATTGAGTGGCAGCAGCAAGCACAGTGGGCAGGATGAATGTGAGCAGCCTGGCCTCATCTTGGGCTCATCTCTGGCCACCTGCCATTTGGCACCCTGCAGGGATTGGGCCTAAACCGGCAGTTGGACATCCTCTGAGGGGTCCTGGATTGTGAGATGGTGCAGGCCAAGCTGAGGGACACCCCACCTTTCCCCTCTGTGCATGAATCCATGCATCAGGCCCCTAGTGTTTAAGTAAAAATTTACCCATAAGATATTAAGGAAGTTAACATTCTTGAAAGGCAGAATGGGTATAAAATTATCCACATACTTTTACTTTGAAAATATTTTTGTAATTATTAATTATTGAATAATACAAACATGCAATACTTTAAAAATTCAAATGTTTAAAAGAGAGGTGTTAAAATTTAAAGTTAAGCCTGCATTTCTATCCCAGTTCCTTTAATGAGAGCAATAAATCTTAGCAGTTTCTTTTGTATCACATCTTTTGTATCACATCATATAAATATTACACACATATTTATATTCACTTCTATTTCTTACAAAACTATATATGTAAGTATGTAATATACACTGAGTGGACAGATTATTATGAACTCTGAATTCATAATAATCTGGCCACTCAGTGTATATCGTATATAATAAAAGGCTAATATGCAAATTGTCTCCTTGACCAGGAGTTTGACCAATAGATAGACCAGCCAACCGCCCATATTTCCTCCCAAGTGGCCAGATTACTATACATTCATGCATTCAGAGGTCATAATAATCTAGCCACTCATTGTATGTATGAATGTATGTTATGTATGTCATGTGTGGTATATATTTTAATACTTAATAACACGTGTGCTATGTATGTTAATATATTTGAAAGCACTGCTTTTTTAAATGTATGAAAAACATTTCCAAATATTCTTATAGATATACCTTGCTAACCTAATATCAGAAAGTGGCTTAGTGGTCAGAATTTAGGCTTAAGTTCTATTAAAACTTTCATATGCATGTTTTAAGGATGATTTCGATAAGTAAGTTTAATTTTAACCAGTATTAATAAATGTAAAACCAACCTAATCAGACAAAATACCCATTATTTTCACAGAATATCCCAGAAAAGTATAATAAACTAATATACAATGCACACTAATAAACACTACATAAAAAACTTAAATCTCAGAAAATAGCATTGTTCAATCCTTCTTTCCCCAGTTCTTATAAATATACAAGCACACTGCTCATAACATCATTTTTGTAGTAGTAAATCTGGTAATCATTTAATTTTCAGAAACATGAAACTACATAAATAAAGTATAAGGTATTTGTATTATAGGTACCATAAAACCATTATAAGAATGAAATAAATCTTACCTAATGAAAAAGAAAAGGATACCATGGAAAAAGAAAATAAATTAGATATATAGATGGAAAGAAAAGCACTCTCTCTCTCTCTCTCTCTCTCTCACACACAAAAGAGTGCTTTTGTGTGTGTGTGTGTATATATATATATATATATACACACACACACACACACACACACACACACACACATATATATATATATATATATATATATATATATATATACACATATATATGTATATATATACCTTCTAACTGATAATGTTTGCCATCTGGATACAGTGGGAAATCATCTGAATTCAATTGGAATTGGGCTGGGGATGTGGAATATCGTCAGTTTTAATTTATGTACTACTTATGAACATTGTGACTATTATAACATTTATAAGAACTGCTATATTTTAAGCTTTTTCTCATATTCTTTCATACCTTTTTTCTCATGCTATTGGCTATCATTTTTTTTAAAAATGATGCATCATTTAGTTCACACCTCTTTTCTGTACAATATTTCACTTTTTTCTCACTCTGCAATGATCCTTCATCCCTTATCATGATCAAGTACACATAGGAGCTGATAATTACCTAATATTTCACTGTGAAAATAGAAACTGTCAGACAGAAACATTTCAATCTTCTCAGGACTGAGCCTATGAAAATACCAACGTCTGCTTTTGCTTTTTTCCTTTCTTTTTTTTACCATTTCAGTGAAAGAAGCAACTCTTATCTTTTCAATGATCAATCCCTTCCTCCTTGTGTGAACTGAATTCTCTCTCACCTTATCAAGAATTTTCACTTCTATTATCCTTTCTTGATCCTTTATCAAAACCTCATCCTCTAAAAGACTTTCCCAGAAAAATGCTGAACTCTTTCAAGATGACATGAATTTTCTTCATGGGAAAATTTTAGTTACCTCTAAAACATAGCTGGGAAAGAATGTAGCTATCTAACTGGCTTTCTTATTCTCTCTCACCCTAACACTTTTCCTTTGCACTCTCAGTGTCTTCTTATATCATGCCAATTTTTGTTGCTACACATATCTCACAGAATTGAATTTTTCTAAAACAGCCATTCTTAAGACTCCCTTGTTGAGATGATAGGGTTGGGCCAGATAAGCCTTCATGCCAAGCTGTCTTTCCCAAGTCAATGGCTATCCCTTCTGTTGTCACACTGTTGTCCCATTGGTATTTGGCATATCTGAGAGGACACACCTCCCATGCTTCTCAGAATTTGTCAAGTGTAGAGGTGGTGTATTGCCAGCTATGACCTGCTTCAGTTCCCTCAAAAGTATTGTCCCCAGTGGCAAATCCTGTGACTTTGAAAGTGATAAAAATTATTAGTGATAAAAATTAAAGTGAGGCCGAAACCATTTTGGCTCAGTGGATAGAGTGTCGGCCTGCAGACTGAGAGGTCCTGGGTTCGATTCCGATCAAGGGCATGTACCTGGGTTGCGGGCACATCCCCAGTAGGGAGTGTGCAAGAGGCAGCTGATCGATGATTCTCTCTCATTGATGTTTCTAACTCTCTCTCTTTCTCCCTACCTCTCTGTAAAAAATCAATAAAATATATTTTAAAAAATTAAAGTGATAAAAATTTTAAGATGGTATGTTTTTTTATTGGTGATTTTTCTATTCTTGTTGGAACATCCTTATGCAATTTTGCACTTTGAACCATGGCTGGTATGGCTTACTTGGTTGGCTGTCATCCTGTCATCTCGTATTCCTGAAAGACTGCCCGGTTCAATTCCTGATCAGAGCATATGCCTGGGTTTCCAGGTTCATCCTCAGTAGGGGTTGTACAGGAGGCAACTGATCACGTGGATGTTTCTCTCTCTCCTTCTGCCTTCCACTCTTGGTAAAAATAAATTAAAAATCTTTAGGAAAAAAACAACAAAGCACCTGCCCTTTAAAAAAAGAAAGAAATTGAACTTGAGGTTTCTTCAAACTCCTATTTTTTATACAAGTTAATGTATATTTGCTTTTTTATACTGGATTTTTTCCAGGAACAAAAAGGTGATTCAGAACTTATTGGTCACTAAGTTTCCACCATTAGAAATGCATTAGCATAAATTTAAACAATTCTGAGTATGTACTAGGTTATATAAATCTTTGGAAAAAACGTTTATTCACATAGAGATTAAGCCAAAACTAACAATTTTCTATGTGAGTTTTTATTTTTAAAGAAATAAATTATTTCCATTCTTTACTTACATTCACTGTGCTAGTTTTGCAGAAATTTTAGTTCCAACCACTATCTTTCAATATAGCAAGGTAATGGGCCCTGTCTGTACTATTTGTTAAAATTAAAATTGTCTGGATATAAAGTCTAGCCTCTAGATTTTTACAGTAGGAAATCACTCGGGGTTTCAATTTTGCTTCAACTTTTCACTTCTAATGGTGCCTCTATTGTTCTGCACATTTGAATATTCATTTTAAAAATGTTAATTATTGGATTTTTTCTAAGCATTTGTAGCAATAAATGTTTTAATATGTAATTTTCTAAATAACTCAAATTAAAGACCTCATAATCTTTCTATCTTATTTTAATCCAGATTCAACCTCAACCACTAGAAAAGTGACAATTCTATATAATAAAGACATAATATGCAAATTGACCACCACAATCTCACAAGATGGCTGCCTATGACCAGGCTGGCAGGGAGTTAGTGAAGGATGACCAAACAACTGAACAACCAGGCTGTGTCGGGTGACCAGGCCAGCAGTAGATTTAGTGAGGGATGACCAAATGACTGAACAGCAGGCTATGTGGGATAACCTAGCCAGCAGCAGGGGGCAGTTAGGGGTGACCAGGCCAGGAAGGGGGTCAGTTAGGTGTGATCAGGCTGGCATGCAGAGGCAGTGAGGAGTGATAAGGCTGGGGGTGGGGCAGGTAGGTGCAACCAGGCAGGCAGGTAGGTGAGCGATTAGGAGCCAGGGATCCAAGATTTTGAGAGGGATGTCCAACTGCCATTTTAGGCCCAATCCCTAGATCTGGCCTAAACCAGCAGTCAGACATTCCCTGAGGGGTCCCAGATTGGCGAGGGTGCAGGCCCGGCTGAGAGGGACCCCCTCCCTATGTATGAATTTTATGCACCAGGCCTCTAGTTTACTTTATAAAAAATATGTCTTTATTGTTGAAAGTATTACAGATGACCTCTTTATTCCTCCATTGACCCCTTCCACCCTACTTCTGCCCCCTCCTTAGACCTTCACTGTACTACTATCTGTGTGCATAGATTGTGCACATATGCATATCATTAATGACCATCTTTTTGTCAAAACATGTATTTGAACTTAAAAATCTCATCTTCTTAAAGATAAATCCCCTTTATTATGAATTTTGTTGGAAAACAACCACCAAGAAACCAATAAAATAAAAAACACTCATGACTTTCCTAATATGTCTGATAGTCAAATCTCAATTTAATTTAGAAAAATCTTTTATATAGAATTATTTTTACTTTAGTTTTTAATAATCTGGGAAAGTGTTTTTATATTTGTTTAGGGGAGAGAAAGAGAGAGAGAGAGAGAGAGAGAGAGAGAGAGAGAGAGAGAGAGAGAGAGAGAGAGAGAGAGAGAGAGAGAGAGAGAGAGAGAGAGAGAGGAGAGAATAAATTCAATGTGAGAGAGAAACATCCAACAGTTTCCTTCCATACTCGCCCTATCAGGAATCAAACCTGTAAATGCTTCTGGTGCACAGGACAACACTCCAACCACTGAGCCTCTGGGCTAGGACTATATAGAATGTTTAGGCCTAAGATATTTTCTTTCCCTGTATTGTATCTGGAGATAACTGCTTCATTTTCTTGAAATAAATATAAATACAAATTTAATATATTTGCTATTTTTTCAGAACTTTCTAGAAATAATATATACTTGTATACTCAGCAAATGGCATTTTAATAGAATTTGTATTTATTAAACACTACTTTTATATTCTAAATGTACCTTTGTGTCTTAGCATGAAAACAACAAATAAATAATTCAATATGGCAGTCTACTTTCCTTAGGTTTCAGAAAATGTATGACCAATTCTATTGCCTCAGTGTTTTTTTCTGTTCAACTTGGCTCTCTAACATAAGTGTCTATCCCTCTCCCTTTAGTCATTCTGTGTTTCATTTATGCGTAAGAGTAAGCTTCTTCATTTCTAACATAAACTTAGAGGCTTTGAAAATAGGAAAGGGAACTTTTAACAAAATTGGTAAAAATAAGACTACCTAAAGTCTATATCCATGCTGTACTACTTATTAAATATCTCAAAATATCAGAGATATAAATATATCTGAATATATGTAAATATAACTATATTTAAAATATAAATTAACTTTATGAAGATAATATTGTTTTATAAATTATTTAAGGGTTTTGAGTGGCTACGATATGCAGATTATTGTTAATTTAATACACTTAGCTTTGATAGCTTTGCTAAGTGCTATAAGATATCTCTTTGACATGTCCCAAAATTCAGCAATTATGTAAATATTTAAATAGAAGGAACTCAAAAGTGTCATATTTTCAAGCTTGAGAATTTACCTATGCACCACATCATTGTCAGGGCCCATGATACCAGTTTATCATATGATAAAAAACAAACAAACACAAAAAATAACTTTCAGGGGTTACCTAAACAAACTCCAAAAATTTTAGAAATGAGCTGTAAAAGAACACATTACTTTCAGTAACAACAAAAGCCCTGAAGACAATCATAATTAGACTAATTCCTACAACAACATGCTGCTGTCTTCTTTGGCTTTTTCTGCATCTATCATGCTGCATGTTCTATTATATTCAGGCAGATGTGATCGCACATGAGTCACAGCAAACTTAGGTAGACAAAATATACACCATTATTGTTTTATAACTCATCTTGATTGCTGACTATGAGTCTACATTTATCACAGCTGAAGAGAAGAATTAAAAGTCAACTTTTACTAGATTTAAACTTACTTGCTCCTGGATTTTGCTGTCATTATGTTATCTTTTGCAATTTTAACTCTTTTTTTTTATTCATTAAAAAAATGATTTTAGAGAAGAAGGGGGAGAGGGGGAGAGAGAGAGAGAGAGAGAGGGAGAGAGAGAGAGAAGCACACTGACCACAAGGAGCACAAGGAAGTGGATGCTCAATGCAGGAGCTGCCCACTGCTGGTCAGTGAGCTCCCCCTGTGGTCAGCTGGGCTGATGGCTGCTAGTGCAGCGGAGGGCTCCTGGGCTGCCAGTGATGTCTGACTGCTACTTCCGCCTAATCCCCCAGGGAGCAGGCCTAACCCAGCAGGTGGACATCCCATGAGGGGTCTTATACTGTTAGAGGGTACAGGCTGGGTTGAAGGACCCCCCCCCCACCAATCCGAGTGCACAAACTTTTGTGTACTGGGCCTGTAATAGAAAACAAAGTTCCAGAATATTCATTATTATATTTCCAGAATTATTATAAAGTTACAGTAATCAAGATGTGGTTACATTGGGTTGTGGTTAAAATTGTTTTTATTTTGCCAGAATGAAACAGTATTCAGAGAGACCCACATATATAAGTTTAATTTACTTCAATTAATTACCAATATAATCAAATTTAAATAATAGAGACCTTTTCAACATATGGCTTGCAACAACTGGATATTCTAATAGGAGGAAAAATAAAACTCAATCCCTACTTCAAACCAAAAATATAAACAAAATATAAAAGATTATTAATATGAAATGGTTCATACATCTAAATGTAAAAGTAAAAATGTTAAGGGTTTTAGAAGAAAGCATACACACAGAATATCACCTATAGTCGCTTGGGTTAGGTAAAGTTTATTAGAATGCATAGATCATAATATAAAATATATTAAATTACACTTAAAAATTATTCTGAATTTCTAATAACATTTAAAGAAAAGTAAGGCACACACTGGGAAAAATATTTGCAAAATTCCTTTAGATTAAGTACATATTTAAAATGTATAAAAACTCCTTAAACTCAATAGTAAAAAGAGAACTCAAATTCTAAAGTATCAAAAGATTTCAACAGCCATATTATCAAAGGTGAAATGCAATATTACTATATAAACACAATGGAAGCTAAAATTTAAAATAAAAAGTAACGAATATTTCCAAGAACATGGAGCAGTTGAAGCTATTATATTATGTTCATGGGAATGTGAAATGGGAAAACTACTTTGGAAAACATGTTAGCATGCTTTTTGTTTTAAAGTTAAAAATGGTCTATCATTTGATCTAGCAGTAGAATAAGAAATGAAAGCATATGACCCTTAGGGAGACTTTTATCAGAATGAATGCAGAAGTCTTAAATCCTCAGGTGAATAAATAACCATAATATAGTACAGTCATACATGTATGTACTACACCAAGTAGATATTATGTTGAGCAAAAAAATCAAATACAAAATAGTAGATGTGGTATGATTCTATTTATATAAGTTCTAAAACAGGAAAAATCATTGACCTGTCATGTTTAAAATTGATTTATTTTATTGTATGTAAATGATTCATCAACTAACATAAAAAGAAGTGTTTCTATCTCTTTCTCTTCCTTCCTCTCTGAAATAAATAAAAATATTTTTTAAAAGATGGGATGATATAGCTCAAATTGTGGTTTTGTATTTAGGAATATATTTTAGAAATAAAATTACTGGATATGGGATAGATTATGACCTCAAAAATGATATAGTGGCCTAAATAGAAATATACTGAAAATGTTCATTTTTTTACTTTGGCAAGTATATTACAATTTATATTTTTAAAAGTTATTATCTCTGTCCTGTCCCAAGCCTATTATTTATTTTTTACACTGGATAATTGTGACAGACATTTTTGTAAAATATAATTATTGGAAGTTAATTGTGCGTGGTGATCCTCTTCTAACTGGAAGGGATGATGGAAGAAGGGATGTCAAGAAAAAATTGATTACTATTCTTCCTTATATGTCAGATGTTATTCCTGTAGAGGTCCCTGGAATATTTTCAGTATCTCTGAAGTTTCAAATTGATAGCCCTTTCCCAGTTCCTTTGAGGTCATAATTGTCTTTATGCCAAAAATACCGTCAACTACTTACATGATTTCCTTATCCTATCTCCTATCCTTTTCTCTACCACTGATTTTTTTTTAAATGCCTGTCTTAAATACGCAGTTAATGTGTTCTAGAATGTCTTATTTAATATGGATAGTATGTGTTTAGGAGAAGGTCACATTTATTTTTAAAGTATTGTAATGTTCAATCAAGATGAGATGCTCAGCTGGCATGGCTCAGTGGTTGAGCATAAACCTATGAACCAGGTGGTTACAGTTCAATTCCTGGTCAGGGCACATGCTCATGTTGCCAGCCAAATCTGCAGGAGACAGCTAGTTAATGATTGTTTGTCATCATTAATGTTTCTATCTCTTTCCCTCTCTCTTCCTCTCTGAAACAAATAAAAATATTTTTAAAAAGATGGGATGGTGTAGCTCAAATATATTTTAGGAATATATTTCAGAAATCAAAATTACTGGATATGGGATAGTTCAATATCACAAAAATTTTTTTGGGGGGGTTCTAGATTGTAGAACTGAACAGGGATAGTTGCTATAATAATAATTTAAAAAGTAAGTGTTGTGAGATGTGAACTTTTGTGGGAGGTCAAGGATTTTTTTTTCAAATATATATATATATATATTACTGAGAGGAAGGGAGAGAGATAGAGAGAATCATCAGTGAGAGAGAAAAATCAATCAGCTGCCTCTGGCACACCCCTTACTGGGATGTGCCCACAACCAATATACATGCCATTGACCAGAATCAAACCTGGGATTCTTCAGTTTGCAGGCCGATGCTCTATCCCCTGAGCCAAACTGGTTAGGGCAAGGGTTTTGTCTTGAACATACTGAAAGTGCAATCAATATAATGATGGTAGTAATTTGATATTGAATGTGATGCTATCAAGTAAAGGACTAGAGAGATTCGAAGTCATCTATAAGAAAAATGAGGTAACTTGAGTAGAGTGTATACAATGAAAATGGAAGAGGTCCCCATGTAGAAATAAGAGTAAAGCAGGGTGCCATGGCATGAGATTGAGGAGTGTCAGAGGAGACAAAAGGGCTATAAAGAGAGTTTAATGAACTGTAACCAAGAGGAAAATGTTTAAAGAACAGATTTGCAAGAAATTCCAAAAGATAGCCTTTAACTTGGATAGTGTGAAAAATCACTAGTGAATATATCAAGAACGATTCTCATAGAATCTTAGGGACTCTCCAAACTCAGATCTCAGTTGAATTCCAGAAAAGTTATGATTTGGTAGATTGTTCAATTTTTCTTATTTCTGAGGTAGATATGAAGCTTTTCAACACATCTTTCTACATCATAAGCAGAAGCCAAAAGGCCATTAATATATATTTTATTTATAGGAGTGACTCACTGTTAGCAGTAGATGCTGCCATAAACATACTTATAATGACAGAAGCTACAAACTAGTCTAAAGGATTTGACCATAGATTATTAATTCCTCTACATACTTTTATGTTCCTAGAAAAAGTAAAGTTTGACCCCATGAATCACTGTGTCCTATTTTTGCTTTTGACTTTACATCAGTAAGTATTTTCAAAGAGAAATATGTCTAGGTTGACCATTAAGTTTTAATTCTTTCAGTGGAATCATAATTAATTTCCCCATTTTTCCTAATTTATTGACTGAGGAATTTGGTTAAATATTGAATTTATGATAAATTCCAAGAAAAAATATTGCAATAAAACACTAATCAAGTATAGTTTATGGAAGAATAAATCACTGTGGATGAATATATCAAAGAATTGAGAAGCTAAATTATTGGGTGTATCAACCAATGGGATATTGCAGCCACTCAAGAAGATAGGGTAAAGTAGAAGGTTAACTGAGGCTTATACAGAGGTTCAGTGACTGCAGCATCTGTGGCTGAAAGCAAAAAGCAAAGACAGTATAATGTATCCAAGCTTTATTAGCCTCAATAGTTAGGCTTTATTTTATTTTATTCATGAATAATAATAAGGATGAGGTAGCAATGGTCTGGAATAATGGTATCATTCTACATGGTGTGAATTTTAATATTGTGTTTTAGGAACTGTGCTAAGAACTATATATAGATTATTTCACTTGGGTTCCCAAGGTGAATCAGTTATTAAGTGTAAGTATTTGGAGTAAAATCCCAGTAGACAGACTAACCTATGTGTGGAGTCACCATATCACATTCCTTGAATAAGCACTAGAGGGAGGCCTGAAATATATTTTAGAGGCCTTGAAAAAGGGATTTCTAGAATAGAGCCAGGCTTAAGATAGTAACTGGAAATAGAGGGACATTTTCTTACATAATGGAGTTTCCGAATGTTGGATATAGCTCTGAAAGGTGGAGTTGGAGAAAATGAAAGGGCTCAAAAACATGCAAAGCCACTTGAGACCCACAGAATAGAATAAAGAGGGTCTAAATTTTGAGTGTTGACTACTAAAAACAAGGATAAATGCAATATTGGGTTTGATATGAGCAGTTTCTTAAGGAGAATGGGCATTGGATTTAATAGCTAAGGGGACGTGTTTTACCCAGGTTAACTCGTGATAAGGTACAAATCAGAAGTTAAATTCCTTGTTTGCTTTGCCTGTAATGGGGGTAATCCCAGTGTCTCTAGGCTCAGTACCTTAGTAGCCCAGGCTGGTAGATATAACTATTTATGAGAAGTACTGGAAATAATGTTTCATTTATTTCTTAAGACTGTAATAACAATAGAATAATAATATAAAGACCATTTTATCTGAATTTAAGCCATGTTACTTAAATATAAGAAAACTTTTTTTCTGACGATAAACCCAATCAACTTGATACTTTATAATACTTTCTATCATTTGTAAAATAAATGCCTATTGAATGCCTATGATGTGTCCAGTATTATGATCCAAAGGTATACCGGTAGATAAATGCTGAACAAAAATAGTCACAGATCTTAAGATCTAAAAGGGCATTCAAATTTCCTATTGGGTTAGGAGATAGACATTAATCAAATAATCATACTAATGAATGTATAATTGCAAACAGATACATACACACCCAGGGGAGAGGAATATGAATTTGTTAAGAACCTGTATGGTAACAACAGCAACAAGAAGAAAAGGATTTGCCTGGGAGAATAATGAAAACATCCTAGAGAAAATTGTTTTTAGTGAGATCTGAAAAATCAAGAATTGTTAATTATGTCTAAGTGTCTGGGGAGACATCATAGAACAGCATGCCAGGAAAAGAGCAGAAAATATGCAGACTCTGAAATGGGAGGGAATATGATATTTTAGGCATTTGAAGAAGGGATTCTAGCTAGGCCACAGAGAAGGTAAGGTATGTTTGAGATGAGAATGGGGAGATAGAAAAAGGAAGGCTGCAGAGACTGATACAGGATGCTGAGAGTTTTGGTCTCTGTACCCCAAATTAATTGGAAATGGTACTGGATTTTAGAAAGATATGATTTGATTCCATCTTCATTTTGAAAAGATAACTCTGATTTCAGTAGAGTTTGAAGGAAGGCAGAGCTGGATGCCAGTAAGACTAATTAGAGGGCTGCTAGCCCAGGCCAAAGATAGTATTAATAACTTGGACCTCTGAGTTGGCAGAAGTGATGGAGATAATTGGGACAATCTGAGATATGTTAACAAGGACTGGTATTTTGAATTCCATTAAAACTATTCAAATAGTTTTTTCCCCCAAATAGTTCTATCACATTGTTATTTTAAAATATTAATAATTTGAACTTTTCATTTAAGTACATTTTTCTCCCTTATTTAGGTAACACCTATACCAATCACATTAGTAAGATTTAATTATAGTCGTCTTTTCATTGAATCAAATTAAAACTTTATTTTACTTATGATAATATCAATTATATTTGTTTCACAAATATTCCTTGATCATTAACCTCTCTTGTCTGAACTTAATATTCATTCAGATTTTCCCACTATTCATCCATATGACCCCCTCTGGAGTATGATTGACACAATAGCTGCCTCATATTAGAAACTAAATGTTTCATTTAAGTGAAATTTATTCAGCTTAGTTGATGAAATATTTCTATTACCCTAAAACCATTCTTCTGAAAATAACAAATGATTGCTAAAAATTCTGTCACTCCTTTTCTTGTCATCACTTTCTTTTTCATTTTACTGCAACATTTACCACTTCATAGCCCATGCAATTTTGCTCTTCTGTGATGTAGATAGAGTGTGCATTGTTCTGTCTGCATCCGAATGGCTACTGCCCCATTTAGCTAGCTGTAGACACTGCCTCATTTAGAAAACATTTCACCACCCAGGCATAAATGGGTAACAAAGGAGCTAAAGGGCCTTTGGAGATATTTCTTTTTAAACTCCTCAGACATTTCTAGGAAATCTTGAAAAATTAGATCCAGATAATTTTCTTCCAATAAAAAAGGGTTATTAATAAAAATAATTGTGTGCACATTAGACAACCCAGTATTCATAAAAGAGCAAAGGATGTATAGTCATAGTGCTGTGTTCAATTCCTGGCTCAACCACTTTCTAGTTTGTAAAGTTAAAAAAAAATTACTTAGCAGTATTTTGCCTCCATTTATTTGTCCATAGATGAATATGAAACCATGCTCCTTCCTCACAGGGTTGCGATAAAGGAAATCACAGACTTCTAAAATAACCCTTAGAAATGGGATGTCTCACTTAATGTGTATTTGGAAATTTCAAGTTGTTCATACTAGTTTGGGCAAAATTGTCAGTTTTGTGCATTTTCCTGTACATAGGATTCTTTAAATTCTCAAATTAATCCCTGGTCACCTGCTTTCACCCCCAACAAACATTAACTATTAGAGGTAGTGTTAGATGTTATCTTTATTCATCATTACTTTCGCCTCTGAGAGGACTGTTTCAGCAGAAGGCACACAAGCTTTGGAGCTCTATACAACTGGAGATGAACCTGGGCAGGTCAGATGTACTCAACAGAAATGGTTTAGCCCAGTGGTCGGCAAACCTCAGCTCGTGAGCCATATGCTGCTCCTTGGCCCCTTGTGTGTGGCTCTTCCACAAAATACCATGGCCTGGCAGTCTATTTTGAAGAAGTGGCGTTAGAAGAAGTTTAAGTTTAAAAAAATTGGCTCTCAAAAGAAATTTCAATTGTTGAACTGTTAATATTTGGCTCTATTGACTAATGAGTTTGCTTACCACTGATTTAGCCACTCTGAAGTCCTATTTCTTCATCCTTAGAATGAAATGTTTAGATGAACATGAGGATTTACAGGATAGAACTCAATTATTAGAGCTATTTTCTTCTTTCATATTTATTTATTCAGATAAGTATATGAGTAATTAGTAATATTGACACTTTAGAACTGAAAATTTTCTATATTAAGTGTTTTTTTTAAATTGTGTAACTTAGCAATTAACAAAAGAACTTTAAATTATGGGTTTTTAGCTATTATTAGATTTTGAAATCAATCCCTTAAGTTGGAATAAATTTACTAAATGACACTGATGGCAAAACTGATTCATGATTTAAGATTCTCAAATGAAAAAAAAACACACCTTTTTTATTTTTCTTGTATTTATAATGATATAAAGAAAAGTAAAAATAATTTCTCATTTGGAGTATGGTTCAATTTATTATAGTTTTTTATTAATTTTAAGGATTAGCTCAATAACAGTTATATAACCATCGTGTGTGTGTGTGTGTGTGTGTGTGTATTTTTACTATCTTTTGAGGCTGTCATTAAACTGATTATTTATTATAAAATGCTAATAAATCCTGCCTTGTCACCATGGTTCAGTGGTCGAGCATTGACCTATGAACCAGAGATCATAGTTCAATTCCTGGTCAGGGCATATGCCCAGGTTGCTGGCTAGGTCCCCAGTGGGAGGCATGCAGGATGCAGTTAATCAATGATTCTTTCTTATTATTAATGTTTCTATCTCTGTCTCTGTCTCTCCTTTTGTCTCTGAAATCATAAAATATATTAAAAAATAAAAATAGAACAGGATTTATTTTTAAAATGGTTTTATTTATTTCCGAGAGAAAGGCCATATTCATACACAGAATCTTTTTCTAGAATGAGAGCTCTTTTATATTTTTCTTTTTGTGAATTTATTGTAATTAATTTATAAATTCATCATTGTGACCCTTTTACTGCCATGCTATCAGTACTAGTAAATGATTTTTATCTTGAGTAATCGAAGAACACCTTTTTAAAAAAATTTCATAGTGACCAACTGTTATGGACTTATGGGATTTCATGTCTAGGAGGAGGCCAACATGAAAATTTAGCAAATATGTTTATGTATCTAGTACTTTAGAACCACATTTATGTATCTGCACATTAGTAGAACCACACTTAAAACCTGTGCTCCAGCTTTTCTGTGTATGGAGGATAACAATGGATGCATTGTTAAGAACTAAATTAAAGTTCTCAGGAGTCTGAGCTTTATCTATTACATGGCTAGCATTTATGTATTGCTTAGTATATGCTAGGCCCATCACACTTTATGATTGCTTATTTGTGTGAACCATAACTATTGTCTCTGGATGCCCATTTAATATCTCCATAGAATGTCTAGTAGTCATCACAAACCTAACATATCCCAAAGTGAATTTGATCTTTTAGTTGTTCTGGCCACATTTGAAGTTATCTTTGATTATTCTTTTTCTCTTATATTACACATATAAATCTAACAGCAAATTCTGTTTATTCTATCATCAAAATACATAATGCAACATTTTCTTTATTCAATCTATCTATCTTTCACCTGGATTACTTACATAGTTTATTTAACAACCTTGCCTTATATTATTATATTATTTTCAAGCCATCTGTGAAAGTGATTCTTCTAAGCATAAATCAGATTATGTTGCTTTTCTGTTCAAACCCTTTCACATGTTCCTCCTCTTATGCAAAAGAAAAAAAAAGTGCCTTTAAAAAGGCTTAGAAGACGCCATGGATTCTGGCTGTCTTACCTCTTTGGCATTGTTTCCTGCTAGTCTCTCCCTTACACAATCTCCTCCCAGCCATCCTGTGACCTTGCTGATACTTGAACATGTTCACCAAGCTCCCCTTATAGTGTTTTTGTACCTGATATCCTCTCTACTTTGAGTACTTTCTTCAGATTTTTGTTCAAATATCTTTTTTCTTTGTAAGGCCATACTCAATCATCCCATGAAAAATATGACAAGACACACATCCCAACAGGCACTTCTTATGTCCCTGGCTTATTTTGTGCTTCATTTCCTCTTGAATGTATTTGCCAAAGGCAGGGAATTTGTTTTTTTTTTCTTGGTACTATCACTAGATACTGGTATATAGTCGGACTCAAAAATACTTGCTGCATAAATGAATGAAAAAAGAAGCCATTTGCTCCCTTGTGTAAGGCTCTTCTGACCTGTTATGTCAAACAGTGGGTCCTCAGGGATGTTTTGAGTAATCTTAGATTTAGAACTTCTGGCTTTCCCCCATATTGTTCCCTATTAAGTTGATTATGTTGTAATATATAATAATTGGTCGCATCTCTTAACAGTGCTCTGTTTTCACTGCTGGACTCATTTTTTGAAAAATTTTTGTCCTCAGACTTTATACTACTAACAAATACACCCAACTATAGGAGTTGGTCTGAATTGATCTAAAATAAGCATGATACATTTATTTACACTTTCACAATGATTGCTTTAGTTAATGCAGGGCTAAGTTAATCAGCCCATGGCATTTACTTGGCAACTATAATTATTTTAGAATGAAGTTCAGAATACAGGCTGGAAATTCTGGCATGCAGACAATCACCTTCTGGGTAATGGGTTGGTGTTTATGAAGTCTGGTAGTCCTGCTGCCTTTTAGTACAAGCCCAGGAATTACAACCAAATGATGTAATTAGCAAATGGGGGAAAAACAGAGAAATGAGCCATATCCTGATTAAACTGAACTTGAACTTTTAGTTCCTTGAGGAAATGAGTTTCCTTGAATGCATAAGTAGATATCTGATAGTTGTTTTTATGTTATTTGCTACCAAAAAGTCCTACTAAATATATATTGTCCTGTTTTGCCCTGTTTCAAAGCTAACACCTAAATATTATCTATATCTATCTTTACAAATATTAGTTGGGTGTGTTTTTTTTTTAATAAGAAAAATTGGAAATTTCATCCTCAAAATATTTGGTTTGTTTTGCCAATAATACTGAGGCATTTTTTAGTAACATTCATACTTAATTGTTTTACTTATCTGAAAAAAATGTTTAAAATTCTTAGTAGATGGAGATGTTGAGAAATATATAACTCAGATTCATTTGGAGCCTGAGGCAGTCCCTCTTTATTTAAAGTCATAAAGTATAGTACTATGTGAGTGAGGCCAGGCTGTTGTATACTTCTGAGTTAAAGTATCTAAACTCATTCTCTTTTTTTGTTTGTTCTTAATTGTGGTAAAACATCAATAACATAAAATGCACTATCCTAAGCATTTTTAAGTATACAGTGCAGTGATATCAAGCACATGCATATTGTTGTGCAGCTATTACCAGCCTCCATCTACAGAACTCTTTTAATCTTGCAAAACTGAGACTGTATCCATTGAATAGTAACTCTGAATCCCCCCTTCCTTCCAGTCCCTAGCTAGAGAGAAAAATTAATATCATGTATAATAAAAGGCTTATATGCAAACTGACTAAATGGCTGAATGATTGGACTCCCTGATGTGCAGTGACCACCAGGGGCAGATGCTCAATGCAGGAACTGGCCCTGGTGATCACTGTGCTCCCATAGAAGGGGAGTGCCGCTCAGCCAGAAGCCCTGAGCTGGGCTCAAGGCTGGTGAGCAGGCCTAAGCCATCAGTCGGACATCCCCTCAGGGCTCCCAGACTGTGAGAGGGCACAGTCCAGTACATGACAGGCCTCTAGTAGATATATATTTGCCAATATTTAAATAAATAAAATGTATATTTATAATAAGTAAATATGATCAATTCATATTTATGCTTTCTATGTAAATATATAAACAGATATGTATAGACAGAGAGAGAGAAAGAAAGGGAGAGGACAGAAGGACTATAATGTGTTTATTGAAATGGTAACATTGAGAAGTGGGTTTAAGGTAATTTTTACTTTTAAAAAAATCTCTACCAAGGTTTCCCCCCCCCCCCCAAAAAAAAATAAAGCATGATTTTAAAAGCTGGAATAGACTTATTTCTAAATGAAAAATAATTTTGCATGCATTCTCCATTGTTTTATATATTGGGAGAATATAAAAAAAAAGTATTTGAAATAGCAACCTGTTTTTCACACAGTGGGGAGCTGAATAGTGTTGGAGTGAAAGCTTCATCCAAATAAAATAGAAAATGAATGTGTGTTCAGTTGTATGATGAATTATTATAAGTTTAATTAGAGTTTAGATAAGAGAAATATCAGTATGGATCAGAATGTGAGAACAAAGTTTCATGTAGAAATCTGAGTTTTATCTTGTGACCATTGATCATATCACCCAATGTGAACAAATACAAGTAAAAAGACCAAGAATTTGAGTGATCTCAGAGGGAGTAAGATTCTCCAAGACATAATTTTGGTTCATAAAACATTACTTCTCAGTTGACATAAAAAATGAAAGTATTTTTGAATCTATAAGTTCTACAGGTGAATATCTAGACAAAAACTTGAATAATTGTATGTCTGAAGAGGTTATCAAAATGAGTAAGTATTTCATTCCTGTGCTTGTCATATGTTGCTGTTTGGAAAAAATGCCAGACATTTGATTATTGTCATCTTATTTAATTAAACACTTCTTATTTTTACAGATGTCAGTCCTGCAACATGTATATTATCTCAATATTGAAATATTATGTTTTCTTGAGACACCTAACATTTGTTTGCTCTCTGGGCTATTTGTTTGCCTTCTTGTCTTCTCTGTATTGCAAAGGAGATAAAGGCAAAAAGATTTATGTCTGACTAAATTTTAGCATCTACTCTATCCTCCCATTATATTGCTGCTCTAAATGTAGTGCTGTTGCTGAAAAATTGCCCTTGTCAGCCAGAAAAATTGCTTAGCAATATGATCTAATATATTTCTCTTGTTCTTAAGGCAGAGATCTTTCTAGTAACCATATTACATGGATGTGTTTCTTATAACTTAATGAACATCTTATGAAACTACCACTAATTAGCAGAATATTTAATTTGGGCCCCATAATAGGAAACCTGTTTTTCTTTCCTACTGCTTCTAAGGAGTATTATCTCTTAGGTCACATCTAACTGACAATAAGTGAGTGCTCAGAAAGGAAAGTTTGCATTAAACTCTGCAGTGTTATTAGTGTCTTTAACTGGCAAAAGCAGGTCCTAATGCAACATTTTCTGCACCTCAGCCTTTACAAACACACTACACACAAAGTAAGAATCACCACTTTTTTTTACTTTGAGCAGGAGCAGTTAGTTTATTAAGAAGGTCTTGGGTGTGGATGGAAAAGGAAAGTGATAATGTTTTCTTCTTTGATGGCAAAACTACATCATTAAATCATTGAAGGGTAGGCACCTATATAAAATGTGGAGTTTACATAGCCCTGAGGGCTGTCACAATGTTGCTGTAGGATTGAAGTCCATTGCCTTTCTGAGTGTGAACATTGTCTTTCTTACGTGGTTTGCACAGGTACCATAGTGTCATTCTGCAGTAAAGAGGTGAGCAAACACTTACCTTTTCCTTCCTAGGTAAGTGAAGTCTAAGACAACACAATACGCAGGCAGAGTAGAATCTCAAGCACATGATATGTTATATTTCATTTGAACCCAAAATGTTGTTTTTCCCTTTGTTTGAAGTATAAAATGATGCTCAGCCACGGGCCATTGTATTAAAAACAATAGAACGATTTTGGCAAATTGCACATATCTAGAGTGAGTGAGGGTAGAAAGAATTAGAATCTGTGAAATCAGTTGTTTAAAACATTAAAATTTATTATTAAAGAATACATTTACTGGGGTTATATTGGTTAATAAAATTATACAGGTTTCAAGTGTACAATTCTGCAATACATTATCTGCATATTGAATCATATGTTCACTTCCCAAAGTCATCTCCTTCTGTCACCATTTATACCCCTTTACCCTATTCTACACCCCCACACACACACACTCCCTTTCCTTTCTGACACCCACCCATTGCTTATGCTGTCTCCCAGGTGAGAAGGCTGATGTGAACTGGCTAACTTAGAAAAAATTATATCTCTAGGGATAGCTTAGAATTGTAAAACAAACCATTAACAACAACTTTCCTATTGACTGATGTTGGTGAACCTTATTGTCACTTAAAGCACAGGACTTATTATAGCACTTAAAACCTGATTTTAGATTTTTGGTTATAAATATGTCTCTTAGACTAGAGTGCCATTGTCCAGTCTATATATATATATATATATATATATATATATATATAAATTAGCCAGGACGCCATAACAGTCATGACCACTCAGGAGGAGGCTACACTGGCAGATGGGCAGGAGAGGACTGCTGCATGGTGAGGCAAGCCACGGATGGTGCAGGACCATAGAGAGCAGGGTAGAACAGGCCCATAGGGAGCAGGCCTGCCTGATGAGTGGTGGTGCTGAGCAGGCAGGCCCGCAGAGAGGAGGGCCTTCCCGCAGAGTGCCTCTGCCTGTGCGATGTAGAGTAAAACCCTTTTCTGACCGCTCATTGGATAAGTTAATGGTATACCACTTACAGTGTTCTTGGTAACTTGCATAGTAAGAATTCAAGAAGGTGATCTATGATTTTTCCACCTCATACTAGAGGAAAAAATGAAGGTCCACTGCTGGAGGGGCTAAGAAATGTCGTATCCTGCCCTAACCAGTTTAGCTCAGTAGATAGAGCCTCGGCCTGCTGACCACAGGGTCCAGGTTCGATTCTGGTCAGGGGCATGTACCTAGGTCTCAGGCTCCTCCCTGGCCGGGGCCCAGGTCAGGGTTCAGGTAGGAGGCAACTAATTGAACTGTGCCTCTCACATTGATGTTTCTTTCTGTATTTCCCTCTCCCATACTCTTTAAAAATCAATGGAAAAATATCGTCAGATAATAATGAAAGAAAGTAAGAAATAAATGTCATATCCTATGAAAGAGACATCTTTAAAATGCCAAAAGAAAGTTGTTTTTTCATGGTGAAGGGACTGAAGTCCATGTTGATGAAAACACCTTGGCAGATGCAGTGGCTGGCAGTGGCAGAAGCAACGAATTGGTGGGGACAACACTTTCCCCTAATCAGCCTGGTTACCTCCTGCTGAGAGCGGTCAGACTGTGGCTTAGGCTGTGGCTAAGCCATCAGTAGGACATCCCCTGAGGGCTCCAAGATTGGAGAGGGTGCAGGTTGGGCTGAGGGACACCCTCCAGTGCACAAATTTTGTGCACCAGGCCTCTAGTTAACTATAATCACCAGGTTGTACATTAGATCCTTAGAACTTATATATAATTTAACTAAATGGTTGTGCTTTGATCAACCTATTCCCATTACTCTCAAATTTCAGCCACTGGCAACCACCATTCCATTTTGTGGTTCCTTGAGTTCAAATTTTAGATTCAACATGTAAGTGAAATTATACAGTACTTATAAAACATTATTTTTGTACATTAATCAAGATGCTATATAAAATTTTATGTACTAATATTTGATAATAGCTGAGTTTTAACTTTTAATTTCTTTTAAAATCAAGTCACATAGTGTAAACATAGACTTGACTTTAAAATGCTTGATCCCTTCTAAATATTGGAATAGTTATATCAATGTAAGAGTTTACGATAAAAAATGTCTCACAGAGACATGGTCAATTATTTTTTCAACCTCACCATAATCAGACTAGACATAAAATTAGACAAATGACTGCTGCAAGGGACTCAATAAAACAACTTATAGTCCAATGCTTACCCAGGACATTGAGGGAAATTGTTATTTCATCTATTATTACTTTGTTTGGAGCAAAAGTAAGAATATTTAAGATAAATAAAGTTGTTCACATTATTGAAATAAAATAGTTTTATGACTTGCAGTTATTAAGTTTATCTTTATTGTTAAAAATATTACAAATAACCTTTTTTTCCCCCATTGACTCCATCCACCTTGTACCCATTCCCCTACTCAGGCCTTTACCAAACTATTTTTTTAAAAATATATTTTATTGATTTTTTACAGAGAGGAGGAGAAAGGTATAGAGAGCTAGAAACGTCGATGAGAGAGAAACACTGACCAGCTGCCTCTTGCACACCCCCTACCGCGGATGTGCCCACAACCAATGTACTTGCCCTTGACCGGAATCGAACCTGGGACCTTTCAGTCCGCAGACCGACACTCTACCACTGAGCCAAACCGGTTTTGGTCTTTACCACACTATTGACATATATTTATTAAATTTATTGATATAATACTGAAATCTACCAAATTGCAAACTAGACTGAGTTAACTTATAATGGTGCTCATTGCATTAGATTTTATTTGAGAAGAAAAATTGAGTATAAGGAATTTGATAGAAAAATTAGATTTGTAGATTAATTATATTGTATATATATGTAGCTTGTAAATTATATATTATGTATTACATAAATATAAATGTGTCACAATCTATTTGTTATTTTTACATATGTAGAATTCTAAGGTTACCACATCCTTAACAGTTATTTTCATTATCGTACAAAAATAGTCTTTAACATTTCAAAACTCACAAAATCATTGTATGAAGAACTCAGGGCTACTATATAGAACAGTTAATTAAATACCAGTATTTTATAGACATTGAAAAGTATGCAGTGATATTTTAAAAGTTGGCCAAATGAGCAAATTAATTATAATTTAGTAGATACAAATCATATTTTGTGAAACATGAACAGCATGTAATATAAGTTGGAACATAAAAAAAAATCAGGGAAGAAATTATGATTATTAAAAATATATCTATTTGCTCTGTCCATTAATTTGTCATTTTTGTTTGTAATAATAGATAGTATACTATATGTTTGTCACAGGCTTTACCTCCTCCCAGGCTTTCCTGTGCCTGTGTAATCATGTTTTCCTTTCTCTCACTTGTCCTTGAATACACAAGGATAACCTTTGCAGTTAGTGGCTGTGACCTTAGATTTGAATGACTTCAGGTTGAGCAAAGCACATTCCAGTCCATTTCTCTGAGATACCAGGTCTCATTGTCCCTCAGGATATTTGCTGCTGATTCTGTGACACCTGTCAGTCATTACCCTGCACCTACTGTCAGTGATTCTTCCAGTAATTGGTGTATTTCACATATAATGGATATGTTTCCGTCAGAATCTGTTTAGAAACTAAAAATAAGTAAAGGTTTTGTAATGAGGGAGGGTTAGTTATGGATTGTGAACACATCTGTTTATATTATATGATACACAATATTTGGCAAATGGTAATTTTTCTGATCAACAATTGTTGTGTGTGTTGTTTTTTTGTTTTTACCTAAAAAAAATATGGGATTGAGTATTTATCAGGTAGTATCTTTGGAAAGAAAAGAGAAAATGACTAGCATCCCGTAAGGGTTCAATAAGTAACAGACTTCTATGTCTAACCCCCTTTCTTCTTCCTTTACCTATCTCTTCTTCTTCTCGTCCATCTTATACTTTTTGAGTGCAGGGAATTGTGTACTAATTATCAATAGAATATTATAGAAAAGCAGTATGGAAGGTAGCTTGATGGTGATAGCAAATGAATGCAGTGGTATTTATTGATTACATTACAGATGTGATACAATAAAGGCCTGGCTAGAGTGAGGCAAATAGAAATTGAAAGGAAACTGTGAGACAGTATGCAGAGATAGCAATAACAACACTTGTGAAAGAATTGAAATTTTTAAAAAAAGACTGATTTTATTATGTTATATTATAGTTTAAATTGTTCATAATATAAAGTAGAGAAATTATACAGAAAGTAATATTTGATGTAGCTACAAATAATTTTGAGAGCAGATGAGTGCAATGCCTCTGTTTAGGGTACTGTTATTCTCTGTTGATTATACTCAAGGGATAATCATGAATAATGCAGGGAAATCATTATGCACTTGTAGTCTACAGCAGAGGGTTATTAAACATAGTTGGAAAAGACCATACAACAAATATTTAGGCTTTCCTGGACATGAGGTGTCTTTATAGTGCTAAATAAGTCAAAGGCAATATTTAAACACATCACCATGTTTAATCTATCTATCTATCTATCTATCTATCTATCTATCTATCTACATAAAATATGCTAAGTATTCAACCATCTGACTGGTTCCTATGATGTTCACTGACCACCAGGGGGAAGACACTCAATGCAGGAGCTGCCATGACACACACTGAACATTTACAAACAAATGACACTGAGGACCTGGTGCCCACAAAGCAACTCTTGGCTTCTCCCAAGTGGGACACAGCCCCTCCCCTGCCCCCCCTGAGTGATAGCTCACCAAATCCCAGCCAATGCTGTGGATAATCCATAGTACAAAATGTGGCCCACAGCCAAGCCCAGCCTTGAAACAGTGGCTGTGGGCATTGGGTAATGACATCACATACCAACTTCTGGCTTCCTCTCCCTAGTGACTAGCCTTCTTGCATTTTCTTCAGCCCAGAAACATGACTTGCTTTATAACCAAGTGCAAACATTTATACTTTAACCAAATGTCCATGAAGTGTTTTCCTGTGCCTCATCTCACTTGATCCTCACAGAAGTCCTAGAATAGGTAGATAGGAGACTTGGTGGATTCTATTTTCTTTTCATCAGCCACTAAATGGAGATTCAGAAAGCTCAGAAACTTGACCTGACTGAAAAGAAGTAAGAAATGGTGAACCTTGAAAATGACTTCAGGTTTTCTCAACTGTACAGAATATAGTCAAACACTGCTGCAGTTAAATATTTACCCTTTATTCTTCCTGCATGATCTACAATAATAATCTGCTTCATGTTGATATTTACTGCTGTGTTGCTGACAATTACCTGAAAGAGAAGTTGGGGTGTTTCACTGGGCTTGCAAAAGTTTAGCTAAATCAGAAAGCAGGTCTAATTAAGCAAGTTTATTCTATATAAAAAGGTTACATTGACTTGCCTGTGTGCGATACATATAGCTCTCTCTGATGCCAATCACATGTGTGTGTTTTGATCTGTCATTGTCAATCATGAATTTGATTGACACTTCTATTATAGAGAAAGGGCAAATAGTGATATTAAAATATTTCTTCTAATTAATTTCCTTTCAATGTGCATGAATTCCTGCACTGGGTCTCTAGTATGTAATACGGTTGTTATTTACAGACCCTAACATTTGGATTATATTTAATTTTCTTGAAATTGCCATTTAATATTCTTTACTTTTCCCCTCAACCATTTAAATATGAAAAGGAACATGTTTAGCTCACAGGCCATGCAAAATAGGCAATGAATGGATTAGGTGGTCAGCCCTAGTTAGCAAACCAGCTCCTATATTTCACACGATGAGTCCAATATAGCCTGTGGTGAGTTAGAATGATTTGGAACATCCTTGTGCAGACATCACAAAAATGTTTGCAAGAGTAGAAGATGAAAGGTGCAGGGTCAGGGTCTGGTGCCAAACAGAGTTAGAAGTCAAGCAGAGAAGGATTCAAACTGAGAAGGAGGAGATAAGCGAATTTGCATTAGAATTTTGGAAACCAACTGATTTGCATTCAAATTAAGTTCACAATAGATTCCAGGAAAGGGGAAAATCAGGCTAATGTTTTACACACAAAAGTATTTTTGAAAATAAGACCTGTAACTTGATATAAAGCAGTTCACTCAGAGATCAATAATGTTTAAAATAATTTTGGATTTATATTATTCTTTGCTTCACTGTCTTAGAGTAGTAATACATGAAAAGATGCCAAAAACATCGAGAGGAAAAAATAGTATCATCACGGGCTGCTAAACACTCTGATCTATATTTTAGATAGAATTGAGAAAATCTAGCATATTATAAAATATTCTTGAAAAAGGATCCATTAAGTCTTTACTATATTTTTGAGAATGCACTTATATCTTAAACTTTCTAATCATTTTATCATAAATTTCTGAATGACTTTCAATAATTCTGTTCCTTACTGAAAGTTTCCTATTTTTCATCCTTATGTAATTACCATAGGCCCAATGCAAGAAGTTCTTCATGGGCTTGGCCCTCCCAACCCTGGCTTCACTGGGAAGGTCGTCTTCCTGTCCAGTCTAATTAGCATAGTATGCTTTTATTTTATAAGTTTTAATTCATTTCCCCTCAAAATAATATTATCCTTTCATGATGTTTATCCAGTTTTGTAATGGTTGTAAATACTTTCTTCTCCCTCTTTCTCCAGATACAAATGGTTTACAGATCTATAAAATCTATTGACTAATAACCATTCAACACATGTAGAGGTCATAACTTTGGTTATGTATTAAGTACACTGACCCGTTTTGGATTATCCATGGCCTCAGTCGTGCTGAGTTTCATTGGAGGCCAAAAATAAAAGTGATACAATAATCTTGCTTTCTACCTGGCTTTTCTTTTTTGAGAGCTATCCATTTCAGTGGTAAAAGCAAAATATTTTATTTTCATCACATCATTTCTTTAAAAAAATATTGTTATTAGTTCAGAAATCAAGGGAATGGAGAGGGCGAGATAGAAACATCAATGATGAGAGAGAATGACTGATAGGCTGTCTCCTGTGCTCCCCACACTAGGGATTGAGCCCGAAAAGCCCTGATTGGGAATTGAACCGTGACCTTCTGTTTCACAGGTAAACACTCAACCACTGAGCAAGGCCGCCTGGGCTCATTATTTCTAATTGCAGTTGTCCCATCTGAAGTGGTTTGATGAAATAAGGGGGAGAAAGACTAGATAGGGGAATATAATAGAAATTTACATAAAACCAATGTAAATAATTAAACCCAAAAGAATTTCTGTAGATCTCATTAGTAACTAAAAACGACTTTTTAAGACTTAGATGGCAAAAGCAAAAAAGCATCTCCCATTTAAAAAGTTAGACACTAAGTTTTAAAATCCTACATTTTATTTAACTTTCTATAACAAACTCTGTAAACATCATGATAATGAAAGCCATGAATGTGACTCGAGGCTTAAAAACTTTGAGCCTATCCTGTATGTGCCTTCCTGTAAAGGGCACCCTATCTGTAAAAAACCTTTCTGCCATATTTCTAATCTTCCTGGACTCTCGCACTATTAGGGCATTATATGTTCTGGAAAATTTAGTAGTTCTCTTGACGACCTCAACATAAATCTACACTGACATCAACATCTTTGGCAGAGACTCAGAACCAAGTAATGATTTTAGGTTTGCAGTTTGTGGAGTTGAGCCAGTGGAGTCTGATTTATGTCTAATTAGACAAGGGTTCTTACTTCAGTTGCCAAAGAAAGCACAAATAAAAATGAATACACATATGAACACTACTTGGGAAAAATAAAATTCCAAAAAATATATTTTTAAAAATTATTTAGTGGACAAATAAATCCTCTATGTTTCAGTGCATGTTCCCTTCTATAAGTTTAAATCAATATTTATGGTTCACCACACTTTTTAAATAAGTCTTTAGATTACTGCATAAAGTCTTTTGTTTTGAGACATAATATAAATGGAGACTTCGGTAATACTATTAGATTTACCATGGTGAAGCCATTTTTAATAAATTTTGATTAATTAATTGGTAATATGGATAAATTATTTATTTGTGAAATAAAACACCTATGTTTGTTTACAAAGGAATAATCTATAGGTATTTACTGAAAATGATTTTTTGTACTTCCTTATGAAGATAACTAATCGTTATAACTGAAATTTATATTTATATTGTAATTTAAATTCCCTGAGAAATTAGAAACAGCAATATAAAGCTTCATTATGATTATGAGTACACATCATCAGTTGCTAAAATGTTGAAACAAAAAATAAGTACAAGAAGATTTTGTTTTGTCTATTAAAGTACTAATTATTTGGGAAGCAGACAGAATTATAATAGAACATCCACACTACTCTTGAGAGAGAAATATTTCATACATTAAGGGAGTAACTTTGCTTTTGTATCCAGGCCAGAACATTTTATGCTAGCAATTTTTCAATGTTAAATTTAAGCCTATGTAATCTCTTAGGTCTAAAAAAATCCCCCAAATATCTTAACTTTTTAGAAAGGGTGATAACCTTTTTAAACTTAAATTTCTTGTTATAATGTAACGCATACATTTTAGTTTGTATATTAGGCATGCAAACAGGAAATTTGAGTGATGGGACTTTTATATATTTTATCGATTTTTTATAGAGAGTTAAAGAGAGGGATAGAGAGTTAGAAACATTGATCAGAGAGAAACATCGGTCAGCTGTCTTCTGCACCCCACCCCCACCCCGCCCTGGGGATGTGCCTGCAACCAAGGTATGTGCCCTTGACCAGAATCAAACCTGGGACTCCACTCCACAGGCTGACGCTCTATCCACTGAGCCAATCCGGTTTCGGCAAGTGATGGGAATTTTAGAAGAAATAACAACATACCTTCTGTGATGGTTAATTTTATGTACTAATTTGACTTGACCCTTATAGACACAGAAGGAAGGAAGGAAGGAAGGAAGGAAGGAAGGAAGGAAGGAAGGAAGGAAGGAAGGAAGGAAGGAAGGAAGGAAGGAAGGAAGGAAGGAAGGAAGGAAGGAAGGAAGGAAGGAAGGAAGGAAGGAAGGAAAGAAAGAAAGAAAGAAAGAAAGAAAGAAAGAAAGAAAGAAAGAAAGAAACATCTAAAACTTAGGAAATTTCAAAACATTGGGACTTCTAGACTTCTCTTAGTGAATCAAAATACTAGACAATTATTGCATGGGCACATTCTTCTAGAGATAACAGGTGGATATTAATTTTGAGCAAGCATGTCAAATTCGTGGCCCACAGGCCATATGCCTTGTTTCTTTGCCTGTGTTAGACTTTGAGTTTTACATGCTTGATTTAGAGGGAGTAAATAAATTAAACCAAAGGGAACCAGAATGGACATGAGATAACATGGTTCATGTAAGTCAATCAAATATGTCAGGGTCAGTGGAAATAACACTGGAAATATGAGCACATTGACAAGGTTATGATTAGCCATATAATTGACACTCAGGAATTTCAATAAGTTTTATTCTTTAGAGAATGAAGATTTAATAACATAATTTTAAATGGTTATTTCTATTACTAGAGGCCTGGTGCACGAAATTCATTCATGGGTAAGGTCCCTAGGCCTGGCCATCAATCAGGGCCTATCAGGGCCATCTGATTGATGGCTGGGGCCTTTCTTCATTCTGTACCACCCCCTGGTAGTCAGCACCCATCATAGCTAGCAGTAGAACTCTAGTCATGGAACTCCCAAGGGGACAATTTGAATATTAGCCTTTTATTTATCAGTCTATGACAAGTAAACTAAGGTAACTATGGCTGTTCTTCAAAATAAATGAAAATAAGCAAGGATCAATTAAAATTATTTACTTAAGCTTATTTAATATAAAATGTTTATTTTTAACACTTCTAGGATGGGAAAATCTAGTTAAATTTAAGATCCAAATTATATTAGCTTTAAAAATATATACGATAGTGTACTCAGCATGAAAATGTTTTTGTTATCATGATTAAATTTGAGTAATTTAAAACAGACTTTTAAGTTTTAGAAATCTCATTAAAGATATCTTTTGTATATTATTTTCTTACTTAGGAGGATAGGAAAGGTAAGCATATCCCTGTACAACAATAAAACAGTTACCCTCCATCAAGGATCACTTCTATTCCATGGTCTTTTGGCCAATCTCTAAATTATATACTTATTGTTTTGCTATCATATAGAAATACTAAAAGTATTTTTGAGCTGCCCACTCTAGAGAGTACTATATTCCTTATTAAATAATAATGTATCTTTAAGAAAATAAAAAGTATATATAAGGAGTTTTATTATAAAGAATTGGCTCACATGGTTATGGAGGCTAAAATGCCTTAAGATCTACAGTTGGCAAGGTAGACACCTAGGAGAGCCAATGATATAGTTTCAATCTGAATCGGAAAGCCTGAGAACAAGAGTAGCTGATATATAATTTCAGACACAATTCGAAGTGTAAAGGCAGGAGAAACTCAATGTTCCAGCATGAAAACAATTAGAGAAAGTGAGTGTTTCCCTACTCTGCCTTTCCTCTACTCAGATGAATTGGGTAAAGCCCATCCCCGTTGATGAATTGGGTAAAGCCCATCCCCGTTGAGGAATGCAATCTGCTAAGTCTATCAAATCAAACATTAATCTCATAAAAATATTTTCAAAACTATAGTAACCTTTTCCTTTGTACTATAGCTTTTGATAATGAACTTTAGAAAAGCACCATGTTTACCCAATGTTATTTAAGTCAAGCAATATATTAAAAATTATATTTTATATTGTAATTTTTCCTTCCCACTGAATAACTTACAGTTTTATATAGATCCTATTTCAGCAAACTGTTAGGACATGTGCAAATGATATATAACACTTGAAATTAACCATCATAGAATTTATGTTATTATTTTCTCTAAAATCACTGAACTTTTTTGCAAACATAATATGCAACCTAAAATATACTATAAAATTTAATAGTACTGCTTTCATATTTAATAAAATCAAAAGTTATAGACTGAAAAATAATAAAATATATGTGGCACATTGTAGAAGCAAGTTAAACTAAACAAAGGTCAATACCCTATTTAGATGTATTAAAAGGAGTTAAAAATGCATGTGCAACCGATATCACATACAATTTTATTTATAAGGTAATTGGAGGATTGCATACTTCTTAGAGTAGAAAAGCATTTGGTAATGAATATAATACATAAGTTTGGCATGTGAGCTTTGAAAGCAAAGCTAACCAATGTTTTAAAGCTATGGAATTTCTGTTATTACATCTGTCACCAGGGCTCAGTGGATTCAATCAGTATTGGAGGCAAGAATCGCAAGTTCTGAATCTTAGGCAAATTCTCTGGTCAATATGAAACCCAAGCTAACAGAGAAAGTAATTTCATACTGCGTGTTTGCATTGATCTTTAGTTCAAAACCATAAACAAATAATCTATGATGATAGAAGTCAAGATAATGGTTTCCTTTGTGGAATATTGACTTGGAAGAGTATAAAAAACCTTTCGCAGTGCTGATAATACTATTTTTTTTGTCCTGTGTGCTGGTTATTTGGTCTTATAAATTTTGTGAGAAGTCATTGAACTATGCATTTAGGCTTTGTATAGTTGTCTTTATGTACACTATACATCAAGAAAAGTGGAAGAAAATTACTTTGGTAACCATAAACATATTATGGCTGGCTGCCTTTAGGGATTCACTCAAAATTATTCCTGTTATAATGTATTTGATTTTTGTTATGTAAATATTTTAGAATAGAAAAATCAATTTTCAATATCAAAATGATAGATCAATAGTAGCAATAATTATTGTAACAAATACTGTGTTCTTTTTTTTAGAGCATTTGTAATATTTAAGTTAATTTGCTTAAAATAGATTGATTGACTTTCTAATTTAAAATGCTTAGTTGAAAAATTGATTTAGAATGTAATTTTAAATATTAATCTTAAAAATTATGTAAGCTGAGCCTGGCCAGCATGGCTCAGTGGTTGAGTATCGACCTATAAACTAGGAGGTCACAGTTTGATTCCTGGTTAGGGCAAATGCCCCAGTTGTGGGCTTGATCCCGGTATGAGGTGTGCAGGAAGCAGCCAATCAATGTTTCTCACTCATCATTGATATTCTATCTTTCATTCCCTCTCCTTTCCTCTTTGAAATCAATAAAAAAGTATTAAAAAGAAGATCTGCTATATGCCAGTGCTAGGGATTTGAATGGATAAACTCCATTATAAAAATAAGGTGGGCTGTTTCCAATAAGTTGGAATTTTAATCAAACTCATCCCTTCAAAGTTGGTGCCCTTTTCTGTATTGAAAGCTTCCCTACTTCGAATACAAGTATCAGTTTCTATTTTTTTTGAGTTATGATAATTTGACTGAGGCACCTTCTTTTGTTATGTCCTTGATGGAGTTTTCCTTTTGATTCTATCTATAATTTCTAGAACTTCTGCTATTCCATTAATAAAATTCTTACATTCATGTGTTTTAAATATATATTTTATTGATTTCTAGAGAGAGAAGAAGGGAAGGGGGAAGAGAGGGAGAAACATGGAAGTGAGATGGAAGCATAGATTGGCTGCCTCCTGCAGGACTCGGATCCAATATTGAGACTACAACCTGAGCAATCAAACCAGCAACCTTATGTATGGTGTATAGGACAATGCCCAACCAACTGCTCATCCTGCTTCTGATCACCCTGCTTCTCTCCCCCGGCCTCATCAGAGTTGCTGCCACTACTGATCAGGTCCACCTCTCTCTCTCTGAGAGGTCAGCAGTTCATCTCACTCTCCTGCTGCTGTGTACACAGCCTGGCATTTGGTTGAGCCTTTGATGGTTTTGGATGTTACAACCCTGGCTCTTTATATGTATAGATATTTTATAGGATCCTTAATTGCCTGTATTTAGAAAACTCTTTTGGGTTATCTCAGTTTTGTTGGATAATAACCTTCTATTCTCCATTTGGTGTTGGGCCTGTCTAGAAACATCCTGAGTATTAGAAGGGAAAAGCCTGTGTTTTTTTTGGGGGGGGGGGTTTGTTTTTTTTTTTTGCTTTTTTGTTAAGTGTGTAAAACTTTATTAATCTCCTGTTTTCAATTCCATAATAACTCCTTCCTTCCATCTGGCTTATCTGATGTGGCTGAAAAAGAAGTATCGATTGTTCAATTTCTGTAAATAATAAACTACTAGTCTTATGCTTGGGGTGGGGCAATTCAGCCCAAACTCCCAAATGCCTGGTATTTGCAATTCATGAATCTTATTGAGTATTTAAAAAACAAATAAAAAACGATACTTTATCTCTCTTATGCTCTGCCTATTGTTTAACCATCCTCTGTCTCTTTCTATCTTCCATCAATGTAGTTATCATTGGCTGTCCAAAGAAGTCACCTCCCCCATTTTATTCATAATAAATTCATAGTTTTATATCTTTTAAATTCCTTAGTGTTGTTTTAGGAACCTCTTGTAAGGAAAAGATAAATATACATGGTTAATCTTTCATGTTTAGTTGGAATCCCAGGGCCCACTATTTATTCACTATGATGCACTGCTTTATTCTGGGGAACAGTGAGGGAAGATTAGGTCAAGGACTGAATAGAACAGAGGTTAAATTTAACAAGTATATTCCTCCTCCCCTTTACCATTTCAGACTAACTTAGTGTAAATACCCAGTCTTACAGAATTACTCTTTTTATTTTTATTCCATATAATAACTGGATTTAAGGCAGCTGGGGGGCAGGCTTATATGATTAGTGTCTATTTTGTTGTGCTATATTTTCTGAGCCTAGTTAATTGCACAGTGCTATCCCTTGTTCCCACTGGGCATCCAAATGCTGCTGAAGTCAGAGAAGGTAAAATCATACCTATTCTCTACCTCAGCACCACTAGGACCAGCACCACTTAACACATCACCCTGTCTAGTTGGCTGCTGATGCCCTTGTTGGGATGTATGGGTCTTGAGTAGCAATTTTCTATCTAGATTCACAAACAGGGAATTTTCAGCTTTCCCGATGCCTATTAGGATATGGAACCTGCCTGTGGAATCTACATCTCACCTCCTTAAAATATTACTATTTTTCAATATGCTCATTAATAGAGGAGAATATTGCCCTACCCCGTTTATTTCAATAGTTAGAGTGTCAGCCCTCAGGCTGAAGGGTTGTGGATTCAATTATGGTCAAGGGCATGTACCTAGATTGCAGGCTCCATCCCCACATGGATCTTTCTCTCTGTGTGTCTCTTCTTCTCCCTTTCACTCTCTCTGAAAATCAATGGAAAAAATATCCTCGGGTGAGGATTAACAACAACAATAACAACAAAAGTGAGGAATATTTTCTTTTGCTTTCTTTTCTATTCTTTCTTTTTTCTTTTTATTTTTAGAATAGGCTCATATCTTATATTTTATATAACTGTGGTGGACAATAATTCTTTTTCAACTGAGCTGCCCAAGACTGGATTGAACATGTAAGAGATACTGAGAAATGTGAAAGAATTCAATAAAAATATAAAATAAAAATATAATTTACTAAGTACTCTTCTCCTCCTAGTGTCAGATGTTCTCTTGTATGCTTCTGCATCCCACATGAGAGTCTGGGCAGTCTGTGAGCATGTAAAACCTCTAACAATCCATTAATACATGGATGCTTGCTTCCAGAATTTTCTTCATATTAGAATGTTCCATCAGGTCTTCTAGCTGATGAACATGTGACAGTGTTTGTTTGCTGTTGTTCTGAATGAAGGGAGAGTTAGAGATTTGGGAAGATGTGACAAAATTATTCTGCAGATTGCATTACATTTTAATTTTATGTAAAATGTTGTTTTATATTTTGTAACTTAGAAGGCATTTATTTTCCATTAGAGTTGAGTTACTATTAATTTTGACAAGTCCCAGTAGAATACACTTCTAACAATCTCAACAGAAGAGACTTGAGGGAGAAGATCAGAATTTATCAGGATTCTCAAATCATTGCTCTAGCATATGTCTACTAATTTTCTATAATTTATACTGTAGAGTTATTCCATTAAATTTTACTTCATTATATTTAATTTTGAAACCCATTTTTATTCCATGTTTCTAATGTGCTGTAGCTGAGTCATATGGGAAGTAAATATAAAGTGGTCAGAAATTATTTTACCTTAACTTTTTCAGCTTTATTGATGTCAAGAAATAAATGAAAAATAGTTTCCCAGCTTGAAAATTCTTTATAAGCCACTGTATTATGCATCCAAAATATAAATAATAGAATATACAATGGTTTCAGTGTATGTATTTGTGCTACTCAATTTTAAAAGTACAAATACCATGACCCATTTTCATTTTTTTGTCATCTTCTACCTCTGTGCAATTTTGATCAAATGAGTTATATTTCTTTCTGTATTTTCTCTTGACTTTTTAGCGGGCAGAAGGCCGATATTATAATTTACATAAATAAATAAAAACTTTCCTCAAAGTGGGAAAATCAGAAATACATGCTTTGTCTGGTAGCAGAAGTAGAGTCTCTTTAGTGTAGAAATTGAATTGCTTCTTTTCTAATTACAGTATTAAAGTGTTTGCCCTTATTAAGTCACAATTGAATAGGTATGAATATTTTACATAAATCAAACACTGCCTGCAGTTTGCTTGAATAGTTATTTCTGAAGTTTTATGTAAAAAAGAACCTAAATTATTTATTGAACTTTTGAAGTGTTTAGTGTCTTTGACTATAACAAGGTACTATCATTTATTCACAGCTGTCAACTTTGGATTATTTCAAGGGTTAATTATCCATTTTATGATTTGTCCATACCCTCCCCTCCTTCTCTCTCTTTCTGGCAGCCTGTTGGCCATCATCCTATTTGATGGCACCTTGGCCATGTCACAGAAAAGGCACTAGTATTAATGAAGTGCCACATGCCTCCATTAAATGCCTCCATGAAAAGGTTGAATAAGTACTATAATTATTTTTTAACTTGGCTCTGAATTAGCCTGTAATCATTTGTTCTATATAATATCCAAATATATGTCAGAAAAAGAAATGTTCCATGAGAAGAGTTTTCATCCTAAAAATAATAAATAAATTGAGTTTGTTTTTAAGAAGAGAAATGCATCTCAGCTAGTGTGGCTCAATGACTGAGGGTCTATCCAGTATCCAAGAGATCAAGTGTTCAGTTCCCCATCAGGGCACATGCCAATTGATAACTTCCTCTCTCATCAATGTATCAATGTTTCGTTTCTTCTTTTTTTTTTTGGGGGGGGGGTGTTAATCCTCACCAGAGGATATTTTTCCATTGCTTCTTAGAGATTGGAAGGGAAGGGTAGAGAGAGAGAGAAACATTGATGTGAGAGAGACACATCAATTGGTTATCTCTCACATGCAACTGAGGTAAATGCTCTTTTATTTTCCTTTTTTTAAAATTAAGGTATTATATGTGTACATATCTTACCATTGCCCTCCCCCACCCCCCACTTCCACACATGCCCTCACTCTCCAGTGTTTTGCATCCATTGGTTATGTTTATATAATGTGAGGTAAATGCTCTTGACCAGAATCAAATCTAGGACTCTACAATCAGCAGGCTGTTGCTCTATCCTGAGTCAAACAGGCTAGGGCTCATTGATGTTTCTATCTCTCTATTCCTTTTTTCACTCTATTTATAAAAATAAATTAAAATATATTATTTTAGAAAGAAGAGAAGAAATGCATCTTGACATATTAAAGCACTATAAGAGTAAAGCAAACTCTTTAGGTAATTAAACTTGTTCATCATAATTCAAATTGTGAGAAAGTAACTACAATACACATATTCCCTTATGATGTGTTGGGCTTTTTAAATAATTTTAGAAATTATTTTATGTCTAATGGAAAATGTGGATATTCTTGCTATAGCACAAAGAAAGAAAATCTAAATGTTCTGTTTTGTAACACAAATGAAAGGCATGAACACAGAATCATCTCCAAGCATCATCACTGTCCAGATAGCAATAGATCTAAATCTGGAGATAACATGAAAATGTTTTGTTTATTTGACTAACATCAAAAACTAAAATAATAATTAGGTTGTTGTAAGGCTTTCTCATATGGCAACCTATGTTCTCTGTGTTAGTTGGTTTTTCAAACATTGATTCATCTTTCATTCCATTTAGACATTTCACTTGGGTACCTCAGCTTCAACTGTTGTTAACGTGGAATTCCAAGAGGGAATGAACAAATACACCTGGTTCTAGCTCTTATATTTGGGGAAAAAAGTGATTCAAAATCTCACTTTAATGTTTTTTCTGATTATTAAGTTATACACACATCAATAATAGTTGTGCATCAGCTATGTTTTGATATAACTCCATTAAAAATTAGCTTATTTGAGTTCAACATTGGTTGGCACTAGAAACAAACTAGAAGGCCAGAGCTTATATGATAAGTCTAGTTATAAATTTCATAAGCAACATGGATTGATTACTAAGCTCAGAATGTTATTTTGCATGGTGGGAAACCCTCCTCCCCTTGGAGAAGAGGAGGAGAATTTATTGCCATGGCAAAGCTATACTTTTTTGAAGTTATATATGCTATGTCTGTATATATTGGCTATCATATTGGCTCTGTTATGAATAAGCATTATTATTCATTGTTTATTTTTTAAAAATCATTACAATTAAAGTCTTAAAATTTATAAATGTCAAAATAGTATGATGTCATGTGTGCTCAATGCGTTAAAGACAGAATATCTGAAACATGGGACACATACTGACCTCAGTTACTTTTTTTAGCTTCTGAAAGAGTAAGTTAGAAACACACACACTTTAGAAAAAACTTGGGATTTTATTAGTTAATATGAGGAGCATCATTCTCCAAATATTTTTATTAAGTCAGTGGCAGTGAGAAGATCTTGCTCTTTCCCCAACCCCTGAGTTGTTATTTATTATGGAAAGACAAGCTTTTATACTCACTTTTACTATATTTCATATCCCTCAACTTTAAAATAAAAATTTAATAAATATATACCTATATTTGTATAACACATAATAAATATTTAATAAATAAAATAATAAAGAAATAGCTTTGATATACAAAGAGTATTTTATAATTCATGGGGAGACAAAAAAGTTTAATCTATATCCAAAGTACTTCATAAATATGATGTAGGTTTAAATTTTTAATTAAGTTGATAGAGCAACTATACCTCATCACTTGCTATTTATTATAAATACAAATAATATAATTACTGCAATAGTCCCACCTACTTGAAATTGTTTTGTGAGCTATGAATAGACAAGGCTATCCTTTAGCATACATACTAGTAGAATTGAGCTCCTGGGATTCTTCAGGCAAATAGCACTGTTCTCTGTTAATCTTAGTATATTTGTGAGATTAGCACTCCTTTGCAGTTAAATACTCTGGTCCTACAGCATTAAGAAAATGAAATCAGCCAAAGCCATTTTGGCACAGTGGATAGAGTGTCAGCCTGTGGACTGAAAGGTCCCACTCAGGTTTGATTCCAGTCAAGGGCATGTACCGTGGTTGCAGGCACATCCCCAGTAGGGGGTGTGCAAGAGGCAGCTGATTGATGTTTTTTTCTCATCGATGTTTCTAGCTTTGTATCCCTCTCTCTTCCTCTCTGTAAAAACTCAATAAAATATATATTTTTTTAAAAAGAAAATGAAATGAGAGGGAATATCCCACTAATTAAAACATAGGAAGATATATTTTCTTTATCTTATTAAAACATATCTTCCTATAAAACCTAAAAAGGACAAGGAATTAACTTCACAACTAATTTTTAAATCTATCTACACTAATAAAAGAGTAAGATGAAAATTGACTTTGCCTTCACAAGGCCTACCAGCCAATCAGGAGTGAGTATGCAACTTAACATAACAAAGATGGCAGGTTAAATTGCATATTCAGGCGCTGAGTGGCTGGGGGGGGCGGGGGGGCAGGATGCTTGTATCTTTGCCATGGCAGCGATGACACAGGCATTCTTCACCACCCCAGCCGCTGGGCCTCTGTGCAGCATGGGAAGGCAGAAAGGCAGCTCCAGGCCCTGAGCGAAAGTGGTGCTGGCAACCAGGGGAAGGGAGGGCCATTCTTGCACGAATCTTCGTGCATCAGGCCTTTAGTTTAGTTATATTGTAATTGTCCAATATAAAGAAATATATAGTAGAAGTATTAGAAAGTTCAATATTATTTAAAATGATCAACATAATTTGATGAACAAGAATAGATCCAGAGACAAATGGTACGGGAGGGGGGCAGTTAGATAGCAACCAAAGGACTTATATGCATGCTTATTAGCATAACCAATGGACACAGACACTGGTTCAGTAGGGGCTTGCCTGGGGTGGGAATGGCTGGGGAGAGAGGAGTCAATCGGGGGAAAAGGAGACATATGTAAAACTTTAGACAATAAAAAAAAAATGCAGGAGACAGGACATTGGTAGTGGTTTGTCATTCTTTGGGTGGCATACAATCTAAGCCTCTGACATTTTGGGTATTGTCCACCATGTGAGTTGTGCTGGAATGCAGAGTATGTCAGCTACTAGATAATGTAAATGATACAAAATCACCTACCCATTATCCTTTGTAGCAAAGATAGCACATGGCTCAAACTGTGCCAGTGGGTTGCATTCATCCAGAATAAAATGGGAATCTAGTGTACAAGTATTTGTGACCTAGGAACTCTCTCCAGGAAATGGTTTCCTAGGTATCAGTGGCAGCACCAGTGTCCAGAAATGTAGAATTGTCCATATCAGTGCCAGAGTTTAGCATCTTACCAGTTGTGCAAACTATAACCACGGTGCAAATTTGGTGTATTTTCCTATTTGCCTATTTTTAAACTTAATTTTTTAGTTACCCTGAGAGTTATATGAACTAACCAAATTCATTCCTAGAAACATTTATAATCATAGAGATATGGTTTTATATATTGTAGCTTGTAATTTAAGTTATTAACAGATTCAAAATAGAATTGATAGCTATATGGTACTATTAACCACAATAAAATTAATTTAATAAAAATATAAAATATTTTCATTTTAATACTCAGAATGAAGAAAGATAAGTAAGTTATATTAATAAAATATCAGGAAATAAGTTGGATTATCTTAGTTTTTAATTAAAAAGCTATATTCAAATGAAAAAATATTTTGGCATATTATAGTGAAAAATATTTTTCTTTTATAGTGTAAAGAAAAGAAGAACCTCAAAGACTGTCAAATGAATTGATGTCTAGTTTTCTGTTTTCCACCATGAGGCTTTGGGTAAGTCATTTAAACTCTTTGATTATTGATTTCTTTCCTCATATGGAAAGGAGAAAGATACTATTGATATGATTGTCAAACTAGAGACAATATATTTCATCACAGCGTCTGAAGCATGAAAGGTGTTCACAAAATTATGTGCTATATTACTGGATAATAATGAGTTATTTCCTCAAATTCTTCTGTCTTGATGTGGGTTTTAGCTCAGTGCGGTTCTTAAACTATAAAGTGGAATCTGAGCCAGTCTGCCATGTGTGGCACCTCTTGATAGTTGAAGCTGATGCCCTTGCTGATGGTTTGGTGATTCTACTATATTAATTATTATATATATCATAAAAGGAAAGGGGAATATTGCTTAGAAATCTGTTAGATTGTTTAAATTGCATTATAAAGTAAGAAAATTTTGTACAGTGTGACTCTATTCATGTTTGTATTTTGTATCTTTTCTAACCAACTGTGACAGGCACTATAGGCTGGCTACACGACCTTAATTTTATGTTACTTGATTGCTTAAGCTCAACCTGAAGATCTTTGAAATAAGAAATGCTATCTATTCATAAACAGTGCCTCTTGATAATTTCCTTGATATCTGGTCTGACAGGATTTTCTAGTCCTCTCTTGTGTGGTGGGTTTTTTTTGTTTTGTTTTGTTTTGTTTGGTCCCAGATACATCTCTGTCTCTTTATTCACACTGAAGTTTGCAGCTTCCAGAGACAGAAAGGATAACAGAATTAGAATTTCATATAACTAGTCACTATTCTTATTTAATAATACCAATACTACTACAATTATGATTTTAAAAAGAAATTGCACATTTGTTCATTTGCATGCTTTATTTCACCGTACTTTTTAATAGTAATACACCTATATTATCAGATCATATAGACTGTACATAATAATTTCTCTGTCTTAAAACCTCATTTAGTGTTGGTACTAATGCACTTAACTTTCTTTTAATTGATTTCATAGAGGAAGGGAAAGGAAGAGATAGAAATATCATTGATAGAGAGAATCATTGATTGGTTGCCTCCTGCACATGTCACACCAGGGGTTAAGCCCACAACCCAGTCATGTGTTCTTGACTGGAATTGAACCTGGGATTCTTCAGTCCGCAGGTCAATGTTCTGTCCACTGAGCCAAACCAGCTAGAGCAATAATGCATATTTTTATTTACTGCTCACAGTGAGTCTTTATGTCAGTGTCTGCCTAGTCATTTTGTTTCTCTGAGATCTGAGCTGTGCTAGGTTCCTCTTCCAAATGGTCTATAGGTTATATACTTGAAAGCCAGTTTAGTTTAATAAGATCCATGGTTTACATTTTCATTTTTTTTGTAACCCTAAAGCATTACTATTGAAACTTGGACAACAATGTCAATTGGATATTTGCAGTTATTTTGTTT
Organism: Pipistrellus kuhlii; assembly: GCF_014108245.1. Lineage (NCBI taxonomy): Eukaryota > Metazoa > Chordata > Mammalia > Chiroptera > Vespertilionidae > Pipistrellus > Pipistrellus kuhlii. Next base: position 55,644,615 of record NW_023425584.1, read on the forward strand.
TTCATCCCTAAAGAGTGATTTGATTTTTTTCCTTGGATATTTAAATGATGTCTCCATTTTTCTCCCTCTCATTCTCCCCTGCTTCCTTTTCTCCCTTACCCACTCCTATCCTATTTTTCCTCCTACTGACTTCCTTTTCAAGGTTTGTATGAGTTGTGGAAGTTGTCATGGGAAGGAATTGACATTTTGAAAATCATTTTGTTTGATGACGTCGGTGTACCTGTGGGCCACTTATACAACAATCCTCAGAGGCCAGCAGTGATGACAACAGTTGGTGTTCTAGAAGAAGCCTGATCGTGTCAGTGGGGAGGATATTGTTCAGGGAGAGTGGAGAATAAGTGGTGTCACTGAATCCTTAGAAGCAGGATGAGTTTACTAATTTGCAGGGATCTGAGATATAATATTTTATAAGCCACTGTGTTCCTGGGGCATTACAAATTAGCAATACATGGCAATATTACTTAATTTATAAACCAAAAAACATTCAAGAATCAGTGAGAAAAAGTCTAATACCAACTGCTGTGACAGAAAAACTCAGATAGTTTCCAGATCTAACTGGTTTTCAGACGTAGAACTCCTTGATTGAAAGGGAGACCAGGTTCCCTTGGGGAAGAACCCTTCAATGCCATTGCAAGTGTTTCAAACAAATATCAGCCAACTTTACCCTAAAAGGACCTACACTTTTTATCAAAGTTGTTACATTTGAGGAAAAAGGAAACCAAGCTCTTTTGCAACCTGCTGGGTTCAGCTGACACAACACCATCCTGGCTCCTCTCCATTTAGTTTAGAGATGTAAAAAGGCCAGATGATAAATGGCATGCTGTGACAATTCCATCTCCTAGATGTCTTATGGTTCTGCAGAGCAAATTGCAGTTATTTCTCTAGTTCACAGAAATACAATTGGTGTGCATGTAATTAGTAGCTGGCAGAACGCTCACAATGGTTTTCTGGTCCAGGAAATGAGAGTGATTATGGTAAGAAAAGCCAGATGGAAGTTTCTGAAACATCCCCCTCTACCTACAGAAGACAGTAAATCAGAATCAGTCCCATCTCCCATGTGGAATGTTAGAGATTAGTTGCTTAAAGGATGCAGTGTTACTAGTTCCTCATCAAATTTTATTTAATTCATGAAAAACAAAACAGAACACTGAAATAAATGAACAGATTTTGACAGAAGACAGTGGAGTGCTTAAACATAATGAAGTTATAGTTTCAAAGGTGGTGGGTACGATATCTTTATTAGGAAATATTTAATCAGCTCTGGAAATTGGTATATAGATAAAGATCTGGAGGTGTGCTATTTTCTATTAGCAAAGGAGATCTGAACCAGTGCACGTTTAGTGTCTTGCCCCAGAGCTATAATAACTTCCCTTCACATTTACAAATACATCTAAAGGAAATTTGGCCCCCTTGTTAGTCCTTCGATCAGATTAGTTAACTGTATTAATGAATCACATTAAAGGGACCTGACAAATCTGTATTAGAAAGTACTTTCACTTTCCTAGTAAGATTCATGTGCACCAAAGAGTAGAAAATAAATCTTGGGATGATTTAGAGACCTGTCATGCCATTGAATCTTTAAGGGCTAGATACGCCAGGATATTCCTTCAATGGAAGAACAAATTATTACATTTATGTCTTCTACCACGAATAAAAAGAACAGCAGTCTGTAGGTGTTTTTGGATTTTTCAGAGAATATTAATCTTTTTGGGATATGACTTCTACCTATTTGTTAGATAATTCAAGATTGCAAATTTTCAGTTGACCCAGAGTGCTCTGCAGCAGGTCCAGACTCTGTGGTAGCAGTTCTTTAGATCAGTCATTTTATGTGATAGACTCCAAAGTGCTGGAGGCAGATTAGGATGTTGTATTAAATTTCTGGAAACAATAATAGGGGAATAGCAATGAGGAGTCCTACATTTCTGGAGAGCAGCTGTGATTTCAGTAACAGAAAACCAGCAGATTTTGACATGCTCCTAAGTTCCAGGTGAGACTGAACACCTCACCATAGGACAGTGACTGACTGTGGGATCAGAGCTGACTGCCTGGATTTGCTGTGTCAGACGTGACAAATTCTAAGTTTGGGTAGTTCAATGGCATCTGTTGTCATGGAAATGGTATCTTTGTGATGGTCTAACCAAATGTAGAGTGTACAAGTAAGTTACTATATAAATAATTTTGTGTGTGTGTCATCTCACTATTTTTTAATAAATAAGTTGGTTGCTAAGAGTCACTTTGGGATAGCAGATATTCATAATCCCTCTTCCACACTCCATTCTAGCTCTGAAAGCAAGTTGAGGAATTCCTTTCCCTTCTTTTCTTCCACAACTTGAAGGTCGGTTTCTGGAGTACCTTTCTATGGGATCTGAAACAGGATTCATGTAGGCAGGGTTTATGAGGGTATGAGGCTGGAATAACAATGTTAAAACTGGGATATAAAGAAATAGAATGGAGTTAAGGAGTAACCATTGTGGTCCATGGATTTCATGAAGGAAGGTAATATGGTAATCTTTCTTACAGTTTATTTTTCTCCTTTACCTTGGCACTATTCTATTACAACCTGTTAGTTGTTGCTCCTCTCAGGTATTATGCATATTGGATAGAAGTGTTGTTTCGCACTGAGAGCTTTTTAATAGCACTGATGATGTGGAAGCATGCATTTCTATACTCAAATAGAATAAATTGAATAAATAAGAATTGTAGGTACACAACTCATTTTCAACCTGCAGACTTTATATATCACTGGCAAGTTCTTTGACAATATTTTTTTTCAGTATTGTGTCTCAAAAAGCACCCATGTTTTATGAAAAGATAAAGAAAATATATTCCATTGAAGGAGAAGATATTTTCATAAAACAGTGCTTCATATACATTATAGAAAACTAGTAGAATTACTTCAGATAAATTAGTCATTATTTTTCTTGGGAAATGCTAAGATTTTTAAGTAATGGGTAAATTTTTGTTTCTTTTCCATAATGTAACTGTTAAAATATTTGATGTTATATACCTTTTTAAAATTTATTTCAACATTTATACGTCAGCAATAACAGCACTCAGGAAATTATTAAATTACTTAAATACATTTATTTAATACACCATCCATTCTTTGTAATTACAATTTCATTATCTACTAGTAAAAATATAATTTAAAAAGTGTTGCCTACACATAATCTGAATTTCCCCAGATTTTAAGTGTCTGTGGATTACATGAGTAATACTAATTTGAAACCCCTAGATTTTCTGTTACCTTACACCTTATACATGGAAGTCCTTTGTATGTTTTATATTTCCTTCCAAATGTTTCTTTATTCTTCTTGCTCAGTGTTGTTTTGGAGGCCCAAGCAGGTGTCTTTTAAATGCATATGTATCCTGCTAGGTGCTATTCTTCCAACTCCATACCAGTTCCATCATTTTTAGCAAGTAGGGCAGTATTCTACTGGCAGAAATGGCATTATTCTGAGTATTTTTGTCCCTATCAACTCCTCCACTCAGACACTATTCCTGTATATTAAGCAGGTCAGCTTTGAACATCTGCTGCTGCTGCCTTGAGTACTACTGCTTCTGTAGCTCATGCACCCCTTGTACAGCCCAGAAATGCATTGAGGTAGTGGTGGTTCCAAAGCTGTTTCACTCTAGCCTTGGCATAGTGCAAAACTGTTCTCTCTTTCTGATGATACATTCTCTTAAACTTAGAGACTTTCACAAGAAGTAATTCCTATACCTTGCCTTAGGTAGTTTTAGGCAGATAATCTTTTCCTGTATTTATCTTATTTTATATGACAATAGCTACCTATTTTCTATAGTTCTCAAGCATGAGATCCATTAGGAATTAGGCTATGATACAAATGTCAGCTTTTCTGACAAGTAATGCTTCATCTGATCATGCTCTTAAAGCAAAAAGCTTTTAGTATAAGCATACCATAGCATGTCTTCAAATTCTACTTGAATGATTCAGTACATACTCAAAATCCATACCACGATTGTAATCAATTTGCAGAAAGAATAACATTTAGAAAATTCTCTTATTTTCAAGTGGATTGTTGTTTTTTTTTTTAATAACAGTATTGGATTGAAATGCCCTATTCCATAAAAGACAATATTGGTCATGAAAAAAAAGAGGGCACAAGGTAATATACGATAGAACACAAAAATAAATCAATAGCTATGTATCTTATAATGCAATTTATTTCATATAAACAGATCTTGACAATCAAATGAAGACTGCTTTGTCACTTGTACTTTAGCACAATTGAAAACCTTGATTGAAAAGAGGAAATAGAAACCTATATAAACTGTGAAATGTAATGATTGTTACTATTAATTTATTGATTGTTATACTCATAATGAGCATTTTAAAAGTACATAAATTCCCTTAAGACAGGAAATAAAAAGCAACATGCTATACTGCAAAATAAACAAAAATATTAATTACTAAGAATTTTTCTTGACCTACAGATGGGAATATGTAATAATCTAACTTCAGGATTTATTTTAATAGCATTGACAAAAATAGCATCAACCAAAGCTCAATGACTTAGATCACTACTTAGAGTTAGGTCACATTCCTTCACAAGACTTGCCTCAATTCACACATCAGATGAAAGTTTGGGGATTCCTAGGTACCCACACTTCTGACCAGCTGGCCATACATTTGAGAGTTTCTGTTATACCCTCATGTTCAATAAATTGCTAGAAAGACTCAGAGAATTTGCTGAAAGCGCTATACTTATAAGTTCAGTTTATTAGAGCAAAAGAGACCGAAATCAGAATCAGCCAAAGAAGAGATACATGGAACAAGGGTCCCAAATATGAAGCATTCATGTCCTCAGGAATGTGTCATCTTTTCCCCATTTGTGTAGCAATATGGAGAGAGTATTGTTCACCAGTGAAGCTCATCTGAGCTTTGGTGCCTAAATATTTTTATTATATATATATGATTGATTAAAACATTGGCATATAATTAAACACAATCCATATCCCATTGGCATATAATTAAACACAATCCATACTCCCTTGAAGTTGGGCCCATACCAAGTGGCTCAAAGCCCCATCCTTCTAATCCATCACATTATTTATCTCTGTGGCAGGGCCCCCCACATCTTGAGTCATCTCATTAACATAATCTATTTAGGGTCTACCATGAATCACCTTAATTACATAAATAATTAGAGGACACCATGAATACCAAAGACACTTCTAACTTTTGGGAAATCTCAAAGATTTAGAGGTCCCCTACCCTCAACCAGAAACAAAGGTCATGACATTTATTTTTTTTGTTTAATCTTTTTTTTTAATTTCTTTATGCCTGCAATTTTGAATTGCTTCTTAGTCTATAGTAAATTATTTTATTCATGTTAAATTTATTACATTTTATATTAAACTGCCTCAAACTTTTTTTTTATTTCTACATTATCATTTTTCATTATCGTATTTCTCTCAAACCAATTGTGCTATCATGTTGTAAATTGTTAGTTTCCTAGCAGATAACATCTTTACCATTTATACAACAAACAAGATAAAACCAAAGAAAACCACATTATAATACATCATAATTACACTATTGCAAACTAATACCAAAAGGGTAATAGATTGACCAGGGTGATCATACCTATATAATAAAGAAGTCATATGCAAATTGACCATCACTCCAACACACAAGATAGCTGCCCCCATGTGGACACAAGATGGCTGGCAGGGAAAGGCCGTTGTGGGCAGTCAGGCCAGCAGCGCGGTGGGGGTGGGGGGATTTGGAAGGGACCAGGAGTGCAGGGGAAGGCAGTTGGGGCCTACAAGGCCTGCAGGGGAGGGCAGGTGTGGGGGGACCAGGCCTGCATGGGAGGACAGTTAGAGGAAATTGGGCCAGTAAGGAGCAGTAAGGCGTCAATCAGGCTGGCAGGGGAGTGGTTAGGTAATGATCAGGCTGGCAGACAGAAGCAGTTAGGGGCAATCAGGCAGGCAGGAAGGCAGGCTATTAGGAGCCAGCAGTCCTGGATTGTGAGAGGGATGTCAGGACTGCCAGTTTATTCCTTATAACTATGTTATGCTATGTCTTGTCTGTTGCTATAACACTGAGGCACAATAGTGAAGATGTTCTGCTGACCATACCAACTGAAAGAAAATTGTTTCTGATGGTGTTTATTCACAAGTATAGAGGGAATAAAGATTTTGTGTTCTGGAGCTGCATATATATTCAAACACTGAAACTACATCTGGATTAGCAACTGTACTAGAAGTCATTGCCTTTCCCCCCCCCCCAATAATAATTAGTTATCATTATCCAAAATTCATCCCTCTTCTGCATAATTCAAATAGGCATATTAAATGTGAAGATCAAATTGCAGCATAGTATCACAGATATGATATATGTAAACCTTAAAAACATCTATTAACAAAGATACAATATATGCATCACTATATTCATGGCAGCATTTTTCACCATGGCCAAGACATTGAAGCAACCAGAGTCCTTCAGTGGAGGATTGAATAAAGAAGATGGGTGTGTGTATATATATATATATATATATATATATATATATATATATAATGGGATACTACTCAACAATAAGAAAAGATGAACACTGCCATTTGTGATAACATGAGTGGATTTTGAGAATATTACACTAAGTGAAATAATTCAGTCAGAAAAAGCTAAGGACTGTATAATCTCACTTATCTGTGGGATATAAACCTGAAACTCATAGACACAGATAACAGTATGATGGCTACCAGAGAGAAGGGGGTAAGGAGCATTAAAGGGTATAAGGGAATGGAAGATGATTTGACTTTTGGTGGTTACACAATGCAGTATACAGATCACGTATCATGGAAATGTACAGTTGAAACTGTTATGATCTTATTAGCCAATTTCACCCCAATAAACTTGATTAAAATAAAATAAAATAAACACTACAATGAGCACGTTCTGTTGGTGAAGTCATGCATATATAATATAATTCTAAAATACATGGATATGAAAAAACACAACATATTTGGTTAGAGTTTGTTATTGCATGTAATCTGGTGAGAATAAATGCATTGTGGAGCATTACATAGAATTTCAGCTGTGCTATAACGTTTTTGTTTTCAGAAAGCAATTTGATTAAATATGGCAAATGTTAATATTCAGTTAACCTGAATGTAGTACATGGGCTTTGTTTAACTAACTTCTACATATAGATCAAACATTAAATATATATAAAATTATATATATATATATATATATATATATATATATATATATATATATGTGTGTGTGTGTGTGTGTGTGTGTGTGTGTGTGTGTGTATGATACAAGCCAGAACAAAACCAAATAAAAAATGGTTCAAACCAATCATCACCCAGTGACATTTTAATTCTTTAATTCTCAATTTTGAATCACAAATAGTAAGAAATTCAAGAATCAAATATGTGCTCAGACAAGGGAGGCCATAACATGGCATAGAAGAACAGGTGTGACAAAGAATAAAGAATATGTAGTCAATTTACATGGGCTCATATACATTCTTGGATAGTTAATTTCAGAAGCTGGGTCAAAAGAAAACCATGAAATAGATAATGCTTTTTTTTAATTGTCAGAAAAATATTTTGGTTCTTTAAATTTACCACCCAAGAATTTAGGAAATTAAGGTGCCATAAATTTTAGGATAAAGGTTTTGAACCCATTGCAAAAACTTTTATAGATTTATATAATAAAACTTTTCCTAAATAATATCACATCATACCTCATTAGGTTCTTGGACTTAACTTTGTGCTTTAGATTAACTGCCTTCTTTACTTCTGACATTTTAAATGAATGGAAGTTAATAAAACAGTAGCCAATTGACACATACAATATTTCTTTTCTGTTCCATACAAATGTGGTTTAATATGACTTTCAATATAAAAGTCAAATGGCATTACACTAAGTTTAAATCACATGCTCTTCATTTGAAGATAAGACTTTCAATCTAGTTTAATAAAAGGCTAAAAATGTCAATAATTTCAAAAGTCAGACTGATAGACGATAGTGATGCAAAAAGTTTAGCAGACCTCAAGTAAGAAAAGATAGTTAGATATCATTATTCTTAGCAATTTCACTTTTTATGCCATCATGAAATGAACAAAATAGTGGTTCCATTTTTAACATTATAGGTGGAAAAGAATATAAATCAATGAGAAACTACATAATCAGTATTCACAATTGTGGTATTACTTCATAGAAGTAATTTTTTTTCATGGAAAATTTAATGTTCTACAATACTTTTATTTTATAATGAGTATAAATAATTAACCACAAAAGTAGATAATTTAATACTTGTTGTTTCTCACAAATTTAATGTGTTCCCTATGAAAGAAAAAAACTATAAGCCAACAATTTCAGAAGAGGGCAGTGTTAAATATCTATTGTGGTTCCATCATCTTTTTTTGAGCGCTTCAGTGTAATTTTTGGAATCTGGAATCTCCTGAGAAGAATGTAGTGAGATGAAAAAGTCTGGGGAATCAAACATACAATGTCTGATTCTAGTTGCTGCTCTGACACTTTTAGCCTTATAATTTTGCATATTGTTCATCTCCTCTACACTTACTTAATCGATAAATGCAGTAAAATATTTTTGTCTTACCTAATGTTTTTCCCTCTGATATATTAGGATTCAATGAATATTTATATGAAAATGTCAGCATATTGTGAAAGTTATTCAGTGTTTTGTATAAGTAGAAATTAATACTGTAATTTCAAGCATATGCGTTTCTGTTGATATGAAGAATGCACAAAGGTAAATTATATGCTCAGGAATAAAGTTGTGGGGATTAGTGGATTAATTTTGCAAAATAAATAGATGATGGAGAAATTTGTTTTAAAGCATGTCCAGGACATTTTATTAAGGGGCAGATGCACCACTAGAGTTACACCTATATAGCTATCAGGATGCTGATGATCAGAGAAACAAGAATGTTTTAGGATGATATTCTTTTGTATATATACTTGAATGCTGGCAAATTTGATTTGGTAGATTCAAATAAATAGAGCAAGAAACAAATTTGCTTTCAAATTTTTATTCAGCCATTCATTGTAAGTATGACTTTGAAGAAAACTACTCTGTTCCCGAGTTCAGTTTTTTAAAATCTCCAATATAGAGATGGTAACAAGAATAACATCTCACATCTGTCAGGATGAATATCAGTAACAAACAACAAGTGCTGGAGAGGATGCAGAGAAAAAGGAACCCTTTTTCACTGTTGGAGAGAATGCAGACTGGTGCAGCCACTGTGGAGAACACTATGGAATTTCCTCAAAAATTAAAGTGGAATTTCTATTTGATCCAGTAATCCCACTTCTAGGAATATATCCCAAGAAAACAAACACCAATCATAAAAGATAGTATATGCACCCCTATGTTCATAGCAGCACAATTTACAATAGCTAAGATTTGGAAACAGCCTAAGTGCCCAGCAGCAGTTGAGTGGATTAGAAAACTGTGGTTACATCTACACAATGGAATATTATGCTGCAATGAAAAAGAAGAAATTTGTAACAGCATGGATGGAACTGGAGAGCATTATGCTAAGTGAAATAAGCCAGTCAGAGAAAGATCAATATCACATGATTGCAATCGTTTGTGGAATATAATGAACAACGGAAACTGATGAACAACAATAGAACCAGAGTTATAGAAGCATCAAACAGACTGTCCAACCTATAAGGGAAAGTGGGAGATGTGGGGGTAAGGGGACAATTGATCAACCAAATATGCATATGAGCATAACCAATGGACACAGACTGGGGAGGGGATGGCGATGGGCATGTGCTAGGGTGGGGGCATCTGGGGAGAGGTCAGTGGGGGCGGGAAGAAGACATGTAATACTTTAAACAATAAAAATTTAAATAAAAAATAATAATACATGTAGTGTGAGAAGCTGATTGTGAGTGCTAATTACAGCAGGCACTGTATTCAGGGCTTTTTGCAGGGAATACTCCTGTACTGGGCTGTTGTGTAGAGTGAAGAATATTTTATATATAAAACATTTACTATACTCTGATACTTGTATGTGCTAAATAAAAGAAAGTCACATTATTTTTTATCAATTTGAGAAAAGAGAAGTGCAATAGAAACTATGTTATTTAGCTTTGGAGTAAATTGATGGGATTTGATACCTACTCTGAAATACACTAGTTTTTAAAATTAACTTCTGTAAGCCTTATTTTTCCAACTTCCCAGAGATGAGTAATAGTGCTAATGTTGCATTATGAAAATAAGTTATTTTTTCAGGTTCTAGATTTTGAAACACTGGGAAAGTCAGTGTTGCACTGATTTTTTAGTATGTATCTTGTCTTATTTTTAAATGTTCTAAAATGTAATTTTTCATGTGATTAATTGCTTAAGATGGACAGTTTTATTTGAAATCAATAGTACTTTGTTTTCAGTTCATTTCTGCACATTTGACAGTAAAATAGGTGGTTTTTTTTGTTAATTCATCCTTTAGTGATTTATCAAATTCATGTAAACAGCCATGTAAAACATCTTTATAAATGATCAGGGGAAAATGGAGGTAGAAATAAAAATAGTTTTGAGGTTAATATTGATTCTATTTTATTTCAACTAAGGTATTACTTTCAACAAATTATATGACATTTTTAAAACCAGAGCACATGATATGTACATCAAGGTATGCATGTGCAATCCTCAGTCATTTGAGAATGCTGGCTGCCCAGAATGAAGGTAATTAAGAGATAAGCTTGAGCAGACTTTTGGTTGCAGGTTGCACAAATGGAAAGCCATCTGGAGGGCTCTGGGTATTGAACAATGGCTGCCAGTCCCTGTTCTTAGGTGCAACAGCACAGAGAGAGGCAGATTGACTCAGTTGGCTAGTGAGGGAAAATCTAGGGAGAAGTCAAATTATGTTTATTTCATTTTCTAAATTAGAAAAAATGATTTAAATCACTTGAATGTGTACAATGTGCAGAATACTCTTCTACATGCTATAGAAAAAGAAGTAGGTTTTGAGAGGTAAATCCAATATAGACCTGGTGTTTACCCTTGAGAATTTTCCTTTAGATTAGATAACATTTGTGCAGATACCAAAAATAAAATATTTAAAAGATGAGGACATGTAGGCAGTCAGGCGATCCTGGAAACAATTTCAAAGATGTTTCCTCTGGCCCAAAATATGTAGCAGAGTTTAGTGATATGTCACTATTGATGCAGGAGGCTATTAGTCAAAGTGAATTGACTGAAGCAGGGATTAACAGAAAGACCATTTCTAGGTTGGAAATGCACATCAAGCATTATCCTTTTTTGCTTTTTTTTTTTTCCTTTAGTGTTGGGTAGTTACAAAATGTTTTCCAAAGCCTCATTTCTATGTGTCTCTCTCTATGTATCCTGAAATTTATTTCCTATTTTATATGCTGATTGACTGCCTAGATTTATGAGGTCAGGGATTTTCTGCCAATGTGCCATTCATTCAGAGACAAGCATTTGTTGCTTCTTCCTATTTGTGAGATTCTGAGCCAGAAATTTAAAGTTAAATAAAATAAAGCTTTTGTCCTATCACACTCAAGAGATTTATTATTTTTTTCCAAAGAGCAAAGAGGAGAGGCAGTAGAATTGCAAACAAGAGACTCAGAGAAGTCTTTACAGAGAAGACAGTTCTTTTTGTTCTGCTTGTTAATTAATTAGGACTCCTTGTTTTTGTTAACCATTGTCACCCCAGTAAGTTCAATAAATAAGAATTTTACATAAAAAATAGAATTCTAAAAAAAAAAAATGTTTAATTTTCCAAGCTTAAAATTCATTGTCTATGAGGTATCTGTGATACTGCAAGTACATTAATATAATTGGCTCACAAAATTTTTGAGGAGAGGCAGGAAATAAAGGCTGAAATTAGTTCAGATCATATATTAGGGTATTACTGCAGCTGTAAAATATTATCAGAAACTTAATTATCTTACAACACAGAATTATCTTAGAATTCTGTAGTTAGGAAGTCTGACAGTGAGGCTAACTTCAAGGTTTTAGCAGGACTGCTTTCTTGAGTGGAGGCTCTGGGCTTGAATCCATTCCCTTATTCATTTCAGTTGTTGGCAGGAATTGGTTAATACTTACCCTTTAGGACTGTAGGACCCTGTTTCCTGGATGGCTGTCCGATCTAGAGGCTGCCCACACTCCTTGACTCAGACTTCCTTTCTCCAGCTCAAAGCCAAGCAATGATGGGCCAAAACCCTGGCATGCTTAGACTCTATCTTTTCTTCCATTGCCACATGCCTCTCATTGACTCTTCTGCCTCCACTTCCACTTCAGCTACCCATTAAATTTCATAGGTTTCATGTGCTATGAATTCACAGGTTCTGGTGATTAGGGTTTAGAGATCTTCAGGGTGGCTCTTATTCTGTTTGCCATGAATGTGTTACACGTGTCATTATTTAAAAAATAATGAGGGTTATCTTTTCATTTCAGATTCTTTAGTGTATATATGTCTATTCAAGTTTCTTAACGCATACCCAATTCTAGCATATTCTTTAACTACAATATTAATTAAACCTCTTATGTTAGTTCATGTTTAACACTTTTATTCATATGTTTTCCTTTCTGTCTCTTTGACCAACATCACTAGAAGTTTTCACTGCTCATACATCTTTTCTAAAATTAGCTGTTCATTATGTAAGCCTTATTTATATATTATTATTCCTATATTGTTAATTTTATGTTTATTTTTTACTATTGTATTCCTTATTTTCAGTTTTCTCAATTTTTATTTTTCCCAGCTTCTTGAAATGGTTGGTAGCTCCTTACTTTTATTTTTCTAATTTATTTGCTGACAAATATGTCTAAACTACAAATTCTCTCTATGTACCTTTTTCTGTGTCCCACAAATTTTGGCATCTAATGTTCTTATTGGCATTCATGTCTAAGAGTTTTTAATTTTCCTTATTTTTTCCTCTTTTGATCAAAGAGTTAGTAAATTGTGTTTTATTTAGAATGCAAACATTTAATAGTTTTTGCCATATTTAAACAAAAAAATTTTAATTTCTATTTTATTGTATTATTAGTGGAGAACACATTTTATTTGGTCTTGATACTTTGGGAAAAATAAGATTATTTTCTGAACATTATTTCATGGTAAATATTAATATTTTAAATTAGTGATTAATATAAACATGCATTTTTTTGTTTAGATATATGTGGTACTCTATACGGCTATTAATTAAAATTTAAAAATTTAATAATTCAAATTGTATGTATTTGGGTTTATTTATTACGTGCTTTATATATCAACTAGAGGCCCAGTGCATGAAATTGGAGAATGGGGCAGTGGGATGAGGGTCCCTTAGCCCAGCCAGCATCCTTTCCAATTTGGGACCCCGCAGAGATGTCTGACTGCCCTTTCACAATACAGGACTGTTGGTTCCCAACTGCTGTCCTGCTTACCTTCCTGATTGCCTCTAACTTAGGGGTGTCGAACTCAATCAGAGAAGGGGCCAAAATCTAAAATCCAACCTAAATCGCGGGCCGAATGGTTTACTGAACAGTCATAAACTGTCATTGTGATGGAAACGCAGCAGAGTGCAGTGATGACAGCGCGGTGCGGGCCACATTGCAAGGCCTGGCGGGACGGATTTGGCCCGCGGGCCTTGTGTTTGACACATGTGCTCTAACTGCTTTGTCCTAATCATCCCCTAACCACTCCCCTTCCAGCCTGATTGATGCCTAACTGCTCCCCTGCCAGCCTAACTGCCCCTAACTGCCCTCCCCTGCAGGCCTGGTCCCCCCCAACTGCTCTTTCCTCCAGTCCTAGGTCCCTCACAACTACCCTTCCCTTTAGTCCCAGTCACCCCCAACTTCCCTCCTCTGCTGGCCATCTTGTGGTGGCCATATTGTGTCCACATGGGGCCATGATCTTTGACCACATGGGGGCATCTGTATTGTGTGTTGGATTGATGGTCAATCTGCATATTACTCTTTTATTAGATAGGACAGAGGCCTGGTGCATGGGTTGGGCCAGCTGGTTTGCCCTGAGGGTGTCTCACATTAGGGTGAGGTTCATTTGGGGCATGGGGCAGCCTGGGTGAGAGGCCTGTGGTGGTTTGAAGGCTGGCCATCAAACAGAGGGGTCCTGGGTTTTATTTTTCTTCTACAATTGAAACTTTGTAGCTTAGAGCAGAGCCAAGCCTTCTGCTCACTCAGTGATGGAGCCATTTCTGTTGGGATTTATTTATCTTCTATAATTGAAACTTTGTAGCCTGGAGTGGAGGCCTGGGCCAGCCAGGGCACGTGGAAAGCTTGGCCTCCCCCATCCGTGGGAGCAACCCTAGCCTCTTGCTCTCTCCAGCTCAGTGGTTGTCACCATTTTTTGTTTGGATTTATTTATCTTCTATAATTGAAACTTGGTATAGCCTGGAGTAGAGGAAAGCTTGACTTCCTCTATTGCCAGGGAAACCCAATCCCCCTTCTTACTCTCTCCTTGGTCCCAGTCATCTTGGTTGGGTTAATTTGAATACGCACTCCTGATTGGTTAGTGGTCATGGCTTGTGGGTGTAACAGAGTGATACTTAATTTGCATATTAATCTTATATTAGATAGGTAAAGTATATATTTCTATGTGTATTTATATAAAAAGAAGAAATGACATTATAAGTAGGGAAAAAAATGCTTTATTTTAGTAGGTAGTATTGAGAAAACTAATGGCACAATCTATGGAAAAGAACATAAGTATATGACTACTTTATTCCAAATAGCATTGCATTAAAAATGTATTCATGTCCTAAATATACAAATAAATAAAAAATATAAAGATAATACTTTCTCCAGGGAGTGGGGAAAACATCTTAAATGAGATCTAAAATGCACAAATAAGAAAATGATAAGGCAAATTTGAAAACACAAAAATAATTAAATTATATTTACCAGCAATTTCTATAATAACAGTTAGGTAACCAGTGAAAAAAATTCGAAGTATCTTTTTACTATATAAAAGTTAAAGATATATTAATAATATAAATGAGGAAGAGCTCTAAATATAGGAGAGTAAAAAGGTAAATTTTTCAGTAATAAAACTGACAAATAAATGAATAGGAAGTTGTAGTCTGTGACTGAGCCAACTTCTTTAGCAATCAGGATAAAATGCAAATTAAGACATCAGAGTGAAACAGTTAAGAAATGTGAATATACAGTGGTGCCTCACACAACAAACTTAATTCGTTCCAGGAGCAAGTTTGTTATGCGAAAAGTTCGTTATGTGAAACGTGTTTTCCCATAACAATACATGTTAAAAAAAATAATTCGTTCTGTAGCATAAAATATGCTAAGATGACATAAAAAAAGATAAATTTTTTGTTATTATTTTTATTTAGATACATCATGATATAAAAAAAATATTGAGTTTAACTTAAAAGGACGACTGCCGTGATACGTGCGTGATTTAATTCGTAATGAAGAACGATTGCCGCGATACGTGCTTAAGTTAAGCGCAGTGACTAACGACTGCCTGCAGTGCCTGCGTGGAAGGATGCAATACATCGGCAGCGATCGTGGAAGCTCGGGCAAAGCAGTCGTGGAAGCTCGGGCGACTTCGTTGTGTGAAACGAAGTTCGTTGTATGAATCATGAAATGAAGTTCGTTGTGTGCAGCGTTCGCTGTGCGAGGCGTTCTTTATGCGAGGCACCACTGTAATCTACTGATAACCATGTTGTGAAGAAAAGGAGTGCTTGACAGTATTTAGGGAAATTGAGTATGTGTATACTTATGATTCAGTGGTTTTACTCCTGAGTGATATGTTCCCATAGGAAAAAAAAATATTTATAAAGGATCTGAGAAGACATGTAACACAGTATATATTAAACTTTGTTGGTCATGGCAGGTATATAGATAAGGAACATGAAAATACTAAAGAAAGCTAGAAGGAGTAAGAAGGAAGGGACTAAAATACATACAGTGCCATGGATAAATCACAAAAATATGAAGATGAATGAGAAAACTAATAAATAGGTCTTACAGCTTAGTACTATTTGTGTAAATTAAAATAACATATTTAAGAAACAACAGTACATATTTTATATCATTTGCATATTAAGAACAGGTATTGAACATGCTGTATTGATACCTGTGGAAGACAGGGATAGAAATGTGTATTAAGACTGGCCTGTGTGGCTCATTTGGTTGGACATCATCCCATGCATTGAAGGTTAGAAGTTCCTGGTCAAGGCACTTGTCCTTGGTTGTGGATCAATGTTTGGCGCTCTCTCTCTCTCTAAAAAAAGTAAGAAAATATTTTTTAAAGTAATCAGTATTAAGAAGAAAGGAGAAAACAAGACAAGGAATGTTTAAATACGAAATCTCTATGATAGTAAATTTATTATTTTAATGTAACATTATAGAAATAGGTAGAGGTGAATTAGTGTAGCAGCTCATATATTAGCAATCTAGCAAATCCTTTCTACTTGGAACATGTAACTGTTCATTATGGCTGTAAGATGTCTGTTTCACCCCTGGATTTGGTACTTGCATTCCATTTGGGAAGAAGTGTAAGACCTGGAGACCAAACACAAGAAACAGATGCCAGTTAAGTCTGTCTTTTTAAAACTTTTCCATGAAAGACCCACACAAAACTTTTGATTATATGTTACCTGCCAAAATTAAATCATATGGCCACCTTTAGCTGTGAGGACACCTGAAACATCAAATATTTGAACTTGTGACCCTATACAATAGAGAAAAGTGATAGGGAATGTCATTGTAAATGTGTGTGTAATAAAGAGCTTATTTATGCATACTATTTGGATCTAATGGGCTGAACATTTCTAATAGAGACTAAAAGGAATAGATTTTAGTGCCTGAGACACAAAATAGCAAGTACACTTTTTGATATAATAATAAAATATTTTATTATAAAAGGTAATAAGATTCACTGGTGATTTCTGAAAGTAAGTAATGAAATTATGAAAGTGCTAGATTTGAAAGCACAATTATGAGTTGTGGGATATGTTGTAAAAGAGAAACTAAAAACAGAAAAATTTAGTAGGGAAGTGCTTGATTTCTGGCCTCACTAACTAGTTTAATGAATTTGATGCACATTAAGTCTGTCTCATTTTTTTTCATCTTAAATTAGGGATATTGATACTAATTGCTGCAACAACTAGGTGAAGTACTGTTTGTAAAATTATGTAACTGTGCAGCACTTTTAGTTTAGAAAAAAAAAATTTTCACCTTGGCAAACAATGTCTGCCAGATACTTTTCAGAAATATCACACTTAGTGGTAGAATACTGGAATTTTTCTCATTAAAGATAAAAATAATATAATGATGTCCTCTGTAAAGCATGGTTCAGTAGTTCACATATCAAAATGTTGCTTTTAGCCAATTAAGTAGACAAAGTGGAAAATAATAAGTAATTAGATTGTGATTCTAATTTTTTATAACAAAGACCTGATAGTCTTCTCACAAGCCTCAGTGGGATTTTATAGAAGATTAATGGAATTTTAGCCTAGTTATAATTCACAGTGAGCCCAGTTTGTCCTTAAATCCATCTCCAATTATTTCCCCACTTGCTGAATAAGGCAATATATGTCTCAAGAACACTTTGTCACCGTACTTGCATTTATTTTTTTAATCCCTACAACATAGCCTACAATGATCATTTCTTAAAACTTAGACATTACAGAATACCAACACTTCTGATGTCTCCTCCAAGTCTGGCAAAGTGTTAATTTTGTTGGGTCTTCTAGACTATTACAAAGTTAGTGATTGGAAAGATAAGAAAATCCTTGAGGTTATCTACTATAGGGTATTATTTATCAATATTACTGATGAACATTAACTATTCTCCCCCATTTTCTCTCTTACTGAAACTACACTGTCAACTCTATTCATAAAAACAACTTAGCCAAGAAATAGCTGTAAGACAAGTATCACTTTTGTGTATATATATGTATATGTGTGTGTATGTATATGTGTGTGTATATATATATATATATATATATATATATATATATATATATATATATAAAATGAGTGTGATCAGAGATCTGCAAAACAATAGAGATTTCCGTGAGGAGTATATTCAGTGATGAAGGTCGGGCTTTATGAAATCATTCTCAGTCACATACGGATAGTTTGGTAATTGTGGCACAATCCTCAGGTTCATGAAATGTGTACTAAGTTTATTATGTAGTTTTCCTTACTTCGATTCATTTGCTCAATCAGACCAAACTTTGACATTTTACAAAGTTTGAGTAGTAAAATAACAAAGCTCTACTTATGACTACAAAATTATAATGTGTTTAAATTTTAACAAAGCCTCAATGATTTTAATTATCTAGAATAATTCAGTGTGTTTTTTAAACTAAGCATGCTTATAAACAGTAAATGGACTTAAAATGTTAGCTTTTGTAGCAAATCTTATAATTAAAGAATGTCAGCAGATTATACATATATCAAGATCCTTAGGAAACATGCTGATATATTACTAAGTTTTTAAAAGAGACTGCGATTTCTTTTTTATGTTCCATTCTACAAAATGTAAAGAAAAACCAAATCAATATCTAACGATTATTGACCTCTGTCTGAAGTTGTTAGTAAACATGATCTCATTTAATCCTCATAACCCTCCCTTGAGGTAGGAGTTATTACTTTTCTTACTTTAAGAAGAGGAGATCAAAACTGCAAGGAATAGTGATTGGCCTGAACTATTGAAGCTAGTCAGAAGTGAGAACAGATGGGCATCAGGAATTCTATCTGTAATGCGTGCTCACTTAACAACTCTGCCCTACTGACTTCTCCCTGAGATTTCTCTTGCTTCCTTTAAATTGAGGTTATGCCTTGGTCAAATATAGCACTCGAATACGAGGCTATTGGTATTCCTGTCAGTGATTGAAAGCTGTGTATGGTTTGTAGCTTATTGCATATCATGCGGGTAAAAGTAGAGTTATGTGAAAGAAAGAAAACAATTGTTCACTTAGGGCACAAATACATTGCCTTCCTTCTGGGCCTTATGTAAACCTACGAAAGGATTTTCCTCCATACATTTAAAAGTATCTGGCCCTGGCCTCTTACATGTGATTTATGAAAATAGGCTGAATGAATTCTGAAAAACAAGTGATTTGAAAGCTTTTTATTTGCTTCTATGGGAACATAACAGAGAAGCCAGAAACAAGCAAAGTTTATCCTGCTGCTTATGTGTCACAGATGCCCCTGAGGTGCCTTATAATAATATACTGTGAATAATTCTGTCTTAACAACCAAAGCTTAATAAGAACAAATAATTCTTTTTCACATTAAGAATTCAAAGAATGTTCTTTGTATAAAATTCTAAAAATTGTTTTCAATGTTCAACAAGAGTGAATGATTTTAAAACTTTGTAATAAATGAATATATTTCTTTTTCTATGTTGGATCACCTCTTTAAAAAAAGAATTGTTCTCTACTGATCTTTTAAACCTACAGTATTTTAATCAGGTAAAATTATGCCTTTTTAAACTCTCATTACTGGCTTTATTTATTTTATACTTGTACTTCACATTGTAAGTAATATTGAATATTTAAAAATAGTTGGGATCTAAATGATACTCAATATGACTCTGTGTTCCTTTAATCATGTACATAAAGGCAACAATTTTAAATGGCATTCTAAAGAGAAATTGCTAAAATTGAATATAATTTAATCTTTTCAGTAACTAACCAAGATTAAAATATTCACCAGAATAATTTAAAACTATATAAAGTCAAATCTTCATTGTCCATGTTGTACTGCTTTTAATCTACTTTTTAGTATCAACTCAATATAAATATTAAACACATTTAATATTATTTTTATCTATAGTCTTTGAAGATGAGATGACCACATCAATATATTTAGGGAAGTCCCCAGTAGGGATGGAACTTAGTGTCCAAAATGATTTAAGTGCTCAGCTTTCCAAAGAAGGTAAGCCATGGAATGCATCTGAATTCCCTGCAATCATTTATCTTCACATTGCTTTTCAAGCCACACTGAGCAGGGCTAAGATGCTCCAGAAATTCTTTCTGGTTGTGACCACTTGTAATTATCTTTTTTTTTTGTAATTATCTTTTTACTCATCCTCAGTCAGCAGATCATAAGCAACTTCTTCATAAGAACCTAGAAATGAAATGAGGGAAGTATAGTGGTGAAGTAGGAAGAGGCACATTAGGAATGTGTTCCTTTAGGGCCTGTGTGAAGATAATCCTTATCTCCATTCTTTCTTAAGATCAAGTATATTATTGTGTATCTGCATTTATGTTTTGGTACTTGCTCTACATAGTAAAATGCTGTGAAATCCCGTGGATTGATGAGAATAAGTATCTACTTAGATTAAATTATGGTACACATATAGAGAATTGTCATATCCCTGAGACAGGGTAGAGAATGTACATCACTATTTTTTCCTAGGATAAACAAAATATATTTATTTTGTTTGTTGCTTAGTTATTTTTTATAGGTAGTGTTATGTCAGGCATTAAGGTATATGCTCTCTGCTCTAATAAAGAGAAATATGTGAAAGAAATTGCAATTCTAAAGCCACCTTATTAAGTTTATAACAATCCACTATTAATTTTAAGGCTCATCCATATTTTTTAGAGTACAAATAGATAGGTTAAATGGTGATATGATAAGCATAATCACCTCTGAAATTTTGAAATCTTTGATGTGGTTCTAACACTCTGCTTCTCCAGAATATGCAGCTGCTTTTTCTTACTCTTTTGATATGGAAGATAATTTCTGAGTACATCTTGGCTATTAAAAAAAAAAAAAGTCTTTATGCCAAGGACCATGGAAACAATGAGTGGATTCTACACTTTCCCCAAATATCTATTCCAACTACATTCTCAGAGACAGAAGGTTAGCCATTCAATGGGGTTCGGGGTCCTGCGGTACTGATAAAGAGGCAGACTCAGACTAAAATTCATTTATTAACATATCTATATATCTATATATCTATATCTATATCTATATCTATATCTATATCTATATTTATATCTATATCTATATCTATATCTATATATCTATCATCTATCATCTATCTATATAATATATATTTAATAGAGGGTCCCTTCTCAAGAGAGTGCACACTCCATTTCCTTCATAGCTCACACTGTGGTTTTAGTTTACATTTAGACAAAGGGTAGGGTTCTAACTATTTATTAATAGTGGCTTTCATTGGCCATGTAATCCCAACTTAGAGTTTTCTCAATTTATGAATCTAGCAGGAACTATCCTAAGAATGCCATTGACTTTCTCTTAAAATCTGTCCTATGATTATCTTTTTATTGCTATTTTTCTGTTCTTAATTGCCTCTGGCAAATAACTGCCTTAGGCACCTGGAAATCTTATTTTCATTGAAATCAGGAAGCCCTGTTCAGTGGCATTATTTCCCACCTACATCTTCAGACTATACATAACAACTACTAAAGGCATGTTTTCTCATATTGCCACTCACCTATACCAAATTTTTGAAAAAAGTTATCTAAGAGGACTCTCAGGGAACATTGGAGGCTAATTGAATAGGATTCCCATGATAATTTCCTATAAAATTTCTAGCTCATTTGATCATTCCATTACATAATATAGATTATATTTTAGCATCTAAATTCAATTTTACTGTAAGTCAACATGAAGTCTAAGTGCTACTCAACTGAAAAAAAGGACTACAAGACCATACAAGAATTCAAGGTTTTTTTATTGGCCACTCTATCCACAAATATGGCCTAATCTAATAATCTTAGAAAAGGCCCCCAATATATTCTTCAGATATATTAAAAAATACTTGTGATACTCCTGCTGGACATTTTGAGAGGTGCCAAATAAATAAACTCTTGGTTTCTGTCATTAGTCAAACATCCAACCATTTATGAGCCTTGTTTTGAGAAGCAAATAAACTCACAAGTACTACCATTCAAGAAAGGAAATTCATGAGAAACTGATCATAACATGCAGTATTTGTTGTTCCCAAGTTTACTAATCAGGAAATGTACTCCATTGCCCCTGGTGTAGAGTTTTTAAATTCACCAAACTCTAGGACTGTACTATTTGAAATTTGGCTACTTCAGCTATATTGGCTTAGCTTGTTCAGGATACTATAACAAAATACCATACACTGGGTGGATTAATTAACAAACATTTACTTTTCACAGCTTTGGAGGTTAAGAGGTCCATAGCCAAGGAGCTAGCCTGTTTGGTGTCTGGTTAGGTATAGTTTTAGTGGAATAAATGGTCCTAGGTTTGCCTTGCTGCTCATTAAAACCTCTCTCTGGCCGAAACCGGTTTGGCTCAGTGGATAGAGCATCAGTCTGCGGACTGAAAGGTCCCAGGTTCGATTCCGGTCAAGGGAATGTATATTGGTTGTGGGCACATCCCCAGTAGGAGGTGCAAGAGGCAGGTGGCCGATGTTTCTCTCTCATCGATGTTTCTAGCTCTCTATCCCTCTCTCCTCCTCTCTATAAAAAATCAATAATATATATATATTAAAAACACACACACACACAAAAAAAAAAAACAAACCTCTCTCTGTTTACAGCAAGAAGCTCAAGCTGAAAGTATTACTCAACTCTCCATGTTTCCAATCAACAATTCAAATCTTCAACATCCACACTATGTTATAGAAATTTGATTTTTTTCCTTATGGTCGGGGAATATGGTCATTTTGCCAATATTGTAGAACCCAATTTTACACTAAGTTTACAAGGCTGCGCTAGTGTTAACTGCCTCATTAACCAGAATATGCTTCATTCAGATATGATGGTGCCCTTAGTGCTGATGTAACAGTTTCATAACTATCTGGTATATATTTCCTGTATCATTTCCCTCTGGCATGTAAGTCCCTAGTATATCTGCTGAAGAAGCCTACAATAAACTGTTGATTGTAGCAGCAACAACAAGTATTTGCTTTGAGCCAGTAATCTAGGTTGTGATATTTAACTTTTGCTATGGTAAGTGCATATTGACTGCCTAATATCAATAAGATATCAATGCTACCATCAAGACTAAGACTATTATTCACTGAATTATTTTCTCACTGCTGTCAAAGCTGGCATTAATGACAAGTCTCCATTTATTTTTATTTTTATTAATTGCAGAGAGGAAGGAAGAGAGAGAGAGAGAGAAGGAGAGAGAGAGAGAGAGAGAGAGAGAGAGAGAGAGAGAGAGAGAGAGAGAGAGAGAGAGAGAGAGATCATTGACAGGCTCCTGCATGGCCCCCATTGGGGATCAAGCCTACAACTTGGGCATGTGCCTTGACTGAGAATTGAATCCTGACCTCCTGGTTCATAGGTCAATGCTCAACTACTGAGCCATGCCTGCCAGGCTCCGTCTGTCCTTATTGGAGAACTGGTCACATAATGGTACGCTGTGTGCATGCTGAGCAGCATGAAGATAATAGTTGTGCCTGATATTGTCAGCAGCAGGCAGTTGGCCTGAGTACCAACCCTACCTGTGTTTTCTGGTACACAGATGAAGAAATGGGAGAGTTTTCAAGGGCACATCAGGATATTATTGTTTTGAATAAGGATTATAAGAAAATTGGATGAGCTATTGCTGAGGGAAAGACTATTATTACTTAGTGTACTGCACCATTTACACTTTATTGTCATACCTTATTTCTGTTCCATGAAATCTTGCATTTTGGCCCTTAACTTTCAATAAATATACTTCCATTTTAGATGTTAAGTGTAATAAAAATTCTAGACCTGATCCCAGAGATTTTGATTAAGAAAAAGTTTACGATGGTGGGTGTGGCTTAATTGGGGCATCATCCTGTGAACTGAGAGATCACTGGTTGGATTCCTGGTTAGGGCCCATGCCCAGGTTCCCAGCTTAATCCCCAGTACGGGGTGATCCAGAGCTGATGGATGTTTCTCTCTCCCTCTTCCTTTCTCTCTTTCTGAAACCAATAAAACATATTTAAAAAAAAGAAAAAAAGGTAGATAATATGAATGTGCAGCTCAACACTTCAGACTTTGGTGTCTTTTTCTACACAGATTTCATATTGTGAAAAGTATCATTAAACAGCTTATTAGTGAATGTACACTAAATTTTTGGACAAAATATAGATGCAGTCATTTATCTGAAGGCTCTCTTATTAAAATGTCTTATTGAAATCAAAGCTTTTTGAAAGGAAAAATAGAATGAATAAAAATGGCAAACTCTACATAAAACAATTATATTGTTCTAGTGGTGAAAAATTTTTACAGACATATACCATTGTTTAAACTTTAGTTCATGATTTCTACTTTTATTGCTATAACTAGATATCTCAAGCCACCCTTCAGCTGAGGATCAAAAAAAGCTACTAAAGTATTTTTAAATCTGCTACTTACGTTATGGAATTTAATAGCTATCTAGAAAATATGAAAAAAACACATCATGTTGCAGCTTGTAGGGAAAATGTGCCTATAAAAAATGTTGCAATAAAATATATATATATATGTATATATGAAAGCTTAAGTAACCATTTAACGTTTGACTGTTTGACTGGTAGCTATGATGCACACTGATTACCAGGGGGCAAATGCTCAATACATTGGCATGAAAATATAGACCAGAATGATGAATCTCGGTGAGAAGTGGAGTGGGGGAAGAGATTAACCAAAGATCTTATATGCATATTAGAGGCCCAGTGCATGGGTTCATGCACTGGTGGGTTCTCTTGGCCTGGCTTGTTGGTACTGGGCCAAAACCAGCAGTTTGACATCCCCCCAGAGGTCTCAGATTGGGAGAGAGTACAGGCCAGGCTAAGGGATCTGTGCACCAGGCCTGTAGTTGTCCTATATACTAAAATGATAATATTCAAATAACTGAACAACCAATCAAAGTGTAATATGCTAATGATATGCTAAGGTTGTTCAACTGCTTGCTATAGCATGTTACAGCCACCAGGGGTCAGATAGTCAACTGGTTGACCAATCGCTATGATGTGCACTGACCACTAGGGGGCAGATGCTCCAACCAGTAGGTTAGCTTGCTGCTGGGGTCTGGCTGATTGGGACTGAGCAATATGTGCCTGAGATGCCTTGGAGCCCTTCCACGGTCCCTCCCTGACCCAATTGTGCATCAGTGGGGTCCCTCAGCCTGGCCTGCACCCTCTCAAAATCTGAGACCCCTTGGGGGATGTCAAGAGCTGGTTTCAGCTCTATCCCACAGGCCACTCCCCTTGGGAGGGTCCCAGATGCAGGGCTCATGGCTGGCAAGCACTCCTGTGGCAGTGTGAGCCTCTCCAGATCAGACCTGATTGGACGCAAGCCTGTGGTAGGCAAAATATAAGGAAAAAAAATAAATAGAAAATGAGGCCTACAAAACCAAATACACCCCCACATATTCCAAAATCATACAGATAAACAAAGGGGAAGAGAATTTAAAACACAGTTTTTGCCTGAAAGATGACCAGGACATAAATATTGATATGAAGGTGAACTCAATGTAAGCAGGGAAATATACCTTTAAACTATCTGAACCTGTCTGCAGTTTACACTCATGTGGAGAGTCAGGCAATGACTATTAAAGAATCAAGGGATCAGTGACCTAGCAGGGACAGAGGAAAAATAATTCACCAAGTCCCCTGTCAGTAGGGTAAAACTCAAAACAGAAAAGAGAAAAGGCAGATCAGCAGGCTGGCTTCTGGGTACTACAGTGAAGCAAGTTTGAAATTGCCTGTGACCAGAGGTAACAATCTCAGAAAGGCATTATTTCAGAAAAGCATTTGGCCTTGGAGAAAGTAAGCAGAGGAAATTATAGGTCCTGCAGAGATGAAAAAAAAAAAAATGCAGAATCAGAAATCACTCTTGTTTTCTAAAAATAAAAAATAAAAAAGACACCTCTTAATAAGCCACTTTTCACTTTACTTACAAAAGAGTCATCTTACAAGAATCCCAGAAAGCCACATAGTCAGACACTTGAAGCCTCCTCCAGTGAAGATATATCTGTTATTGTCAGTTCAGAAAATTTAAAAACATCATAAAATGAATAGATATAGTATATGAGTAAAAAGCTTACAATAAGAAATCAAGCGTAAAGCAAGGAAAAGTGTATCTTGATATACTAAATATGAAATAACATTGAACTTCATTTATAGAAATAAAAGAACTTTAGTCAAAAGGTTAGCATAAAAATGGACAGGAAATGAAAATATTAAAATATAAACTTAGTGAAGAATGAGGAGGAAAAGACAGACAATATTATTCTATGAGTAGTCATTAAATTATAATGCACAATGGAGAGTAAAATTTACTGAGATTCATGGGGTGAGGGTCTCCACTGGGGGGGCCTTCACCAGCCTGAAAATGGTCCTCAGCCCCTCACTCAGGCTGGCCAGGCACCCCCTCGGGGAACCTCCACCCTGAAGGGGATGTGGCCAGCATGAAAACAGCTCTCAGCCCCTCACCCAGGCCACCCCAAGCCTCAAGGGAACCCTCACCCTGATCCGGGACACCCTTCAGGGCAAACCAGGTGTCCACCACCTATGCACCAGGCCTCTATCTATTGAGTATATTAATAAAAGGGTAATATGCTAATTAGATTGGGAGACCTTCTGGGTGTTCTTCTGGACAAAGCCATGGTGTTGGGGCTGAGGTAGAGGCAGTTAAAGACCAAGAGGGGAGGGAGTTGTGGGTGATCAGGCCAGGATGGGACAGCAGTTGTGGGTGATCAGGTTGCTGGGGGAAGGGCTGTTGAGAGTAAGCAGACCAGCAGGGGGGCCAGTTGGGAGCTAGCAGGCCATGAGTGGGGGTTAGTTTGGAGTGAGCAGGCCAGTGGGGGTGGGTGGCCTTTGGGGGTTAGCAGGCCATGAGTGGGGGTTAGTTTGGAGTGAGCAGGCCAGTGGGGGTGGGTGGCCTTTGGGGGTTAGCAGGCCAGCAGCAGGGGAATGTTAGAGGAGAATTAAGTGCCACCTATTAATGGGAAAATTAAAATAATTTGTGGACATATTGTATTTTAAAACCATAAGGCAGAAGGTAAACTTTTTTCATATATTCTCGACAAATTGAGTGCTGTGGCAGAAATGTCAAGGCTACCTCTTGATGTAGCCGTATGACCATATAGACAAAAGTTGACTTAGGTTGGGAGGGATTATATTATTATATGAAAACTTCCAAACTAGGTAGGAGAGTTTTGTGGTAGACAATAAACTGGGCATTGAAAAATAAATATTATTTTAGTTCAAGTTCTTAAAATATATTTTAAGGCCCTGTAATTATTTCAACTTTCCTGTTTTAGGAAATGTGCAACTCATGCTGGAGGAAAAATATAAGCTTTCTCTTTTTCATCTTAAATTTCTCATATGTTCAAATATATCCTATATAATAAAACCCTAATATGCAAATTGTTTGGAAGGTGGAAAGACTGATTGCTATGATGCACACTGACCATCAGGGGGCAGATGCTCAATGCAGGAGCTGTCCCTGGGTGGTCAGGGCACTCCCACCCGGGGTATGCCACTTAGGCAGACTTTGGGATCAGGGCTAGTGAGCACAGTGGTGGTGGTGGGAACCTCTCCTGTTACTGAGGCAGAACTAAAGACCCCTTGGGGGATGTCTGACTGTCAGTTTAGGCCCACTTCCCAGCAGTCAGACATCTCCCCAGGAGTCCTGGACTGTGAGAGGGTGCAGGCCAGTCTGAGGGATGTGCACCAAGCATCTAGTCATTGAATAAAAATAACACACAGAAAAAAATAATATAAGTAAAACATACAGAAAATTCTATTAAGATACAAAATCTGTTGGGATAAACACTGTGCATTTTGTAAAGACTATCTAACATGATTCACTTCTTCCAAAAGTTTCATATGAACAGTGAAACAGTCAACATTATTATGGTTTGAGTAAAAATAGTATTATCCACATGATTATTATCCATATTATTACCCATACAGAGGTAACCTAATACGTTGAGATGAATACTTATGTTCCAGGTACTCTGATAAGCAATTTATATGCACTGCTTGATTTAATTATCCCTAAATCATGTGATTGATGCAACAAAGAAGCAATTATTTTCCTTAAGAGAATCATATTCTGGGCTAAGTTAATATACATTGATATGAATCCAACTCCCTTGAAGTTCTGTGAGTACTGGATTTTCTGATTGATTTTCTATTTTCTTATTAATGCTTTAATTGATTTTAGGTCTGATGATTATTAAGAATTACCTAGTTTTTACATTTGCCAATAATACTTTAAGAAAACTAATTTCCATCATTTCAGGCAGTTAAAAATAAAACAGTTATGCAAAGTGTTTATACAAAAAGAGGAGGAATTTTACTCTTCTAGTGTTTAAACTGCATACAATTAAACTATCTTTCTTAATTCACATCTAGTTTTCCCTATAAAGGTTACATTTATTGTTCTTACTATTTTCAGTTTATTAATTGAGACTTAGCTGATTTAATTTAAGCAGTGCTTTTCAACATTTTCATCTCATGGCACACATAAACTACTAAAATTCTAATTACCAAAATATCTATTTTTGCCAGTCTGACAAAAAATGGGTGTAATTTTGATTCATTCACACTGGACAGCTATTGTGTTGGCTGTTGTCATTTTTTTAGTTGGTAATCTAAGGGAATAGAGGTCAGTGCCCCTGACTAAATAGTCAGGTATTGCATGTTTTAAAATCCCTGTGGCACACCAATTGAAATTCACTGACCTGAAGCAATGAGTGTGCCATTTGTTACAAGACTAATCTTTCTTCAATTCTATAATATACGGGACATATAAAAACCTTTATAGTATTATTAAAATGTAAAGCACTGTTAATGTGTTAGTGTAGCTCTGCTGTGACACAACTGAGGAAATACTTTTTCAATATTTTTTTATAATTGGTAAATGTATACTAACTATGGACATCAGAAAACATAAAAAGGGACTCAACAACAACAAAAGTAGTTAGAAGTTACCAAGGTTAACAAATCCTCTGTATGTTTCTGGCTATATCCAAAAGTATGTCAAATATATATAGATGTATTCTATATAATAAAAGCTTAACATGCTAAGAGTCCAACTGTTAGACAGTTTGACCAGTCACTATTACATGCACTGACCACCGGGGGCAGATGTAGGTTAGCTTGCTGCTGAAGTTCTGCAGATTGGGACTGGGTGAGATGGGATGGACAAACCCTGAAACCCTCCCGCAGTCCCTTCCCAGCTCTGATTGATCATGTACCAGTGGGATCCCGTGGCCTGGCATGTGCCCTGTAACAATCCAGCAATCTGGAACCCCTCAGGGGTTGTTGGAGAGCCAGTTTCAGCCTGATCCCCACAGACTAAACTAAGGGACCCAACTGTTGCATGAATCTGTGCACTGGGCTTCTAGCAGATATGTAAATATAGATATATACAATAGATATATTTTTTGAGAAATAAAATATTTTGTGACATTATTTCATTTAAAGTTTTTATAAAAACATTACATGTGTTTTTAAAACATAATTTTAAAAACTATACAGTATTCCTAAAAAGGTATATACTAGATTTTATTTAATTATTTTCCTGCCATTGAAATTATAATGGATGACAACTAATACTTTCAAATAACTGAGAATATATTTTAGAAGGATTCAAGGTGTTGATATGTGAGTGCAGTGGGAATTCTTCTTAATATATTCCTCAAGAGACTGCATCAGCCTTCTTTAAGATTGGTCTTCAGGTTCCCCATGGTTCTGTTTTTCACCGGGCAGTTTTTCAATATCTAGCAAGCAATTATAATAGCACTATCATAGCACCTGAGGCAGTTAATCACACATTTCTACCTTCTTTGCCCAGCTATCTCTGAATTATCTTGGTTAGAAAGAAAAAAAAAAAAATACTATTCTGAGCATGGCTGCATTAAAACTAGGGGGAGGGAAGGAGTAATATAAAAGATCAAATAGAAATGGCCTGGGGAGTGAAACAGCAATTGCACCTGGATTTGGGGAATTGGTTGCTACTCCCTGTTGAGCACTTGAATAGCATTGTGCCCTAGGGAAAGTCACTTAAATTCTCCAGACCTCTAGTTCCTCATCTTATCATTTATCTCAAAGAGTAATTTCCACTCTGGAAATTTTAATTTGTCTTTAGAGGGAATAAATTTCTCAGTTGATGTTATCTTGTTTCCAAGTGATCAGAAGCTAGGTAAAAATTATACAGATTAATTCCATATACTTGACTAACTTTACCAGTGAGGCTTTTTAAAATAGAGTCTGAGTTTCTTTGAGATTATTTATTGGCATATGTGGTTAGAGTTTAGAGTATTTCCTAAACTTTGTTTCTCTGTAATTAACATTTTTTACTCCTCTACTCAACTCAACAACTCAACACATTTTTGTAAAATATAAAAGAAATGCTTATTTTTTCATATGAGCATTAGAATTACATTTTTATCTGTAAAATAGTCCGTTTATATTAATTAAAAGCTTGTTGGAACTAAAATTAATTTGGGAAGAATTTGTTATTATAATGTTGAGTCCCATATGAGTGGAATTTTTAAATGACCCTGGCAAAAAAGTCTTGGGAATCTTATATGTTCATCTCTTAAAAGTTGTGCTAAGCAAGATGAGCTCTTTCTGCCAATAGGTTGGAAATGTCAATGGAAAGGACTAGTCAAGCTTATTGTTTATGAGTAGAGAAATAAGGGGAGATTGTCCTAGCAGAAATTGAAATATACCCCTACAATAAAAACCAGTGTGGTATTGGCCCTTGAATAAAAACTGAGATCAAAGAAACAAATGAGAATCTGCAAACCACAAGTCTGATATTCATAGGTAAAGAACTAGATATTTAAAAAGGAACTGGGACAATTGTTAGATACTGGTATCTAAAACAAAGCTACAATATATGCTTTTTTTTCTCAACTTCACCAAAATGAATTCAGTATGAATAAAAGTTAAAACAAGGATATTTATAAAATGTAAAGGAATACATAATCATCAGAAAAAGTTTTTGATGTATTTTTGTTATTACTATGCTATGAAACTTTTTCTTATCAAACAACAAAATTATACAATGAATTAAAGTGGTACATTTGATAACAGAAAGCTACTATAATAAAAATACATGAAGACAAATCAAAGGTTAAAATAGGAAAAACTAAAGAAAACAAAGTATCACAGCCAGTATCACAGATGAAAGGTCAGATTAATATCTTTAACAAATAAAATTTTATGATTTAAATGCTTAAGTGATGAGAACAATGCCATAAAAAAATAAGTTAATGAGAAAAGAAAACATAAATGACAAATAAACACATGTAACATATTTGAGCTCACTTGTACAGAAACAAAAGCAAACCAAATAAAAATATAATATTACTTGCTAAATTTCTATTATAAATGAGGAGTAACACTATACTAGATTACAGTGCAGAAACATAAACTGTCTTTTTATCATGGGAAACCTTCAAAGTTCATGGCCTTTGTTTTAGCAATCCACTTCCAGCAGTTACCTTCAGCTAATGAAGGGCAAGTTTGTAAAGGTCTGGCTATAAAGTTGTACTGGAGCAGTTTATACCAGTCAAAAAGAAATTTAAATGCTTTCCGGTAGGAGACTGGTTAAAGTAATCATGGTATTAAAAGGGAAACTATTGGTCAAAATGGTGACAATGGATTTATATATTATTAACAAGCAAAAATGTATACAGTATATTAGTAGTACTTGTGGTATTTTTTTAATTTAATTTACTGACTGTACTTATAAAGAGCCCAGATTCAGATCTACTTGTTTTCCCTTAAATGATATTGCTTTAAATATTTGTCACTTTTGGAAATGCAAATTAGTGACTTTATATACACATACAAATACTTTTATAAAAATATACACGTAGATTTTCTGCCATATACTTTATAATATAAGGTAGCTGGCAATATTTTTCTATAAATGTGTTTATATTCATGTGATTAGATAAGTGATTATAACAAATCATTTTGAAAAGAACTATTAAATGTTATAAATGAGCAAGTCATTTGCATAATGTAATTTTAGGAATTATAATTTAGAACCATTCCTGTACACCAAAAGGTGGTGAGTTTGATTCCCAGGTAGGGCATATACCCAGGTTGTGGGTTTAAGCCACAGTCAGGGCATGTGTGGAAAGCAAGCAGATCAGTGTTTCTCATCCATCTCTCTCTCTCTCTCTCTCTCTCTCTCTCTCTCTCTCTCTCTCTCTCTCTCTCTCTCTCTCTCTCTCTCTTTCTCTCTCCCCCCCCCCCCCTCTCTCTCTCTCTCTCTCTCTCTCTCTCTCTCTCTCTTTCCCCTCCACCTTCCTTCTACTTTCTCTGAAAATCAATGGGAAAAATTACCTCAGGTGAGCATTAACAAACAACAACAAAAAGTATATAACTGATCATCATATAAAACTTTACATCTCTAATAACATTCACTTTCTCATTGATGTCTATTTTTGCCTAATATAGCTATTTATACTCTTCCTTGTTTGTTTTCTCCTAATGAAAGTTTTTTCTTGTCTTGGGTGAGTGCATAGTAAAATACACATATTGCTATTGTTCCTCTCTCTTTTTATTTATCAAAAAATTGTGTTGATCTAAAATGACTTTAGACCATTTTTATATAGTGTGACTCCTACTATCCTTGGATTTCTTTTGTGTTTTCTACTTATCTGCATTATCTTTTTGAAAAATATTCTCTCTTCCTTTCTCAGATTTTATTATTAATATGTATATAAGATTTTTCTCAACAATATAGTTGAAAGTTTATCACTATTTCTTCCACCTTAATAACTATAGATTTTTAGCATCTGTTAAATGAGATCACCCTGTTGCCACTTATTGCTAATATTTTCCAATATCTTAATTCAATGCTTAATTGAATTTTCCAATATCTTAATTCAATGCTTAATACTTTTCTCTGTTCATTTTCCTTCTTCCAGAAGAGTATCATTTAGATGTTTCAGTGAGAAATTTGTTCCTGACAAATTATTTAAGTTCTGATTAAAAGCCAAAAAAGTCCTCCTCATATAATGGTAATATCTCTCTTAGCACTTTTGTGTCTTAATCATTTCTTCATTCACTAAACCAATTCTGTTTTCTTATACTACTTACTATTTCTTATAATTATCTAATTTGTATAATTTACTTATTGTTTGACATTGTTGGCAGAAAATCATCAACTTTACTACATAAAAAGCAGTTGTTTGCTGCCCATCATGTTTCAGTGGTTGAGCATTGACATATGAACCAGGAAGTCATGGTTCAATTCCTGGTCAGGGCACATGCCAGGGCTGCAGGCTGGATCTCTAGTAGGGGGTGTGTAGGA
Source organism: Pipistrellus kuhlii (assembly GCF_014108245.1). Classification (NCBI taxonomy): domain Eukaryota; kingdom Metazoa; phylum Chordata; class Mammalia; order Chiroptera; family Vespertilionidae; genus Pipistrellus; species Pipistrellus kuhlii. The sequence goes on from NW_023425584.1 coordinate 55,677,826, forward strand.
GGCAGCCTATCAATGATTATCTCTTATCATTGATGTTTCTATTTCTTCCTTTCCCTTTCCCTTCCTCTCTGAAATAAATAAAAATATATATATTTAAAAACAGGAGTTTGTTAATTTTATACAGAATACCTAATAAATAGAAAATATTTACTTTTTATAGTGTTTTTCATCCTAGTATGATAGATGTTCTATATGGGTGTTTATTGTGCTTGACTTAAATTTCAGTAAATTCTTTGACAGTTTGGGCTTAACATCCTATATAGTAGAGAGCTACCTATACTAACTAGACCGGATGGCAGAACTATCTTCCGGAATGGCCAGTGGGTAGGGGGCAAGGCCATGAGGCAGTCGGAGTACAGTTCGGGCTGAGGCCCTTGCACGAATTTTGTGCACTGTAATATACCACTAGTGTAATATACCACTGCCCACTTCCCCAATGAAATAATGACAAATAGCACTGGTTGCTGTTTTGAATAGTGCTTCTGGTTTTTAGATTATTGATATTAATCTATTGTTTGCTTATATTCAGCAAGTTGCCAAAATAATAAATCAATTTTGTGTTAACAAAAGAAATAATTATATCTACGTGTTTTTGTTTGTTTGTTTGTTTTATTTTTGTATAATGCCATAAAGGACAGTCGCTTTTTTGTGTGTGTGTGTCTCATAATAAAAATATTTGACAATTTGACAAGTGTGAAACATTTACCTGGCATGGAAATTGTTCTTTTCTTGTAATCAAGGCAAATATTTGTAGCAAATATAACTCAATATTTAAACATAGTTTTAAAATATTTAAATTTGTAAACTAGAAGTAACATAATTTCTGCAGTTAAGTAAATATCATAAAGAAAAATAATCAAATTATATTTTTTACTTGACTTTCTATGACATACCACAGACAGACCTATTTAAAAACTTTGACACAGATAATTTGCCACTTTATATTAAATTTTAAAATTACTGATTAGATTTAATACCTATTAATTTAATTATAGTGAAAATAATGGAAGCATTTTGGTTAATACAATAAATACCAAGATAATTTAGTGCTCAATCATTGATTAATTCATTTTTCAGAGATTTTCATTTTAGGAACACCGTTATCCATTTCTAAGCAGAAAAAGGAAAATAAATTAATGAGCTAATGAAAAGTGTGAACAAAATAGAAATATTTTATTACCAATTACCAGCATAAGCATTGAATCTGTAAGCATTCATACTGTAGTTTAGCAGCCTGTTGAATGGACCAAGTCATAACAGGAAGTCAGCCCTTTATTTTAAATATTCCTAAAGCTACTCTGGAGATGCTAGAAACATTACTATTTTTTTCTATCCATTTATTTATCTACCTGTGCCTATGGGGAGATTTGATCCCTTACTTTCTAGATGGTTTTATTTTACTGTGTGAGATAACAAAGACTAAGCTGTGTTTTTCACTCCTCTTTGGAGAAAACGCTGAACTGATAAAAATCATATCTACTATAATTCAAGAATGTCACTTTTTTGTTTATGCTTCTTAATAGTGTTGTGCACATACCTAGAAAAAAATAAAACTTGGCTATTGATTTTTTGTTTATATAGTGTGGCTTTTTAAATGGTTAACTTCTAGTTTAATTTCCAGTTTGTTTTTTATTGTAACTTAAAATTGGTCAGCTCATGATATCCCATTACTGCTGATGTTGGTAACAATGATGAAGGTAGGATCTCAGTATTTTTTCCTTCACAGTGTTAGTTAATACATTAAATAAAAATTCCTGGGAAGTGTATATCCTGTTACAAAAAAGAAAACTGCGATCAAATGAGTTAATATTATTAAGATTGAGTCCACAGATGTCTTTACACTTTATCACTGTCCATCAAAGTTAGAACAATTTTAGGCTTAAATTGATTTTCTGATATGCTGATAAAGTGCTAACCAGTTTAATCAGGTCTGTGGTCAGGCAGAAACCCATATCTATAATTAGATGTCCCTGTTTGTGCCTTACCTTTTGAGACACACCTAGCTTGTTTGAAGTTGAATGCAATTGCATTCACTTAAAACATTAATTTTGGATTGTTATATAAACCTGCACAATGGCCTAGCAGTATAGATATTTCTGACTGTAGATAAACAACCTACAATTTCTGTCAGTACGGTGGTCACAGCTAAAATGCAATGTGTAATACAACGTGCTTATATTAGCCTCAACATCACTACTTGTGAATTTCTGTTTACAATTAATTGCCTGGAAATCAATAAATATATGTTGATTGACAATTATTTTATCTGAAAAATAATCTTGAGATTTTGCTGATTTGGTACACGTTCAGAGCCACCCATATACTGTAGTATATGGATAGTATTTATGACAGTGGTTCTGAAACTGGTGTGTGGATCTCAAAATAATACACAGAATTATCATTAGATTATTCACCTGAGCTTGTACCAGGTCAGAATATAATCAAAAAGCTTTCTCTTTTCTTTCACATTGCTTCTTCCTAAACTCACTATTTTCTCTTTTAAGTCAGCATATGTCCCTGTAAAACTTATCATTTTGTACCTGTCTATTTCTTTCATGTAACTTTTAAATTGAAAAGAATAAAAAATAAATAAATAAATAAAAAACAGAAAAAAGAAGCTGAGAGTTGGTAAGATATAAAAAGGGCAAGTTACAAATTGTGCATCCTATTACTTGATTAATATTCTTGTGAGATATCTTTCTAAATAATCAGATCCCAAACCAATTTTCTACATGGAGTACACAGTAAGGCTTAGAAAATGTTCTTACAGCTCTACTCTCTCTCTCTTTGTAATAAAATGTGGGCAGTGCATTGTGATGCAAATTTGCTGCAATGTCTGGCTTAGTTCTCTGGCCCCCAGTTTCCCATGAATATCATTATCCTGCCCATGAAAAATAAAAGGCACACCTAGTAATGGGCAAAATGCTATCCAGGTAAAATGAAAAACTCTTCCAGCTAACAAACCCAACCACCTGACATTTGAATGTTTGGAAATTACCAACAGGTGCAGAAAAACAGGTCCAGAAAGATATCATGATGCAGTTTAAGGAATTAGAGAAAGAGAGTTTAGTATTACCGCTCAGAGACGTTGAACTGAGCTTGGTATTTGGCAAAGGTTATATATTTGAGAGCTACAATAAAATATAAAAGGCTATGAAAATATGCACCCTATTTAGAATCAGTATCAAGAACAAATGTCATAGTCCTTTTTCTTAAAAAATAATGTAACGTACAGCAAATGACAGAGTTTTATATTATTAGATTCTTTCACAATAAAGTCTTGAAATGAAAATGTACATTCTTTTTACCATTTGGTATGTATTCTACTAAAACATTATTTTAACAAGTTAGGATTCTCAAAAGTAGATGCACATCTAACATAGATTAATTGCTTTCAATAAAATATGTAATTCAATGTGAACTATATATTTAACTTTAATGACTATTAATAAATAACTTTTGTTATCACAAGAAAATAAAATTTAGACTAAAATATGTAGGAATTCTGAATGAATAATAATCATAGAAAAGTCAGACTTACAAGTTGACACATGATTTTAATAGAAATATGCTAAAATGAACATTCTCTACCTACTATTGTGTCATTGTGAACATTTCTTAGGTCACTAATATTAAGCCAGGATATTACTTTTAAAGTAAATGTATTGTGAAGAAATCAATGATCATTTGTTTTTTTAATATAAACTTTAACTGTATTGTTGTCTAAAATGATCATGTATAATCATAGCACTTAAAATGTAATGATCATTTTGGACAACAACAACAAAAAATTATAAACTCTGTTCAAAATATTAAATAACACTACTTAAGGGCTATAATTAGTGAATAAAAGTACAGGGAGAATTTGGGAAGGGGTTTAGCCTTAAATGAGTGATCTTTAACTAGGTTTCCTGTTTTAGGACACGGGTGGCTAAAATGCCAATAAAAATGCAGTTGTATTTCTAGTATTTTATAATTTGTGTCTTCCTTTTAAATTTAGTTATGATTTGTATATCTTTATTTATAAAATAAATACAGAACTAATAAGATGTATAACTCTCACAGAGTTTTAAATAAATAATTATATTATTTTGTTGTTTTACTCCCTCCACTGGCTTAAATAGAATTTCTTGAAATTATAATTATAAGTACAACTAGTTTAAATGAGATGAAACAAAACAGAATTGTTATAAGCATATATTTCATCAGAAAGAACAGGTTTATCATGAGCACACTGAAGCTAGAGAATGCCAGCATTAAGTATCAGTTATTATAGTCAATAGTTGAATAGTGGTAAAAATGGCAAAATTGTTTTACTTGAAATTGTTTTTGCGAGTTTCTACTGACTCCCTCTTAGGGTTCCATTATGCCACTAACCAAATTGGCCACTATGAATTAGCCATTTATGAATCTCTACAAATGTTTGCAATACAAAGACTTGCAGCATCTTTTCATGGAAAAATAATAGCTTTTGAAATATTTACTCAACCATACATCTATTTAATTATTTAGCAAGCTATGCATTTATGCTCTTCTTTTACACTGGGCACTGTTCTAAGCATTGGAGATACATGAAGAAATAAAAAATCTAAATACTGGTGATTTCAACTCTAGTTTCAGTTATTAAATTAAAGACCTGGAAAAATATCACTTCCTTTTCTATTCCTTGATGTTTTGTGTGTATTTTTCCTCCTAGATATAAATTATACATAGATCTCATGAAAACCAAATGAATTAGTATGTGGATAGGACACTTAAAAACATTAGTATAAATCTTGACAATACTTGTTCTTTTTAATACTGAGGTTTTTTTTTAAGTGGTGATTGTTATGGGTTAAGAAAGAGAGAAATGGTAAATGAGAGATGAGTAAGGTCAATTTGAAAATATTTGCCGGATTAGAATACATTAATCAAATAAGAAAAAGTAGACCACTGGATCTTAAGAATATGTTCTTGAGGTTTCTGAAGGAGCTGGGGAGGGTGGATGGGTTTGAATAGCCCTGATAAACATTTTGTTAGTTTGCTTTGTTTTGTGTAATTTCTCAGATATGGAATAATTATGATAGAGGTAAAGTCATAGGTATTGAAGAGCAGAGTCATAAAAATTTCCTAGATACATAAAGTGAGGGGGGCTTATTACCTTGAGCTAAGAAAATGTTACTTAAGCTAAGCTATTGTTTATTAAAGCTTCCAAATCACTGTAAGCATTTATGGTATTTAATATATAGAGTTAATTACCATAGATCTGTTTTTAGCTATTCTCTGAAAAACACTGTCCCCTTCTCTTTGAAAATACATGATCCTCAATATCACAAATGATATCGAGATGATAGATAGTTAAGATCCAAAGATAAACCATGATTTTGTTTTTAGATAAAAGTACTTCACATGTGTTTCAGTTTCTATTACATTATATTGAACTATTCTTATTTTTCAATTAATGTCCCAATGTACTCCATCTGATAAAATATGAATCAATAGGGAAATGCTTTCATACTACTTGCTACGTGTACATATTTTGAGTCTTAGCCAAGTTTTGTTTTGTGTGATTTATTTCCTATAGTTATATGTTTTAAGGTCAAAGTTTTAGAATTTTGGGGTCTTTCATGCTTTTTAAAATAATATTTAACCCTTAGAAAATATTTTTCTCCTATGTCTATAACAGGTAATGGGGCTAGTAGGTAGACCCAGACCAAGTGTAACTGAGGCAAAATTTGGATATTAGTGAGTAATCTTGCACATGTCATGTTTTTCAGAAATGTAAGTGTAGGCAGTAATTAAATCTAGAAAAAGGATTTATACAGATATTAAACAAATACTTATTGACAGATATCCATGTGTCAGACACTTTTCCAAATGCTGAAGATAAAGCATAGGGTATAATACACAAAAATTCTTGCCCTTAAAGTGCTATAAATATTTCTTACGTTTATTATTTTATAAATCCAGGTTTATAAGTAATAGGAAATCAGGAAATTGTGAACAGAAAATCTGAGTGAGTTTTCAGTGACTTAAACCAATCTTATGGAACAAGGCTCATGCAGATGGGGCAGACTGGAGTCCAACCCAGACAAACAACACAAGGTCAGCATCCAACAACTAAAAATGATGGAGTAGAATAAAAGAGAAATGAGTTCTGTATAAATAAGAGGTAGTAAACTACTAAACAATAAGGATGCTAGGTGGCCTGTGTCTTATTCCTATTGCCCCTTGGTGGATGGAAAGTCAGAGGAAAGCAAAGCTAACTCCTAAGTAGGTAGTAAGCATAATAGGAGGAAATTATCTTTAAGGGTAAAATATTAGATTAAAAGACAAAAAGTCCAAGACTATGACTTAAAACTTGTAATTGAAGAAAATAAAATAAATTCCTAGATGACAGAAGTGGCTGCATTGCAAGGGCACAGAATCAACTTGGCATGCTTAAAAATGAAATAGAAAAAATTATACACATTTTCTTTTAAGCTAACTTTCAAAAATCAACTATTGTGATGGTTTACTTCTTTATTTAAGAGAAGAAACTTTTTTAAATATATATTTTATTGATTTTTTTATAGAGAGGAAGGGAGTGGACTAGAGAGTTAGAAACATCAAGGAGAGAGAAACATTGGTCAGCTGCCTCCTGCATCCCCTCCCCCCCATTTGGGTAGGTGCCAGCAACCCAGGTACATGCCTTTGACTGGAATCAAACCTGGGACCCTTGAGTCCAAAGACCAACTCTATCCACTGAGCCAAACTAGGTAGGGCAAGAGAAGAAAAACTTTTTATTTATTTTTAATTATTATGATAGAAAATAGTAAAATATGACAAGTTTATTTTTTCTATTGAGTTATGAATGACAGAGTACTAGCATTTATCTTTGCCTTATCTAAGAGTAATTTAAAATTGCTATGAAAGCTGATTCAACCCTAAAGGACTTTAATTAACATGAAGCTCAGCCTTGGAGGTTCAAGAAAAAGGCAAGATTGACCTTGTCCTTCAGATTATTTCTTTTGTACAAACGTGACATTTTGGTTAGAATTTTTGTTCGACAGTCCTACAATGTAATTTTTCAGAATGTGTTGAAGTGGAATCAAATGTCATTGATTTCACTTAGTAGAATTTTTTGCCTGGTGATATACCATACCATTGACAAGTGAAAATTAGAGTGAAACACATTGTTTTCCTCTGGGCAGGCTGCAAAGGTGATTTCCTGGTTCCATGTCCAGGTGGATTCCAAGAATGAAGCCACAGACAAAAGGTATAATAGGAAAAGGTGAATTTATTAGGAAACAAGCACAGACCCTCAAGTGGGGAGGGGGAGACAGACCCACTATGTTCCTCTTTCCTAAGGTTTACAAAGGTTGCAGTTCTTTGTGTCCTGACAGTCCCTCTGATTGGTCACTATAGCAGCTTCAGAGCTCAAACCCCACCTCGGGTCCCCCTCATTTTCTCCCTTTTCTTTTACTACTTCTTGTGGCTTTCCCCTTTATTCTGTGAAGGTCTTCCTTTCCCCTTATTATGTAAATGAGTGTCTTTCTCTCCCTTTATTCTGTAAATGTATACCTTTTGGCAGCTCCCAGCTCCCCAGCTTTGCAGCCCTGCAGTTCTCCCCCATGGACCCCCTAAACCTGCCTATTTTACCCCTGAAAACTCTTTTCAGCATCACTATTCTATTTGGTTTTTATAACCAATGAAAATTATTTTGATTCATGGCGTTATTTTAAAATGTATCATATATATATATATATATATATATATATATATATATATATATATATATATATGTGGTAATAAATTGTAATAAAAGGCTAATATGTAAATTTGTCCCCTCAACTGGGAGTTCAACAGAAAGTTCTGCCAGGGGGCTAGGCCAGCCAACCAACCATAGGCAGTCCCTCCCATGGCTGTCCCCACCCTTATTGCTCCCCCACCCTGATTGGGGGCAGGTCTGGCTGCCAACCAGCCCTGGCCCCTCCTCTCCGGCTGGCCAATTGGCCCAATTGGGGTGGGCCAGCTGGACCCCACCCATGCATGAATTTGTGCACCAGGCCCCTATATATATTGATTTCAAAGAGGAAGTATGCAGGCCAGGCTCATGAAGTTCTTTTAGACATAATTTTTCCAGAATATACTGATCCCATTTTAGTCACTATACTAGTATTTGTCTATGATTGAATGTTAATTGATTTGGATATAAAAAAAAATGACTATGTTTAGTTCCATTTTGGTATTATTTTCATTAGCAGTTAGCAGGTAGTATTGGCTTAAAGAAAATATGAAAGTACTTGGAGAATTTTGTGGCATAATATAAAAGGTACTCATGTAAAAGTCATCCATAAGTAGAGAGAATGAAAAAAGTGGTTTATCAGATGAAACCAATTCATAAATTGGGAGGAGAAAGGAGGCTGAGTCAAACACAAGTGTCAAGTTGAAAAAAAAAAAAGAGTATTCCTATGTTCTTGTAATATTGTGTTATTGGAAGAAAGAGCAATAAATAAGGTTGAGGGTATTAGAGCTCAGAAACTAACACAGGTTAGGGTATATGATAGAAAGGCACATGGGTTTTTCTGAAGCTAACCTAGAAAAGAAGAATTTATAAGTTTATGGTATTGGAATAAAGAGGCAGTGCCAGGAATATATATATATATATATATATATATATATATATATATACACACACACACACACACACACACACACACACACACACACATATATATATATATATATATATATATATATATATATATATATATTAATACAAGTTAACTTCAAATTGGGATTTTAAAGTAAAATGTTACTTAATTTTTTCTACAGATTAATGAAATTTAGCCTTGTGATGTTAGGGAAGCTGCGACTACTTGGGAAAGAGGGTGTTATTAGAATTATTGTAATTTTTTAATATTTTTCTAAGTACATTTTGTTGATGATCTCTGGTCCATTCACAAAAGAAAGAAAATCTATGTCAACATGCAAATTTTAATTGTAATCAACCTACTTAGCACCCTGAATTTATGAATTAAATAAAGTAAAATACTTTGTAGTAAAATAGAAACCTGAATTACAGTGAGTTTGTGGTTTAAATGTGTACACTTAACTTCTTATTTGTTAATATCTCCTACTGATACTTTTTAGCATGAAGATAGTATCTATATATATAAAAGGCTATGTGACTATCCAACTGTCTGAACGTCTGACCATCTAACTGGCCTATAGGCATAATGCACATTGACCACCAGGGGGCAGACACTCAACGCAGGAAGTGCTGAGCTGTGGTGACCTGGCAGTGGTGGTTCTTGGGTGACACACCTGAAACCAGAGAGGAGGAAGCCTGATTCTGGAGAGTGTCACCTGAGAACTGCCCTATCACAATCCAGGATCCCTTAGGGAAAGTCAGAGAGCTGGTTTAGGCCTGATCTTTGCAGGCCAGGCCACTGGGACCCCACTTGCTGGAGGGGCCCACTCACTCCTCAAACTACCTTCGAGCGGCGGCGCTGCCCCAAATGCAGCCGTCAGGAGAGGAACTGTTGAAGGTTGGTCTGGTCCCTCTAACTCAGTCCCACCACACTGGCCACCTTCTCAGTAATTTCCTTTCAATGTGCATGAATCCTTACACTGGGGCCCTAGTATGTAGCTAATAAATCAGGATGCTAAAATTGTAGGTGGGTTATGCAAGAAACTGGAAATCTTAGAACTTAAGAATAAAAGGCCATGATATGATATGATATGATTTATTATTTTACATAGTAAGAGCACAGGCATAATATAATATATTAGAACAAAGGGTATTGTGAGTAAGGTACTTGGACCCTATCCTATGGCCCAGGCAGTACACAGTCAAGTAACCTTTAAAAATATTACATATTCTATTGGTTTCCAGGAAATTTATAATATTAATATAATAAGAACCTCCTGGTACTTCTTAATCAGCAGCTAGCTATTCATGAGAAATCACTGGAAAATGAAGCAAGCATAAACTTTTGGACTCTCAGTCTTTTAAATATAATAGAAAACATTCATTTTGCTTGTGTCAGTGCTTACTTTTCTGCCTTCTTCTCATTAAAGAACTGATGTCATGGAATAAATAAAAAAACCAATTAGAGCCAGACAAATCCAAGGTAGAGATGAAGCTGACCATAAAATGATCCCAAACTCCATTATATGCTATTTTTTTTTGCACCAGCATATCAAAAGACACAGCTGAAAATTTGATGAATATTCTGATTGGGAATTCCTCTAAAATTCTCACCTGCAAAAAAACGAAAAAAACAGATAAAAATCTCAGGACAAAGGACACCAGAACATACTCTCCCTTGAGCATGCCTGCAACCTCCTCCCTACCTCCCAAACCTTTCTTCAGATGTGTACTTTTCCTTCTTTTTCCTAAGCTCTAAGGGTTCTCAGAACACTTGCAACCCTGGGAGCATTGGGCAGCAGCAGCTCATCCAGGACTCACCCCTAATTCTAACCTCTATGATGTTCTTGCTGAGTCAAAGTAGCCCCACTCTGGCTCATTCCTTTTATCACTGTAACCTTTTTCTTCAGTCTAAGTAGCCCTGCCTTGGCTCAGTCTTGTTGCTGTGATCTTGCTTCTTTTATCCCAAACTCCTCCTTTGTCTTACTGTCCCCAGTTTTAATAAACATCATTTAATGTATTACATCTGCAAAAACCCCGTTTCCAAATAAGGTCCCATTCTAAGTTTCCAAATGGGCATGGATTTTTTTGGGGAGACATATGCAAACTGTCTCTGGAAAGGGACTAGGCTGAGGTGGGTCTGTCCTGGCACAGTCATTGGATGTGAGCTCACCTTAACCTACCAGTAGAGAAGGCAGCACATCTTCCACCCTGAAGTTGATGGGCTTTTTTATACATGAAAAAAGGAAAGAAGGATATATATAAGTTGTTGTGAAAATATTCATATTGGCTATTAATAAAAGTGGTTGGAGAAGATGAAGCTGGGCTAGTTCTGGAATAGGTGCAGAGTCCATTGGTTTGGACACAGTCTAGAAAGTGCGTAGGTGAACAAGTGGTCAGTGGCACCTGACTGTTCTCTTTGGGTAAATGTGGAAATAGCCACCTGGAAGTTAATTCAACATTTCAACTACATTCTACAAAATCAAGTCTTTTGTTGCTTTTGCTCTGCAGTGGCTAATAGATTAACCTCTCTTGTCTCTTTCTTCTACTCTCAGACCTGCTGTAATTTAATTTAGGGCATCTCAGAATTCTGTTCTTGTCAAAAGCATAAATTAATTTCAAAATATTATGCTAATAGGATCCTAACTCAAAAGATCACATACTGTACAAGATTCTATTTATATGAAAGGCCTGATTATAGGAACAGAAAGTAGATTAGTGGTTGCCTGGGGAGGTGGTCAGTGAGAACCAGGATTGCCTGCAAATGAGCAGAAGGAATATCTTCCAGGTGATGGAAATGTTCTCAAACTGGATAATTTTGATGATTGTACCACTTTGCAAATTTACTAATATTCACTGAATCATATACTTACATGGATAAATTTATGGTATGTACATTATACCTCAATAAAGTTCTATTTAATAAAAAGAAAAAAAGATGTGAAGAAAAGTAGATGTCCCTGATCTCTGATTTCCAGCTTGGAGCCTTTAGATTCCTATGGTTCATTCATGAGTAATATAATATCATGAGCATATTATAAAGTACAATCCTATATAATTAAGAGGTAATATGCAAATTGACTGTCACACCCTCACAAATTGGCTGCCTATGATTAGTTCAGCAGGGGACTTAGTGAGTGAGGGACAACCAAACAACTGAACAGCAGGCTACATGGGGAGACTAGGCTGGTTGGGGGGCAGTTAGGGGCAACCAGGCCAGTGTGGGGGTGAAGTTGGAGGGGCCAGCATGGGGAGAAGATGGGGGCAATTAGGCTGGTTGGGAGGGGCAGTTGGTGGCAATGGTCTGTCAGGGGGAGCAGTTAGGGATGACCAGGCTGGCAGAAGGCAGTTATGAGCAACCAGGCTAGTAGGGGGTAGTTGGGGGTGAACTGGGTGGCAGCTGAGGACAGTTAGGGGTGACCAGGCTGGTGGTGGACAATTAGGGGTGATCAGTCTGGCATGCAGAGACAATTAGGGGCAACCAGGCAGGTAAGTGATTAGGAGCCAGTGGTCCAGGATTGTGAAAGGGATGTTCAACTGAGAGTTTAGGCCCAATCTCTGGGACCAGGCCTAAATCAGCAGTTGGATATTGCCCAAGGGGTCCTGGATTGGAGAGGGTGCAGGCTAGGCTGAGGCAAACCCCCTCCATGCACAAATTTTGTGCACCGGCACTCTAGTATTGTTATAAAGGCTTTTACAATTTTATTCAATTTTAGATGTGATTGTATTCACTTTATGTTGTGATAGAATTTAGTGACCAGAGTTTCTAAATATGTTTTGATTAATGGAAAAGTTAAGTTATTACTTCTGACTTGCTATTATTTAATCAAAATGTTCTTTAGTATCTAATGTTTTATATGAGAAAAATGAACAGAGTTTATGGTGGCAAATACTTTGAGATTTAATTTAAATACGCATATATTTTCTTTCAAAAAAATTTTAACTAAAGGAGAAATTTTATGGCTTAAGAAATCTCAGAAGTTATATGTCTTACAATTTGAATGTAATTTTATGATTTTTCTTTAATACAGGGAAATAAGATTTTTGTTTATTGTTTTGTTTTGAGGTTTTTTTGCACTTGATTTATTATTAATTTAACAGATCTTATATAAAAAAGGATAATATGCAAATTAACCCTAATTTGGTTGTTTCAGAACAACCAGAAAGACCACTAGACCAGTCACTATGAGGCACATTCTTGGTCCTTTTTCCCAGCCGACAGGCGACAGGCTCCAATCGCCTGATGGCCACCCATTGTGGGGGTAGGACTGGCAAGAGGGCGGGAACAGCCAACGTCTCTGTGCCTTCCCCAGGCCATCTGGCAGCGATCACCCGATGGTGAATGGGGAGCTGGGGGTGGGTGGTATCAGGGGCCAGGGCCAGCTGCGGGCAGCTGGGGGGAATGGCCCTAATCACAGGCCAGGCCTAGAGACCATACCCACACACAAATTTCATGCGCCAGACCTCTAGTATTCTATATTCTTCAAAACATCATGAACCAAGTTACTAATCACAAGAGAAAATAATGGCTATCTGTATAGTGCTTGTTTATTCATGATGGTACTCAAACTTAGAAACAATACCAAGTCGATGGTACATATCTGTACATCATTGATTAACTTGTCAAATATGGCAAACATGTACAGCAGGGGAAGAGAATTGATGATCAGTAAATATGCAGTTGGCAGCATACTTGTACAAAAAAAATTATGGAAACTATTCACTAATATTTTATAACTATTAAATGTGAGTGTAACTGACAGCATGGAATTTTAATATATGTTTTCTAATATATGAATGCAAATATTGACCTTGATTAGTATTCCTAAATAAAATGACTTGTAAGCAATCACAGCAATGTTTACACAACAGTTTTTTGCCTAAAAACTTGCAGAATGCAATCTAAAGATCATGCATTTGCCATGTTCATTGTTATTTTTTAATGAACAATGTTATTTTCAGGTACCAGAAAATTACTGCCACATTTTGTTTTTTGGAAGTATTTACATAAACTATTAAAATAAAAGGCAGTTATTTAAATAAATATTTTATAAAGAAATTGTGAAATGAGTTTTATAGCACTCAATACAAAGATAAATCAAGTAAGTAATTTACCAACTAATCATATACCTTCAATTTATTATGTGCCAATGTGAATTCTGGAGCATAATAAATCTCTTATATGTGAGGATATTGTTCTGAGTGGTACATAAAAACAATCACACAGTAAGTCAGCTAGGTAAACAGCAGGGAGTTTCCCTTGGTTTTCAATATGAAATGTAAAGCATGATTTACTTAAAATCTTCAATATTCTTTACTTTACATGCTTGTTTATATTATTCATTTTGTTATTCAAAATAACTACTCAATTATTGCTTATTTTTTACCACTCTCTTATCCCATGCCATCTGTCAGTTGGACCCAAATACAAACTGTACTGTATCATGTCCTCTTTAACTCTGTTTTGCATGTGTTAATACACACAATAAAGTTTATGTTAGGCAAGTTCAACAAAAGCTTCATTCAGTTTTATAAAAATATTTATTGGCCAAATGGTATTAAGTATGTGTTGATACCCTATATAATTACTTTTAAGAAATTCAATTATAAGATTGGATATCTAGGAACTTCTATCAGAATTCATTGTTTAATATTAGACAAGCTGATAGCATTAAAATGTGGTTCCTCAAGCAATTGATCACAGAATTTTCATATCATTCAGCAATTCCACCTCCAGGCATTTATACACGCACACACACACACACACACAAAAAGCAAACAGGGACTGAAATAGCTGTGCATTGATGTTCACAACAGCATTTCCATAGTAGCCAAAAGCTGAAAACAAATCAAATGTATATTCGTGAATGAATGAAATTCTGAAACTTGCTGCAGCATGTTTGAAATATGGATGAAACTTGAGGTCATTATGTAAATGAAACAAGCTAAACACAAAATGGCAAATATTGCATGATTTGTTGAGACAGAAAGTAGAAAAGTGGCTACAAGGGGTTGGTGTGTATGGGGAAAGTTATGAGGCTCAATGATGGTTGCACAGTATGGATGTATTTAATATCACTTGAACACTGAAAATGGTTAAAATGGTAAATGTTGTGTTATGGATATTTTACCGGAATAAAAAAGTAAAATTTATTAGCATATTTTTTTTCCTTTTCACCTTCTGCTTCTTAATCTTCCCTAGGCTAAAATAAATATAAATCTAGAAAGTAATGTGGAGTAAGATTAGTGAGTCCATTTGGATATAGGAAATATTTAAGCTGAAGGACCAAAAAATTTTAGATATTCTTCACTGAAGTTAGGGCTTTCCCCTTCATTTCTTCCATATTTCTTACACCAGCTAGTTTAAGGAGAACGAAGAATGACTGAGATACAATCTTAGAGATTGGGCATGAGAAAAATCACAGTCTTAAAATATAATCTATTCTTGCCTAGGAATTGTCATAGAAAAGCCAATCACTGAATAATATATGGGGGGGGGGGGAGAAGTAGGTTGACAGTTGTTTGTATGGAAAATAATACAATAATCCTATATAATAAAAACTTAATATGCTATGTGTCTGGTCATTCAGTCATTTGTTCAACCAATTAAAGTGTACTATGCTAATGATATGGTAAGGCAGCTTGCTATAACATGCACTGACCATGAGGGGGCAGATGCTCTGACCAGTAGATTAGCTTGTTGCTGGGTTCCAGCTGATTAGGACTGAGTGAGAAGAGCCAGACATACTCTAGAGACTTCTCATGTCCCTTCCCGGCCCCGATTGTGCACTGTGGGGTCCTTCAGCCTGGCCTGCATCCTCTGGCAATCCAGAACCCCTCAGGGGATCTCAGGAAGCTGGTTTCAGCCCTATCACGCATGCCAGGCCAAGGGAACCCACTGGTGCACGAATTTGTACACCATGCCTCTAGTTTGTTTATAAATAATAAAATAAGAATAAATTATTTATTTCCTGTGTTCACAACCATATCTTGTATACTAGATTACCACATGATTTTTATAAGATTAACAAAGAGATATTTTTTAAAAATTTGTAAGTAGATGCTATAATATGTAATAATGGGTAAAACCTAAAGAATATATGTAGTAGTATGCCATTTTGCAAAATTTTTATTCATTTTTTAATGTAGGAATAATCTATTGTAATACAATTTAACTTAGATTACTAAAGTAGCAAGGGCAGATCTGTGCATAATAGCAACACAAATAGAAAAAATAGGTAAACAGTTGCAGTAAATGTAGGAAGTCAATCCTGTAGAATAATGTGGATAAAGTAGAAATTTGAGATAATATTTTACATAGCATTGAAAATTCTATGGACATTAATATCCATAGAGAAAAAAAAACACAATAAAACCACTTAGTAGTGTCATTATAGTTAATAAATTGCTAATCTGATGTGTAGGCAGCCACTGTGTCACTCTACTGGGGAGGTCAAGGAGCTATACCTGTTTTTTTGTTTTTTTTTCCTGCCTGCAAGAGAAGGGGCAAATGGCTAATCAATTGGCACCAAAAATTTAGAAATGATTTGTCTGTGTCTGTGTATGGATGAAAAAGAAAAAGAAAAATGTTATGTTTCTAAATGTGTAGTTTGGCTTATCATTAAAATATGGCATTTTACAATGCAGTACGATTTAGAGAGTTGTTTTTTTTTTAAAAGAATGTAGTGGAATATGGAAAATCATTGAATAATCTCTGGTTTAAAAGTCTATAAGTTCCTGTCCTTTAACTTAACAAGCTTTAGTGCTCACTGCTAATATACATACAAATGTGCATTGTACATATACAGAGAGATGAAAATGAATGACCTGATTTGAGAAAGATTTTTTAATATGTTATTTGAATTCATTATCAACATTTATTCATAATTATATCCCGTTCTGCAAACATACTCATTATAATTGAGGAGTTTTTCTATAATAAATAAAATATAAAAAGCAAAAGCATAATAAAGTATAGCTTAAAATAGGACATTTTGTTAGAAACTGTCAAGGGGACAATGAACAGAGAAAACTGTTTAAGTAAATAAACATACAAATTATAATTCATAAAGAGTAATAATTTACTTATATACATTGGATTATAAAAAGTAACTTTAATTTGCATACAGTGAAGTAATTCAAGTTGATTATATTTCAATATAGAAATACTAATACTTTATTTTATAATGCTTATAGATATCATAATACTCTTCTCACTTTACTAAATATATGCCTTTACATTTATTTCAAATTTTGGAAGTTGCAGTTTAAATAAATCTTTAAGAAGTAGTAATGCAAGACAAAAATGAATTAATTCTAAAGATTAACTTAGTTCTGTTTGTCTTTTACCATTATTCACTGTTTTCTATAGCCTATATTATCTACATTTAATTTTCTTTACTTCTATTTCTCACTTTTACTTTTGTCCTGAAATGAAATAAATAAGTAGAGATCTTTAAAAAATAAAAGCAACAATGCATCTATTATTCCTCCACCTTCATCATTACTCTCCTTATCGCAGTCCCTAGCAATTACCATAAAACATGTTCTTTATGCGTTGGAACAAACAAATAATAAGCATCATATATTTTAGTTTTATTGTTAAGAACATGAATATTAAATGGCAAAAGCAGGCACAGCATGTATTCTACAAGCGTGGTGCACAAGCTTATTTCATATGCTTTCCCTTTACACTTGTAAATTGGATAAATGCAGCCATAGGTGTTTTGACAGCTAATTAAATGTGAATATGGGCAATTATATGCCAGCGTACTACTATGATTTGTGGAAAATAAGATGGGATTTGTATAATTTGTACTGAACTATTTTAAATTCTGCCACTTACATACACCTGATTTTATGATACATACTGAATCATTCAAATTGAAATTTCCATTGTGTGTGTATTTGTTTATGGATTCATATATATATATATATATATATATATATATATATATATGAATGAATCTTAGGATTTACTACCTATTTGAAAGCATGTTTTTATGTAGCTCATATAATGCCAAATCTGTGAGAAGCAAATAATGGTAGTTTGGAAATAAATATTAAGGCCCATGTTTTTTCATTATTTTAGCTTCTATCTTTGGTAAAATTCTTGTAGAAAGCGCATAAAGAAGGACTTTTAGAGTACTTATATTCATGAGAAAACATTGTTATTACTAAATTGTTTCATTATCTTGGTTAATTACAGAGATCATAATAATCTAGCTTTTTGAGTTATGATAGAAAAATCATGTGACCCAGGATTTATATCAAGAATATAATTGTTACCTTTTGCTAAATTTTATAAAATTGTTTAAAGGAATCACAGTTTTATTTTAGTGTTGCTCAATAATTGGCTCCTTAGCAAAAAGAACAACTACAAACAAACACAAAACACAAAAATACATGTAAGAATAAAACATTTAATCAAATCTATAGTCCATTTTTTATTGCTGTTCATAGGCTATTAGAGTAATCTCCATTTCTGTAACAGAAGGCTATGACTTCCATAAAAAGATACTACTTTAATGGAATGTGTTGTTTATAGTTAGATAAATATTACTCTGTGTAATGAGCATTGGCTATGTTCTAATTAAAATAACTCTTGATTACTGCCTCACTCTGAAACTGCTAGATTCTTTAAAAATCTGTTCAGGTGACTGAGGGAAATGAAATTCTTACCGAATGGCCCTAAAGTAAAAGAGATGATCATTCCTTGGCTAGTTTTATAGATTGATTGTGGACATGGCAATTAGCTGCCTGATCTTCTTAAATTTTTCTAAGCTTTAGTTGACTCATAGGTAAAAGAGAAATAAGTAAAAGCCCACCTTGTGGAATTATTGTAATCATTAAATTAATCATGTATTTAAACCTTTGAGGGCCAATACCTGACAAGGAAAAAGCACACAAAATGTATGCAGAGGTTCATTATTACTATGCTATTTTGTTTTATATATAATATTTTATGTTATATTTACATGTAAACATATGTTTTATACAAACAATATAAATATATTTTAAACAAAATGTTCTTTGTAATTCCAGTGACAGTATTTTTATCCCCAAAGCAATGTCATTTATTTTGAACTCTTTTCTTTTTAAATTTGTAAAACGTCATGTGAAAGCTTAACATAGACCCTAGCATATACTAATTGTTCAATAAATGTTAAACTTATCAGCATCACCTCCAATGGTTTTGTGGCTCAGATTGTCATATCAACATAACATGTGTTTTACATTCAGTCGTCCCTCAACTTACATGCCCACATGCTACTCCACGGACTCAAGCAGGAAGGGTCACTCGCACTTATTTTCTTTGGGTCACTATCATCTTCATCCCTTCCCTTTGTCCACCATCACACTTCTTTCTGCTAGCCAGTGTTATTTCCAGCATATTCCAAATTTATTTTTTCCCTTTACCTAATATGCTGACCTCTTTCCCCAAGAAATCTCTCATAATCCATGGTTTGTTTATGCTTAATCATAGAATTACAAATTCAATAAATGAAACTATTTAAATGATAATAATTAGAGTAATTTTATGTGTGTGTTTTCCTAAATAGTGGCATGATATTTCAGTGATACTGTTTTATAAGATTTTTAAAATTCATTCAAATCATTTGCTTAGATTTTTTTCTGGAATGCTTCCTAATCGTTCTTAATTAATTTATATATGAGACATCTTTTCTGTTTCAAGAAATTTTATTTACCACAAATATACAACATTCAACATCTGGTTGAAAATAAAGAATTATAGCATCATAAAGAGAGAAATCAACTTTCTTTCTTACCTGTTTTAGTTTTGAAACTAGCTTGCATTTTTCTAGAGGTTGACTAGATGAGAGGAAGGACATAAGCTATAGTAAGGGTTTCTGGATACTGGAATCAAATTCATTTGGATTTCTGGCTCTGCCATTTTCTAGCTGGATGATCTTGGACAATTCAATCAGTGGGCTTTAGTTTTCTTGATGTAGAATAATTTCCAAGGGCCTTTTGACCTAACATTCTCTGTAGCTTTGAATTCCTTAGAGACACCCAAATATATGCTTTATAAAATATATATTTTATTATATAATATATATTTGTTATATTTACATATGTAACACTATTAAATCACATGTAAATTTAATTTAAGGAAATGAATGGGTTTAGTTTAATATTTTCCATTTATTAATGGGTCCATCTGTACATGAATTTAAGATTTTCATATAATTTCTACAGATACCCTAAAAATTCTTTACCTGACTTCAGATGGATATATATATATAGTGATATATATATCTCATGACCAAACACTGCACTTTTTTTAATACATATTTTTTATATATTTTTTATTGACTTTTTACAGAGAGGAAGAGAGAGGGATAGAGAGTTAGAAACATCAATGAGAGAGAATCATCAATCAGCTGCCTCTTGCACAGCCCCTGCTGGGGATGTGCCTGCAACCAAGGAATCGAACCTGTGCCCTTGACTGCAATCGAACCTGGGATCTTTCACTCCACAGGCCAACACTCTATCCACTGAGCCAAACCGGTTACGGCAAACACTGCACTTTCTAAAATGCTTTCCAAATTGAAAGATAATATTGATTTAAAGTACAAATGTCTGCCCTGACTAGTTTGGCTCAGTGATTAGAGCACGGCCTGTGGACTAAGAGTTCCCAGTTTTGATTCTCTCAAGGGCACGTGCTGGGGTTGAGGGTGAGATTCCCAGTAGAGGGTGTGCAGGAGACAGCAGAAAACTGAGTCTCTCTCATTGATGTCTCTATCTCTCTCACCCTCCCTTTTCCTCTCTGAAATTAATAAAAATATATTTTCTAAAAAGTACAGAGTACTGTAAATGAAGGGTGAAAATATATACTTTTTTATACTTCACAAAAGTGGACATCAGAAATCTTTAAATTTCCCCGAATGGTGAAAAATGTGTGTGGGTGTGGGGCAGGTGCATGTGTTACTTACAATGTAAGACAGTAAAACCAAACAGGGCAGTTGTAAAGCACTGGGTGATGAAATTTACATTGTTGGTTGAATGGTAATTGACTCAATTCTCTCATTTTCCTGAGGTTATTGTTTTTTTTCCTTTTTCCCCCCCTATGAAATATTTTCTTAAATTAAACATTATGGAAAGGATAAACATAAAATTTGATGAACTTGGGACTGCAGTGGTTTAAGGTACTGGTGAGGACAGACACAAAGCTCTTTCTTCTCACCCTTTCTCTTCACTCTTTCTCCTGCCAAATGCATCTGAATACACAGACACAGAGCTTAGCTCATATTCAGCTGAGTTAAGAAAATAGAATGATCCCAAATTCATATGAAAGTCAGAGTGAAAAAGAAATAGAATATGATACTTAGTTATTTTGTCCTTAAGTTCTCTTTGAAATATTTTTATTATGGTCCTTAAGAGGGTTTCCCAGTTTATATTATTGTATGTTTTGGTTGGCTACTTAAATCTTTTCTTTTTTTAAAAAAACACATACACATTAGCACAACCAGGAACACACATTTTAAGATGTAATTGCTTTTCAATTTTTTGTCTTGGGTTTCTGAGTTTATGTTTGGTTTTACTTGAGGTGAGAATGCTGGCTGATTGGGAAAATTTCCAGACGATTATTCTGCCTTAAAGGATAAGGCATTGATCTCATCTTGAATCCCTGAAAATCCTAATTACTCTCTTCCTTCATACACTGTAAATCTCTGAGCAAGGATGTATTTTTGTTATTTCATTTGGATGTCTCTAGTTCCATTTGGTTTTTAATTACTTGGCCAAAATCCCTCTGAGTATGTGGAGTCAGATTTACTTTGTGCATTTATTTCTAAGCACTTAACTTGCCTTAGAATGAAAGGTTCTCTAATGTCTATTCCGGTACTAACATTTTATGGTTCTAAGTTTTTAGGTTGTTTATTGAAAAATAACATGTATGACTATAAATTATACTATATTTGCCTCGTGGCTAAATCAATGTTTTCCTGTAAAATGATGCTGCTCTTTAATTATTATTTTCAGGGAAGATGATCCATTTATTAAAGTTCTTAAAGAACAAACATATTACTGCTTTACCTGAAAGTTGATACATATTCATAAACACTTTTCTATACAATTTGATATTCTTAATATGGGATTGCCATCTGACACAGGAACAAGGGAGAGGAATCCTTCTGCTCTCCTATATTTACATCTTCATGGCCTCAGCCACAATTATATTCTGATGAAGAAAAATATTTTGGAAACCTATAGTCAAGTATTCTCTTCAGGGTTTAATGTACATCCCCATATATAGGTAAGGGAGTTAATGTAAACCCAGTCAATGAAAACAAGACCCATTTCTTGTTCCTTACAAATTGGCACTCCTTTTTTGTTCACTGTCTTAAAGGAATAAATTAACAGAATAAACAAAAAGGTAGGCACTTAATTCCAGCTGTTAATATTCAAAATTAGTTGTCTGTTAACAAACTACTTATTTTCTTTTTTTCACTCTAGTTTTATCCATAAATAGTTATAATAACAGTATCTGTATCAAAGGTTTATTTTCATCCTTACAAGGAGCAAATAAGTTAATTTATATATACTTAGACATCGTAAGCATTCAGCAAATATATAGCATTATTATCAACTCTTTGGCCCTATGGATTAAGGATGTACGTTCTACCTGATGTGCAAAGAAATTATAGCTTGTTTATTTTCTGCAATTAATGTTATCTTTCTCACATGTCACCCTTCCGGTTTCCCATCCTATTTATTTATTGTAGGGAAAACTGCAATAAATAAATGTCTGTTGCTTTCTACGTAACTTTAAAGTTAATGAATACTTCCTTGTTCTTTTCTGATTATATATAAACTTACATAAATAGCTCAGTATCTTTTAAATCAGAGTTTGCTTTCTTTCCTCTTTTCTATTCCTAGAATGGCCAGTGTATATCTGAGGTATTTATAATGGTGGCAATGGAGAAAAGAAATGGCAGGTATGCTGATTACACAGGATTTTGTGCTATCATCCTTTAAGAAGTGTGTTATGTGATCATCTTTGCACTGCCAGCTGCTAAGATACAACAGGTTCCACCTGGCTTTTGGGGTGCTATGCTGCACCCACCTTAGAAGATTATTATCTTCATTTTTGTCACAGTGCCTCCATTCATTGAAGCTGCTTCCTACCATCTCAGCCATTTGCAAGTCCATAGTCTTTTAGAAAGGCAATCTGAAAATTCCAGTTCTCCTGCACATTACAAATCGACCACAGAAAACCTTAAGCAATATTATGGATATGTTTATTGGACACAGGATTTTCAGCACAGCCAACACCCGTCTCTACCAGGGGCTCTACAGTCTCTTACAGCTGTGTGTAGGGAAGCAGACTGGCAGTCCCCAAATATTTCATTATTTCCAAGTTTAAGACCTAGAGGAGAGACCAAGACATAGGTTGTTGGTGGTGAAAAAACAGATATCTTCCATTATTGTGATGCCTTTATTTCCTCTTCACTCCTTATTTATTTTCCCTTTGGAAGTTTCTTCTTTATTTTATCTATTCCTTTTTGCAGGGTTAAGACTGACAGGATATATTTAATGGTGAAATGTCTAATGCACATCTGAGGACATGTCTAAGTGTAGCATTAACCTAAGCATAGTTATCCTGATAGTGTAAGAGCCTTCACCAAGCAATTTCTCTTTACCCATGTAATATGATATTCTATATATTCTATATTATATGTAACTCTGGAGGTTCATTTCCTCCATTTTATTCACACTGCCATTACCTTACCATAAGCCTAAATTAGGTCTTAATGAAAAATATCTTCGCCAATCTACTTCTAAATGCATCTGTTTACTAAATAATGGATCTTTTATACTAGCTTGTTTACCTACCTGTCAGGCACAGTGAGGGACACTGACACAAACGCCAATAAATGCTTGGCTATAAGTAAATAATAATATCCATTTAATAGAGAGAGCACATTATTCAGCTTCTTTACAATCAAACTGTGGGGGAAAAAGTGTTGCTATTAGATCTTCTAATTTTTCAACACAAAATTGGCATTTAAAATTTTATGAGAAATTTCCCAATGTCTAAATGTTCAAAACTAATTCAGAAATTGTTGAACGCATTTCATAAGGCAATAAAATATCTGGAGTCAAAAATCAGCCCGAGGATAACCAATTGTCAATATCCAATATGAGGAAAGAACTATTATTTCCCCAACTTGATCTCAGTTACACTTCTCTTGATTCATTCCTTAGCATATATACATATATTTCGCCCTACACTTCAACAGACTCACTTCCTATTTTTACACTGGTTGATCTCTTTGCCTGTTATGTGTTCTCACCTGCAGAGTTCACTCTACTGTATTAAGATTGAAGTAAATGGCCCTACCTGGTTAACTCAGTGGATAGAGAATCTGCACGCAGACTGAAAGGTCCCGGGTTAGATTCTGGTCAATGGCATGTATCTCTATTGCAGGTTCCCAGATCCTGATCAGGGTGCATGCAGAAAGCAACCAATAGATGTATCTCTCTCACATTGATGTTTCTCTCTGTCTCTCCCTCTCTGTTCTACTAGTACTCTTTCTAAAAAATCAATGGAAAAATATCTTCAGATTAACAACAAAGATTGAAGTAAATGATAATTTCCTGGTAGCTATGATAACTCATTCTTACCTATGCTCCAAAGATAAACTA
The DNA here is from genome assembly GCF_014108245.1 of Pipistrellus kuhlii. Taxonomy (NCBI): domain Eukaryota; kingdom Metazoa; phylum Chordata; class Mammalia; order Chiroptera; family Vespertilionidae; genus Pipistrellus; species Pipistrellus kuhlii. The sequence goes on from NW_023425584.1 coordinate 55,702,112, forward strand.
TACTAATAAAAGGGTAATATAGACTAGGACACCCTCAGGGAAACCTTCTGGACATCCTTGCAGATAAAGCCATGGTGGTAGGACTGAGACAGAGGTGGCTAGGTATGAGCAGGCTGGCAGTGGGAGGCATTTTGGGGTGATCAGTCTGGAAGTGGGGCAGTTGGGGTGATCAGGCCAGCAGGCAGAGTGGTTAGAGGCAGTCAAGCAGGCAGGCAGGTGAGCAGTTAGGAACAAGTGGTCCCAGATTGTGAGAGAGATGTCTGACTGCCTATTTAGGCCCAATCCCACAAGGACATCCCCCAAGGGATCCCAGATTGATAAGGCTGCAGGCCAGGCTGAGGGATACCCCCCCAATGCACAAATTTTGTGCACTGGGCCACTACCTTGTTTCCCTGAAAATAAGACATCCTCTGAAAATAAGGCCCCCCATAGGCTCTATCTCAGAATGAAAATTAATTTACCGTAAACTGGTCACTAGAGCTGCCCCGACTGGCGTCTAGCAACCAGTGACGTTACGCAGAGTCCTGATGTCACTGCTGTGTAGAGGAGGAGTGGAGGTCAGAGTGAGCAGTGAGCGTGGGGCCTGTAGAAGAACAGGAGTATTAGAGCAGATGGGATGCGGCGAAGGTGGTGAGTGCTGGTCTATCTCTGGTGACACTACCTGATGCTCAGGACTTCCCTGTTCATGATGACTGAAGGTTCTCAGTCAGTGGCAGATCCAGACCCAAGCAAGCCCAGTGACAGTCCCCAGGCAGGCTCCAGGGGGTAAACGTCTGATAAAGGGGTAAGGGAGATGTCTGGTGAAGATGTTCAGTGGCACAAGGGTGGGGGGGAAAGGGATCACTTAAAATGACACAGGAGGATCAAAAGGGGTTACTAAAATGGTAATCCCCCCTCTGATTCTCCTGTGCCATTTGATTCCTCCCTCTTATCCCCCCTGTGTCATTTTAAGTGATCCCCCTCCCCCGACCTTGATACCCCAATTCCTTTTTTTTACCTCTTGCACACCCTCTACCAGGGATGTGCCGCAACCAATGTACATGCCCGTGACCGGAATCGAACCCAGACCTTTCAGTCCACAGACTGATGCTCTACCACTGAGCCAAACCAGTTTTGGCTCTTTGTTCCTACTTTGTTGGTAATTGAGTGGTAAGTTTTGCATTTTTTACAGCTATTGGATCAAATGATTTTTTTTGTTTTGTTTGCTAGTGTGTTAAATTACATTGATTTTCACTGCTGAAAGGTAAATCATGACAGCTATAAACCCACTTGCTCATGATGTATAACTCTTTATACTGCTTGACTTCATTTGCTAATATCTACAGTAATACAGGATTTTGACCTCTTTGTAAGGGATATTTACATGTGTTTTTTTTTCTTCTGGTATCATGGTCAAGTTCATGCTGCCATTATAGCGGAATAAGCTGGCAGTTGTTCCCTTCTCTTCTATTACTCAAAGATTTTGTGCAAAAAATATTAGTTTTTTCATAGGTACGTACTAAAAAGACAACTAGTAAAGCCATCTGGGCCTGAAATTTTTCTTCAAGAGAAGTTTCTCTTTTGTTTGGTTTTAGTGGTTTATTTGTTGTTAATTTGAATTTCTTTACTAGAAGTATGACTATTTAAACTTTTTCAAGTGTTAAGTTTTGATGTTTGTTTTCTAAAAATAATTACTGATTTCATCTAAATTGTTAGATATATTGACATTTAATTGTTCTTAAAGTTCTCTTTTTATCCTTGTGCTTTTGCTTTAATACCTCTAGTAAAAGTTATTGATAATGGAAAATAATTTTATCTTTTTCTAGTCTTAAAGTGGAGGATTATATCACTAATATTAGTTTTTCCCCCTAATATAAATATTGCGTTTACAGTGAATTTTTTTTTAGAAACTGCTTTATTGCATCTAATACATTTTATATTTTTCATTTAAATTTCTTTTTAGTTTAAAATAACTTATATTTGTCCTTGCAATATTCTTTGAAATTTTATTTATCTAGAAATATGTAGCTAATTTCCAAATATACTTGGGTTTTCTAGATAACTTATTGTTATTGATCTCTAATTTAATTCTATGGTGCTCAGAGAACATGCTCTGTAAAGTTTCAATCTTGTAAAATTTATTCAGGCTTATTTAATGACCTAGCATATGGTCTATCTTAGAGAATAATCAATATGCACTTGTTAAAATGTTGTTCTGTTATTATTGTGTGTTGTATTTTTAAATATAAATTAGATAAAGTTAGTTGCTAATTTGTTCAACATCCCTACTAAAATTTTTCTTATCTCAGTTAATGAGAGAGGAGTGATCAAAATCTCCAATTGGAATTGTATACTTGTCTGTTTCAACCTTGATTCTTTCAGCTTTTCTTCATTAATTGGATATGCAGTCACTTTAGACATTCACATTGATGATTTTCTCTTCCTGATGACTTTATAATTTAACATTATAATGCTTTCCTCAATAGCATTTCTTGTCTTGATGTTTATTTATATGATATTAATATAATCATACCAGCTTTCTTGTGCTTGTTATAAAGAATATATTAGTTTATAATTGGAAAGTGCTTTCAAATGTACTTGGCAGGAATACATAAGTGGGAAAATAAACCCACAATTTCCAATGATCACTTCATTCCATATAAACTAATCTATGTAGTATTACCCCCTTCACATGCTGTTCTCCTCCACAAAATCCTTTCTCCTTGTATGAAGCACCATCTCCTACTTCTCCTTTTACCTGAGTCATACTCATTTTTTTGTACTTTTTATTCTCTCTGTGACATTTAATAAAGAGTGAGCTTTCCCTTCTCTAAGCTGCTATAACTACCCTGGCATCTTCTCACTCATACTTGTCATTTGCTGCTTCTTAATGTAATTTAGGTTTTATGTTTCTTTTTTCCTAGTTACTAGGCTATATGTTATTTCCATATTACAATGCATCCTTATTTTCCTTGCAAAGCTTTGGTAAAATGTATTTTGGATTTTGGGCTTACTTAGACTCAGAGCTCAATTCAGAATTGCCTTTGGTATGTGGAGAGGCATAGAGCAGCAACCCTACATAATCCTACATAATAAAGAGGTATTATGCAAATTGACCATCTCTCCAGCACACAAGATGGCACACAAAATGGCCACCACAAGATGGCCAGCAGGGAAGGGCAGTTGTTGGTGATCAGGCTAGCAGGGGAGGGCAATTAGGAGGGACCAGACATACAAGGGAGGGCAGTTGGGGGCGATCAGGACTGCAGGGGAGGGCAGTGGGCAGTTAGGGGTGACCAGACTGGCACAGGATGGCAGTTGGGGGCAACCAGGCCTGCAAGGGAAGGCAGTTTAGGGGGCCATGCCTGAAGGGGAGGGCAGTTGGGGGACCAGGCCTGAAGGGGATGGCAGTTAGGAGTGACTAGGTCAGCATGTAAAGGCAGTTGGGGGTGACCAGGCTGGCCAGGGGAGGTCAACTAGGGGCAATTGGGCCTGCAGAGAAGCAGTTAGGGGTTAATCACGGGGGCAGGGAATGGTTAGGGGGTGATCAGGCTGGCAGACAGAAGCTGTTAAGGGAAATCAGGCAGTCAGTCTGGTGAGTAGTTTGGAGCCAGCATTCCTGGATTGTGAGAGGGATGTCAGCCTGCCAATTTAGGCCAGATCCTACTGGGATATCCTGCATCTCTCAGCATAGCTTTCCATTAGAATGATTACATGTTGTATTTTAACAAATTGCTGATTCGAGACAATTTTTAATGATTCTGACATGATAAGATTCTTTTATTACTTTCTAAAATGAGCTATTAATAAGCTAAAAATGTAACATAAAGTTACATTTTTAGCAGAAGTCTTCTATTCTTTAACGACAAAAATATGATAGATATATAATATCAATATTTCCCACCAAACAAATGCCCTAAAATACAAGTTAGAGATATTGCACTTTGAAAAATAACATCAAACAAAATGCTTACCAGTCCCAAGTATTCTATCGCAGGGCATATATCCCTACCGGGATTGGGCCTAAATGGGCAGTTGGACATCCCTCGAGGGGTCCCAGATTGGAGAGGGTGCAGGCTGAGCTAAGGGACACACACACACCCTGCCCCCTGTGCACAAATTTTGTGCACTGGATCTCTAGTAGGGCAATAAAATGGCAGTGGGTAATCAGAATCAAAGAGGCTTCGTGGAGGAAAATTTCTCTGACAAGGCTAGCTGAGTGGTGCAGAGGTTATCTTAATCTGCCTTCTAGTTGTACCAATGCCTACCTGGAACAGTGTTAATGGAATACGATATATGCAAAATTAGGATAATTCAAAGTGTGGGGAGCCCTGGCCTCTGTGGCTCAGTTTGTTGAGAGTTGCCCCATGCACATGGGGTCGCCTGTTCAATTCCTAGTCAGGGTACATGCCCTGGATGGCTTGATCCCTAGTAGGGGGTGCACAGCAGGCAGCCAATCAATGTTTCTCACATTAATGCTTCTCTATTTCTCTCTACCAATGTGGGGTGTGCTGAAAGCAACTGATCACAGATTCTCTCTCATCATTGATGTTTTTATCTCTCTTTCTCTTTCCCTTCCTCCCTCTAAAATCATTAAAAAAAAAAATATTTTAAAAAGAGAAAAGTTTGGGGAAACTAGTGTACTATTCATTATTCCAGCCAATCTTAATAATAATTGTAATAATAACAATTTATACATCATGTACCACATGTCAAGCACTTTCTAAATGCTTCATATACAAACTCATTAAATAGTTACTGTCATTAACATTTTACAGAGAAGAAATTGGAGAGACTGTAGAAAGCAATAATATGCCCAAGAACCTCTTAAGCTGTTAAAAGTCAGAATCAGGTTTTAAACCAAAGTTGTTTATGCTTCCAAGCAAATGTTCATGTGTAGGACCCACCTTTCTTTGATTTGTTACAAATTCAACAGTATTTCTAACCCTCTAAATCTTCAGAAGTAAGATAGAGAGCTGGTATAAGAGTTCTGATTTGTCCTCTTAACCTGCCAAAGCATTCACTATGTCTGTATCAAGTGATACAGCATGAGCCCTTGGTAACTAATACAGATATAATTTCCTGAGATAAAAGTGTAGATAAATAACCAATGTAAATGCCATTTATTCATTAAAATTCTACACAGCAAAATATCTAATCATTATCTGAATGACTAATATACTTTCCTGTCTTCATGTATATCATAAAACATAATAAAATGGATAATGGATATATTCTCCTGAATAATATTGCTGCAATTTAAATTCTCATTTCATGACATGAATAGAGCACACTTCTGTGCATAAAGTAGTAAAATGCCATACTATGGTTCGACAAAGAGCTGCAGTATTATTTAAAGGAAAATTCATGAATCATACAAAATAGCACATAATTTTTTTTTTCACATTTGTTTTTTATTTAAATCATTTCTTTCTACTCCAAGAACAAAACCGGTATATCCTGCATCTCTCAGCATAGCTTTCCATTAGAATGATTACATGTTGTATTTTAACAAATTGCTGCTTCGAGACAATTTTTAATGATTCTGACATGATAAGATTCTTTTATTACTTTCTAAAATGAGCTATTAATAAGCTAAAAATGTAACATAAAAGCAGAAGTCTTCTATTCTTTAACGACAAAGATATGACAGATATATAATATCAATATTTCCCACCAAACAAATGCCCTAAAATACAAGTTAGAGTTACTGCACTTTGAAAAATAACAACAAACAAAATGCTTACCAGTCCCAAGTATTCTGTCGCAGGGCATACATCTTTCTGTTTGTCTCAAAAGGAATATTAAATGCATATCTTCAGAAGAAATCCATAGCACTTAATCTAAGTAAAGACATTTTCTGGGAAGCATTATAAAATCAAGTGAAATCTGTTGCTGTGAAGTAACCCAGAATGAAATAGGAACTTTTAAATTTTTTACTGTTTCCTATGTAAAACTTGACTAAAGCTACTTGGGAACATTTCATTAGCAGCCTCCCTTCTTTCCTATATTTCTCTTTTCCCCAAGAAATGTTCAAAGGGCCGCATGAATTCATGAATAAGAAAATTCACTAAATCAGTGATACATTTTATTTATAAATTTTAAAAATAACCAAATGTTTGTAAGTGTATTGGTATCCATGAAAATATAGGTTGTATAAATGTATATTTCCATTTTAATTTTTAGCTCTGATCATGAATATTTCTAAGAAACATGTTAAAACAAAATATGTGGATATCAGCAAAAGAGTATATATATTTATTTTTAGCATAATTATTTGTGTGTTTTTTGGGGGGGGAAAGGATTAATAATTTCCAAGGTACCTTTGGAATCTGATGCATATGTATACGAAAGATCTAGTTAACTGCCAGTTATATTTTGTTTATGTTATATGAATGCATATCTGTCAAATCCCAACACTCAAAGGTAATTTTTTAAGACTTTGGGAAAGTAAATTTTAATTTTTATGGTAATAGAGTCATACTACATAAATTTCAATGAATTTTTCTTGGTGCTGTTTTATTTTATGAATCTTGAGTATAGTTGCTCTTCCAAAGATCAAATGGATAATGATAAAAATGGAGAGAAGGTTGCTTTCTTCTCTAAACTAAGAAAAATCAAACAGAATAGCAAATGTAATTCTTAAACTTCAAGCTTATTCAATATGTCTAACAGCTAAGGAAGTTGATTTTATAATAATCCAGAAATTATAGCTGTTAAAGATACAGAGGTTAATGCAGTAAAAATTATATCACTTTAATTCAAAATATATTGCTCTTTTTTCTCATTCCTCAACAATAGTGCATTACATTTATTTTGCCTTCTTTACCAGTTTGGTAAACATATTTTGGAAGCTATTAGGAAAAAAATATTGTTAATACCATTTTATGTATCTATTTTCATTGTCTAAATTGAAATAAGTATGGTTTTGTTTCATGATAAAATAATTCATTCTAGTTTTGTATTTATACAAAAAGCATATAAACACCAAGACTTTATGGGAAAAATCTGTTTCCATAGTTTTGTGAAGTGATCCCTAGACAAAAGTCCACTTAAATAGTAAATCTTCCTAGTTCTATTTTGGGATCTCCACCTCTATTATCAGAGCAGTAAGTTTAATGATTCTCATCTATTTTTAATGGACAATACATATCTAGAGTGGCTACTATGTCAATAATACTGTTATTATCTTAGTTATATGTTTTTTCAAGACTCAATTAAAATAAATTATAATATTAATACATTAAATAATTTAATATTAATGTAACCTAAAATCAGCCCCTTTCCATTTAACATTATTTCAGTTATTTAGGAATCTACCAATTAGGAACCAAAATTTCTCTATATTCAAATGTTAAGTCTGTTTACTGGGTATTTTATGTTCTTGATTCTTTTTACATCTCAGAAATGAGATGGTAGGTACATCATCTTTTCTCTCTTTTGTCCTTTCTATCCCTCATTTTAATTATGAAGAACCTCACTGTTTTCTGTGTTTGAATCCCTTCTATACCATATTTGTTAATTCCCATGTCCATATTCAATTTGGCAGGCACTGGTTCCATGTCAGTCCCAGGGTCCCAGGGCAAAATTAATTCAATGTTTGGGATAATACCATTGCCTGACTCAGTAACAAAGCAAAACAAAAAGTTCCACAGTGAAAAAATATCAACTGGTCATAATGCTTTGTGTGAGCTACCTGGCCAGTACTGAATACTAATATTTATATTTGGATATTGTTATATTTTAATACTAGTTTTTGAATATAAAACAACCATTTATGTATGATAATATTAGTCTTCAAATATTCTGTGGATTTGACTTATTGAATTTATAATGTTACAGTGTTACTTAATTGGCAATGGTAACTCTCATTCTCAAACAAACAAACCGAATCCAACTAACCTGTATGTCATGAGAAAATAAATCTAAACTTGTTAACAGGCATTCCCTAGACAACCATATTTTTTTTGAGATTTTCATTCCAATAAAATAAAAGTAGCCTCAATAAAAGAAGTGGCACCCTAGGCCCAAATCCTTCCTTTAAACTTTCTTTAAAATATTTTTTCATAAAATGTATTCTCCTAAGTTTTATAATCTGAAAATTGTGATAAGAAAATGCATTTTAGCATGTGCCTGTATGCAAAAGAGGGATACCTTTTTCCCCTCCCCCCTCTCTGAAAGTTGAGAATCTGGATATTTAAATTATGTAGAGAACAAAATGTGAAATTATAAACCAAAGTTTCCATACCAGCTTTTAGACTAATGATTATTTTAAGTATTAGTTTTTATATCATGTAGGAACCAAAAAGTGGAGTGACATAGAATAACTTTTATAGTTGCCTATGTGTGTACCTTTACTTCAAACTTCTTCATAAGACACACATTACTAATGTCCTTTTATTTTAACCAGTAGAACTCTACTTAAGTTTAATGGTAAAAGGCTCTCTCCGTTTGTGTTTATCTTGGAATGTCTTAATTTCTCCCTCACTTCAGAAGAATGGTTTTTCTAGATATAAGGTAGTTAGTTGACAGCTTTATTCTTTTAGCACTCTACATCTATCAGCCAATTTCCTCTAGCTTCCAATATTTCTAATGTGAAATCTGCTCATAATTTTATTGAGGATCCCTTGTTATGTGATTAGTTACTTCTTGCTGCTTTTAAGATTCTCTCTTAACTTTTGAAAGCTTCATTATAATGTGTCTTGGTGTGGCTATCTTTGAGTTTATCCATTGAACTTGCTGAAGGCATGTATTTATGCCTTTCTTCAAAGTGGGGAAGTTTTCAGCCATTATTTCTTCAAATATTTCCTTGTACTCTCCCCCTTCCTCCTCCTCCCACTTTTCCTTCTTTTCCTTCTCCTTTTCCCCCTCCTTCTTGTTATTATTATTCATTGACTCCTACACTTCATTTATTAGTCACCTTGATGGTGGCACACACAACCACTAGGCTATGTTCACTACTTTATTATTTTCCTTTTCCCAAACTCAATAATTTCCATTGTACTATCTTAAAGTGTACTGATACTTTTTCTGCCTTCTAAAATCTGCCACTGAATCCCTCTATTTAATTTTTCATTTCAGTTATTGTAATTTTAAGGTTGAGAATTTCTTTTTGGTTTCTCTTTAGGTTTTCTCTTTGTTGATATTTTCATTCTGCTCCTATATAATTTTCTTTAATTTCTTCAAAATTTGTTGTAGTTTTTGAGGATCTTTTAAGACTGGTAATTATGTTTTGAACAGTTTTTAAAGAAGTTTGCATGTATGGTCAGCCTGCACTCCCATAGTTTATCCATAGAAAGAATACAGAACCCTAACCAGTTTGGCTCAATGGAGAGAGCCTCAACATGCAGACCAAATGGTCCCAAGTTCAATTCTGGTCAAGGTTACATATCTTAGTTGCATGCTTCTCCCCTGTCTGGGTCCTGTAGGAGTCAACCAATCGATGTCTTTCTCTCACACCGATATTTCTCTCTGTCTTTTCCTCTGTCTTCCACTCTCTCTGAAAAAAAAAAATCTTCAAAAAAAAAAAAATCAATGGAAAAATGTCCTTGGATGAGGCTTAAAGAAAAAAAATAAAGAAAGAATGCAGAGAAAATTAATATTTTCTAGACACAAAATGATCTCCAGCTGGGGTTATTTTAAGTTATATCTAAGAGGATCACCAGAAGTGGACATGAGGTCTTAACATGGTTTATGGGTGAAATGGATTACCAAAAAAAGAAATAATTAAAATATTGCAGGAAGCCAAACAAAAATATGTTGCTGACTCAATCTAAGAACAAGTCCTTAGAAAGTGTCAGATCAAAGAGTGAGCAGTAAATTTATGAAAGTGCTGATTAAGAACTTCTCTGCTCCTTTTATCTTTCCTCTCTCTCTTGCTTCATCACAGAAGGGTAAGAGACTATGAGAACACAAATTAGAGAGGAAGGGTGAAAGTAAGAAACTAAACAGACCAAAGACATATTTTAGAATGTTCTTATCTGAAGCAAGCCCTCTTTGCATCAGCAAGAGTAGCTATTGTCTTACATAAAGTTATAATAATCTTGAATAGTAATTGTGATTAGTACTAAATCAGATCCATATATGTCTTAAAGTTATCATAATCACTTTGTATTAAGCATGAGAGAAAGTGCAGAAATCTTCTCCCAAGAGAAGGTGAAGAACTTGCTCCAGCTTTTGCATTTGAAAGTTGGGGGGCAGAGGGAAAGTGAGAGAACAAAAAAAGATTTTGAAAATTATATATTATGAATCATTTGTTCAACAAAAGATCAAAATATAAATAACAATATTTAAAAAAATCACAGTTCATGTTGTAATTTTATATAATTTACAAATGTACAAAATAACCCTGTTACCAGAGAACAGGAAAGACATCCTATATGATAAAACCCTAATATGCAAATAGACTGAACAGTGGAACGACCTGTTTCTATGATGCTTACTGACCACCAGGGGACAGATACTCAATGCAGGAGCTGCCCCCTGGTGGTCAGTGCACTCCCACAGGAGGAGCACCACTCAGCCAGAAGCCGGGCTCACAGCTGGCAAGCACAGTGGTGGTGGCAGGAGCCTCTCCCACCTCTGATGCAGAAGGGCAGTGAGGAGCCAGGGATCCTGCACTAAGAGAGCTCTAGACTGAGAGAGGGACTAAAGCAGCAGGTGGACATACTCTGAGGGATCCTGGACTGCAAGAGGATGCAAGCTGGGCTGAGGGACCCTACCAGTGCATGAATTCGTGCGCCAGTCCTCTAGTTGGAAAATAATGCTCTTAAGTCATAAATTTAAAAAGTGGGGAAGGCTATATTCATGAACCATCACCCAACATATTGCTTATTTATGAAAGTTTGTGTAAAACATTTCAAATATTTAAATCTTATAAATATTTATTTTCTTTAATTAATTATATGCTAATTCTAAATGTTTACATATTTCTATATTTATTTGTCCTCAAATCATAAAAATGTGTTTTTTTCATTTTTTTATAAATTTATTATTTTAAATAGGATAGCCATATACTCCAGCATCTTTAAACAAATGACACTAAATATTTTGCCTGTTAGGAAGTTCCAAAGGAAATTATACTGACCATAACGGTAAATTATAGATCCAATTTTACCAATATGCTTATTCTGATATGATTATCCTAATGCAACAGAGTTACAGTGTTCTATGAACAACATACCAAAAAAAAAACCCAAAACACAAAACAAAACAAACAAAAAAAATGCACATTCACCCACACACACACAGCAAGAAAGAAAATTTTAAAAAGTAATATAGATTTTTGGCATAAAATATTCCCATAAAATAGATGTATATAGAGATCCTGTATTGTACATTGATTATTTGGAAGAACATTATTGCATACTAGGGGCCCAGTGCACAAATTAGTGTGTCTTGAAAGGAACTGTGGGTTGTGAGGCTATAATGGGCACAGGAACAGGTCTCAGCCCATCCTCTGCATCCCTGCCCAGCCCACCCCTCTGTGACCCCTGGTCCTCTGTCTGCTGGCATCCTGCTCCTACCACCACAGCTCCCACACCCTTACAGTGTAGAGCAATTGGGGCTGGTGCTGTCAGAGGGTTTGTGTGGTGCCTGCTGCCCCCGTTGCCCCTCAGGAACAGGGGAAGGTTGAGAAGCCCTCAGATAGTCAGGGCTGGGAGCTGCCGATCACACTCCTTCGTGGCACTGAGCGATTTGGACCACACCTGGAGCCTACAGCAGGTGTGAGTGGCAGCTCTGGCGCTGGCTGCAGTTGTGAGCTGCTCCAGCATCAGCAGCAGGTGCAAGCACCAGGCGGGACTGCAGCATGTGGGAGCAAAGAATTTTCAGTAACCACCAGAGCAGTGGTTCTCAACCTTTGCAATGCCGAGACCCTTTAATACAGTTCCTCATGTTGTGGTGACCCCCAACCACACAATTATTTTCATTGCTACTTCATAACTGTAATTTTGCTACTGTTATGAATCTTAATGTAAATATCTGTATTTTCTGATGGTTCACTGCTGTAGAGCCTAAGGCCATCGGAAAACATAGATACTTACATTATGATTCATTAACAGTAGCAAAATTACAATTAAGAGGTAGCAATGAAAATAATTTTATGGTGGGGATCATCACAACATGAAGAACTCTATTAAAGGGTCGCGGCATTAAAGGTTGAGAACCACTGCACCAGAGGCTTGCCCCGATGACAGTGACCGGTACCCCACCTTGGTCTGGCACCCATGCTCACCTGCTCCACTATCCCGCCATGACCCGCCATGTACTACACTCTGCGGGCTGCTTCTGACTCCCACCAAGTTCTGTGCACGGCCCCTGGTGGTCAACGCATGTCATAGTGACCAGTTTGGTTTTTTGGTTGTTCGGTTGTTCTGCTGTTAAGTCTATTTGCATATTAAGGTTTTATATATAGAGAGAGAATCTTCAATACTTCCTAATATTTTTAGTTAACTTCTGTGTAATACTTCATACATTATTGGGCACAAAGGATATTTTATATATTTCTAAAGAAGACACATAAAATATTGGGGGGAAAATATGTACAAGTTTGAGAAGATCTTTGGGTTGGGAAATGGTCAGTTTTTCTTAACTTTGTCCTTAGTCATCTTCTAGAACCTCTTAGGCTTTGTCAGAAAGTGATTATACTATCATGCTGCTAAGATAAATGATTCCTATCAGCTTCAGTGAACTCCTACCTACCATTTATCTTGTTGATTTCCAACTTTAATGTGCAATGTACTCAACAAGCTTAAAATTGATCAAGGTTACTAAATAAATAGTCTTTGGAGATGAGAGCTGGAGTGGACATCAGATTTTGACAAGGGGAAAATAAAATACCTGAGGTTTCTGACACTCGAGCACTCCAAATGAAATTCTCAGATGTGAAACTGCTGGAGAAGTACATCAACTGAAGATATCATTTTGATCTTAAGGTTGTTATTATTACCTTCAGTTGACACAACTCTTGAAGTATTGCTCGCTATGCATCACATCATAAGCAGCACAACAATATTAAACTGCAATGGAAAACCCAGCACTCTTTCTACACCATTGCTACTACAGCACTGACTGTAATATGCCTCCCGTTTATTTATTTATTTTTTTCTGTTACATTTAGAAGACTTAATGTATCTATTCTGCTTAGCTAACAAATATTGAGAGCTGAAAAACTGTGCACAGTTAAAAAGAGATTTTCTATTTCTCTCGCCATATCACTTCTACATGCACAAAGAAGAAGGGTTGCTATGAATTGATTAGTTTGAAGGATGTTATATTGGTTTAGATGTTTTGAGTATTAAAACTTTTAATAAGGCTAGCCTGTCAGTGCTCCCGAGATTGGCCGTTTTCTCTGCTTTTAATGATCAAAATAGTAAAAATAGCAGCACTACTTTTTTTTTTTAGTAGCCCAGGGTAATTTCTCTGAGTATTTTTTCCCACATTTAGCATCAAGTCAAAGGATTTCTTCTGTAATCTGAGGTCTAAGGTGAACAGTTTCAGTATGCTCTGTGGTGGATTTCAGGGACATATGTTGCTATTTTTGTTGCTTAATTTATTTTATTTACTTACTTTTCTTTTGGCTATTGGTGATGTTCTTGCCTGGGCTGCTAATTTCTATTATTTGAATTTATATAATAGTGCTTGCAGTGGTATGGGTCAAGAGGAAGAAATTACTTGACTATATATGGGACTCAGCTATTTTTATATTAGGGCATTAAAGTTTGGTGCTGGATCCTCAATGAATAAGGTATTACTTTGTTTAATTTTCTTTGTTTATGTCCTTTTATTTGACAACTACATTGGGGGAGGAGGTGGTTAGACTAACTTAGGTTTAGGCATTCCTGCATTTACTGGCTCATTAATACTTCATAATATGTTATAAATATAAAACTTCAGTAATACCCTAGCATTACATGTATAAAATCTTTTTGAATATATTTTACCTCTTCATCCATAGCTAGTAGAGAGTTCTTTAATTTTTCTAGCCTCATTTAAAAATATATAATTTTATGATTTTATATAAATTAGAAAATAACCATATTCTATGTACTAGTTTACAAACCTCTACTAATAACCAGAAACATAATCATGGAGAAGAGGAGTCATCTGTAAAACTTTGCCTATACTTAGAGATGTTTTATCCAAAAGGTCTTCTCTCTCATATATATTTTTCTCTATCTCTGTGAGAATCTTGTAAATTCAGTTCAACAACTTAACACTTGTTTTTCTCCCCTGGGTCCTAGATCAATAATTCAGATAAATTCTCACAAATATAAATGTTTTATCGCCTAAGAAAAAGTAAAAATATTCATAGTTAGTAAAGATTCAGGTTGTCATTGAATGGGTGTGCTTATTAATTATTTAAAAATCCAGGTTGACTGACAAGTATAATATTACATAATCCAAGAAAACGTGGAATTAGACATATTTACTGTAGGATTTAGTAACTCTAGGCCATGATAGCTCGATGCTACTTAAGAATTGGGCCAGGCCATTCCTATGTAAGCTACTTAATATCTATTGTTGGAAGATCATAGCACTAAACTTGGGGAGAAGAGTGAACACAAATTAATAAACCACAATTCAATGTGTTTTGAACAAGGCATAGATATTAACAGATCATTTTATTACATATTATAATATCTGCTAAGAAAAGACAGGCAGAGACTAAGATAATTGACCCAGCATGAAGAAAATAAGTTATCCAGGAACATTTTCTGAAAAAGCTGTCACCTTGTCAGCATCTATAATCACACATAGGAGTTAGCCAGCTCAAGAGGAAGAGAAAGTTAGGTATGGAGGTAAAGACTCATGCATTCTAATTTAAAAAAGGAAGAAAATAAAACATTGTGAAAACAAAGCATGCACCAGGAATATAAACAGCTAAGTATTATTCAGTAGTACCCATAAATTACAATAAGTTTTAAAATGCATTCTAGGCAGTAGTGTTCTTTCAAGTCTTAGATATCAAGTTAAAATGCATTATCCTGTATGAAATAAAAGTAACAAAAATCCATAATTATAAAAAGATCTTAACAATTTCACCCCCACACATATTATAATTTATCACATATAATTTTAAATTAATAAAAATAGAATAAAATATTTTTTTAGTAGACATGAAAGTAGGTTGCAGAACATAAGGCTACATCATTATGTTTTACACACAATATTAAAAAATATATTGTTGAATTGTCTTGAAATAAGATACGGGGATATTCTTGAAAAATGTTGATTGTGTTTTTAGTTTAGCTAAAACATCGTATATATAATTCTCCACGAATTATCTGAATGATTTGTGTGAACCCTTTGGGATGTCAGTGTTTTAAAACTATAAAATGATAATATAAAACAATGTTATAAAACAAAAAAAGTGTTACTAAATTTATTAGATTAAGACATCTAAAATACAGTCTCTGAGGCAGAAATTAGTGTTTGTTTTTTTTGGGATGGGGGCTGATTTGGGAATAAATAATACCCGTAAAGGAGTGAAGGAGGCAGAATTGGTCAGAGAGAGAAAGTGAACAGCCGTGCACCTGCAACAGATGCCTTGGGTGAGCTCAGAATGGAATCGGCCCTTCAGAGTTGTC
This sequence comes from Pipistrellus kuhlii, assembly GCF_014108245.1. Classification (NCBI taxonomy): domain Eukaryota; kingdom Metazoa; phylum Chordata; class Mammalia; order Chiroptera; family Vespertilionidae; genus Pipistrellus; species Pipistrellus kuhlii. Next base: position 55,717,681 of record NW_023425584.1, read on the forward strand.
CCAAAGCTAACTAGGAGTCAGGCTTTGTACTTTCATATCACTCAGTGTTTGGTTATCAGCTTCTGAAGACATCACTTTCGTCAAGGCCAACTGGTGAAAAATTCAGCTATAAGTCATTAGAAAACATTTTCAGCAAGAAAATAAACCCTACCAAAAAAAAAAAAAATCAAACAACAACAACAACAACAAAAAACAGACAAAAAAGGGTTCCTTACTCATAAGTGGGATGTTTAGGCAGCTTACTGCCTTACTCAGTACAGGTTATCCCTGGTACTGCTTACATCTCCATTTACTTCCAAAAGTGAATTCACATAATCTAAGAAAAGCTCTTTCAAGATTCTCATGTTTCTTTCCTTAAAGAAACTCACAAAGGTAGGTTAGTGTGATAAAACCATGATATATGACATTGGTGTTAGCTTCAAGGCCACAGTTGATATTCAGTATCTTAACCCTGCCCTAACCAATCTAGACTTCTTAACCCTATGGGTATCTGGCACGGTGATACAGACTTTCATTTGGAGGCATGTGAACTACTGGTCATCATGACTTTTCAGATGTTGGCTGTAGCACTAATCCATTTGTAATCACAATTGTGAGAAGAGGTGCCAAAAGACTACCTAAGAGATCACCTGGCTGCAAAGTATATTGTTTTCCTGTTGCCTTTGAGTAATTTCAGCCCTCCCAACTCATAATTATCAGGGTGAATTACCCTTCTAGTTTGGTGATTCATTTCCTTGTCTGCTCACCTGCTGGCACAAGAGTCCTGAAGTGAATAGGAGTCAGTCATAGCTTAAAGTTTAATAGGATATTTTATATGTTTCCAGGTGTAAGCAAGTGATCCTCCCCTGGGGATTCATGCTCTTTAGATATAAAGCTATTGAGTCTGTGGAGATAGAAAGCATGAGTTACCCATATGGCTTAGGAAGTGATGGTAAGTGAAACTACTTTTGCCACTAGGTTCTGTGTATCCCAATTATCGCACACAAAACACTCATGGTTATTATTGATTTAGGATACATTTACAACTTAAATAATGAAACCTCATAATTATCATATTATATTGCCTCCCATTTTTTTTCTTAGCTATACATTCATTCTCTATCAGGCTGGCATCCTATATAATAAAGAGCTAATATGCCAATTAGACCAGATGGCAAAATAACAAGCACGGAGTGGGGCCGTGGGGCTGTGAGGCAGCCAGGGTCCTGAGGCAGCCAAGGTAGCCGGGGCTGCAAGGGCCGATGCAGGTGGGGTTGTGAGGACCTACTCTTGCATGAAATTTTGTGCAGCAGGCCTCTAGAATTCTATACATGCCACAACATTACCGTTAAGGACAGTATGGCAGGAAAAGCAAACATGAGTAGAATATATATTGATTCCCTATTTCAGTATAAAAACCTACTTGTTACAAATAAGATGGTGAGTCATTTTGAGAAATTAAGTTCTAGTGATTATTCGGTGTTGAATTTTGCTGGGCATTTAACTAGGGCAGTAGGTAGAGTAGCCTTGGTGAGTATGGATATATACTACTGGGATTATACACAGTTGCCATTCCTTTCATAATTTCCTCTGTGAGCTTTTGTGTGGCAAGATTTTGGGGGTTGATATCAAAGGCTGGCTGATTTCAGCTGGCTTCTATTTATCTGTCTACTGTCTCATATGTAGTGGATGCTCTCAGAAAGACACAGAGATCTTCAGATTTCAAGTTACTCTCAAATCCAACTGCATGCCTTTTTCACAGATCTCATTGTCTATGGTCTTCCAATCTTTCTCACCTATGTCAATCCAACCATCCACATTATTTGCCATTTCCCAAGAGTAAATGTTTATTGTTACCTTGTACTTTTCTGTGAAAAGTGAATGATTGGGTGAAAGACTCAAAGCTTTAATCATTGGAAAGTTATTCCTTTCAGTATTGGCCCATCTGTAAACCAGCTCAAGAATGTCACTCCACTATAAACCTTTAAAAGGGACATATTCCAATGTGCTAAGAGTTTGAACTACAGAAGCTACTATACCACCCACTATACTTATGGCAATGGCATAAGTATAGTGGGTGATATAGTATGGAGGCAACCAACTCATTCAACATACCTGTGCATTTTAGTGGAATTTGTGCATTATGGATGTTTCACTTTATTTTGTGATTGATTTTTGTTAGACTCACTTTTTCTTCTGAGTAAGAGACCTGTTAAATACAGCTCATGATGGACAGTCCTTGTTCTACTATCTCTTAATGTATTATAGGGCTACCAGGGAATGTTAGAGCGATAAAAGCTGGTGTGTGTTTTTTGTTGTTGTTGTTGTTGTTTGTTGTTTTTTTTTGTGTGTGTGTGGTGTGTGTGTTTTCAGATGGCATGGCCTTGGTTCAAAAACCTAGGCAAGTCTTCTATTGTGCCTTCCTATAAAGTCCACATAGTGGATAAACCAAGATGGCGATATAGGTAAACACCTAAACTGCTGCCTCGTACAATGATTTCATAACTACAACTAAAAGACAAAATAAACATCATCCAGAACCACAGAAAGGCTGGCTGAGTGGAAATTCTACAACTAGAAAGAAAGAGGAAAGCACACAAGAGAATCAGAGGAACTGCAAAAAGATGAGGTACAGAGACACACGCTTAAGTGGCTGAGTTCCTGGTTGGCTTTCTCTAACAGGAAGGAAACAAAAGCTCCCCACTGCATTGAATCCCAGCTCTGGATGAGATCCTGGTGACCCAGGCTTATACTGGGGGAATCTGTCAGGCGGAAACTCAGGGGAGCAGCAAAATGCAGATGTCTGTAGGCATGTGTACGAGTGCACACAGAGAGGACTGACTGCTGAATGCACTACTGGCTTTCTATAGCAGGTGGGAAATGGAAGCTCCTGACTGTGCTGAACTCCAGTTCTGGGAAAGAATCTGGGAATCCAGATTCATTTGGGGAGAAACTAGACTGTCTGGCAATGGACAGAACTCAAGGACGGCTTACTGTAAGAGATGTTTGCAGTGATTACCAAGGGACACTGAGACCCAGGAGCCTCATAGGGCAGGGCTGATGGGAAGCCAAGACTATCTGCTCAGCCCTGAGACTCCACCCCATCCAAGCTGAGCACAGAGGCTTTTGCAATTTTGCAAGTCTTGTCTCATAAGGCTGTCTCCAGCACAGAATTTCTCCTGGCATAGATACAACTGATCCTTACAGCCAATTGGCCTGGAGATCAATTCCTCCCAGTGATACCAGCAACAATCAGGACTTAACTACAACAAGGCTGTACACACAGCCCACACAAAGGTGCACCAAGAGTGTCCATCTCAGGTAATTGTGGAGGGCCATATAGGACACCTGGCACACAAAGCTACCCTACCAACTCAGGGAAGCAGCAGAACTGTGGAAACGAAGAAACAGATCACAAACAAAAGAAAGAGAGGAAAACAAATGACTGGATATAGAGTTCAAAACCACAGTTATAAGGCTTTTCAAGAATTTCCTAGAAAATTCTGATAAATTTAGCAAGACGCTCGAGGATATGAAAAAGGACCAACTAGAAATTAAACATAAACTGAATGAAATAAAAAAAATATACGGAGACCCATCAGCAGACTAGAAGAACATAAGAATCAAGTCAAAGATTTGAAATACAAAGAAGCAAAAAACACTCAAGTGGAAAAGTAAAAAGAAAAAAGAATCCAAAAATTTGAAGATAGTGTAAGAAGCCTTTGGGACAACTTCACACATACATCAGAATAATGGGGTGCCAGAAGAAGAGAGATAGCAAGATAATTAAAACCTATTTGAAGAATAATGACTGAAAACTTCCCCCACCTGATGAAAGAAATAGACTCACAAGTCCAGGAAGCACACAAAACTCCAAACAAAAAGAATCTAAAGAGTACCACACCATGACTCATTATGATTAAAATGCCAAGGACAAAAGACAAAGAGAGACTATTAAAAGCAGCAAGACAAAAACAGTTAATTACCTACAAGGAAGCACCCATAGGATTGTCAGCTGATTTCTCAATAGAAAATATGCAGGCTAGACAGGAGTGGCAAGAAATGTTCAAAGTGATGAATAGCAAGTACCTACAAGCAAGATTACTCTACCCAACAAAGTTATTCAGAATTGAAGGTCAGCTAAAGAGCTTCACAGATGAGAAAAAGCTAAAGGAGTTCATCATCACCAAATGAGAATTATATGAAATGCTGAAAGGTATTCTTTAAGAAGAGGAGGAAGAAGAACAAGGTAAAGATAAAAATTATGAACAACAAATACACATCTATCAACAAGTGAATCTAAAAATCAAGTGAATTAAAAATCTGATGAACAGAATAAATTAGTGAATATAATAGAATCAGAGGCATAGAAAGAGAGTGGACTGAAAATTCTCAGGGAGAAAGGGGTGTGGGGGTGCAGGAAGAGACTAGACAAAAATGGTACACTTATGAATGAGGACAGTGTAGGTAAGGGCAGGTAAGGGCAGAGGGTGGAGTGGAAACCTGGTGGAGGGAAGCTATGGAGGAGGGGGAGAAAGAGGAACAATTGTAATAATCTGAACAATAAAGATTTATTAAATTTAAATAAAAAATGTAGCTTCTTTTCCCACTAGAGATTGCTGTAGTGATATAAGGTATGCCAGATCATTTGGACCAAATGGCTAGGCTGCTGTCACTGTAGCCTATCTAGACTGGTGCAACCTTCCCCTACTCTGACCCCAATTCAAATGTAGAAGCTTTCTATGTCAGTTAGTAAATAGGATACAGTATATTCACAGCTTTAGAAGACTTTGCCTTCAAAAGCTGAAAAGGACTGTCTGACATTGTTTTTCCTTTTAAATGATGAGTTGGAAGCTATGTAGCAATTGGTCTTTTGCATTGGAGGGGATCCTGGCATTAGTCTTATCATTAGACTCTGAACCGCTCTACTGATCTGATGGGATCTGAGTTTCCAAACCTTCATAGAGCTCATCTCCTATAAATTGGAGTATTTTGTCATACAAAGCCCTTGAAATGACTTGATGAGGCATTCTTCCCATATAAAATATAAAATCCCAGGGAAGGACTAGAATGTGAGGCATCAAAAGCCCACAGACTAAAACAGCTGGAAGAGGGAAGACTTTGGTACTAAAATGATAAGAGGGTATAAAATTACGCACTGTATGGGATATGGGAATATAAGTTTGAGGAATGTGTGCAATATTTTAAAATATCACTATTCATAGTTCCTTATATTTGGTAAACCATTGTCATTTTCAGAGTTAAGATGAAAAATGTTAATATAAAAAAAACTGCAATTCATTTGTGTCTGGGTCTGAGACTCTGTAAAAATGACTAGAAAGCAAACTGATTTCCTTATGACATAGAAAGTGAGAAAAATCATGACCTTAGGAATTTATAAATTGTTTCTGTGTTATGACATATTTGATTTAAATTTATAATAACTTTAAAATATACTAGAAGATTGTCTTCAAATATTAAAAAAATTAGAAAAGTATGGTAAGATATTTCATAGCAAGTTAGCTGTCTGTACAACTTGGAAAGGTATTTTATCAATTATACACATAAAGCTTATTTAAACTGTTCTATTCAGCTGTAAATTCTTTCCTGAACTATAAATTCCTTCAGAGCCAGCTTTATGTCAAAATCATCTCTATAGCCATGCTAGCACATTCTTCAAAGCCATGTACTAAGAAATTCTTCACTATTATTACTTGAATGAGTAAATGAATAAAAAGTCTCATCTTTTCAAATATCAAAAATCATAAGGCAGTCTCTGTCAAACATAAAAATGGCTATATATATATATATATATATATATATATATATATATGAAATTATAGTTATCTATCTCTTTAAATAGATTTGGACAATTAGGTAAAAAACTATACTTCAGGCATTTTCAATCAAGTTCAATTTTTTAAAAGCATGAAAAAATTTTAAAGAGAGTATTTAAGTTGAAATTGTATGCCCAGGAAATCTATTCTCGATTATCTGAATGACAAAGACTTATTTGCACATCAACCAGGTATTTTATTTTAAACTTGAGAGTAGGGCAGCATGGAGGAGAAGTATAATTCAAAATCAAGCTATGTTTCTAGGCACTATGATTCAGTGAATCATTTTTATGACAAAAATTATAATAAGCTAAGTATGGTACAAAATCTCTCTCTCTTAACAAGGCTAGGAGGTAATATTAAATTACACCATCCTCATTACAGTCCTAAGTCAGTCACTTCACATTACTTTTTGCTGAGGTTGATATGTGCATTCACAGTCATTGCCAGACTTTCATTACTACCTTCCCCTGTCATTTATTACTGGTGTAGGATAGAAAGCCCAAAAGAAAGCTAACGTGATAAAGAATATATAAAAGAAATATGGCAAGTAAAATGCATTGTTGGAAGTCATATTCCTTGCATATTCTGCTACATTATAAATTAGAGGAAGAATATTATTTTTACATTTGTTCCCTCTCTGATATTATTGTAACACAACCTACATTGGAAATATGCTAATGAGATATTATTAAACAATGTATGATCATGCACCGATTTATAAATTTGTAAAGTAAATTCAAAGTAAGCTCCTCATCCCAGTACTTTTTGCAGAATTCATGGAGATGGCAAGAAGCATAGAACTGTGATTAAAGGCTTAGGTGAGGTTAGACTGTGGAGAATTTGAGCCTGAGCCTAAGCCACTTTTCCATTAGTGAGGTCCATTATCCCAGGAGCTATCACAGTTAGTTCATAAAGTTTCCAGTTAGAAGAAAACTAATCCTTGAAAGGCTCGGATGAAGAAATATATATTTTTTAATATCTGGAAAAGTCACATAGCCCAGTTAACAGTGTAGACTCTTGGGAGTGGTCTAGATTATTCCAAGTATGATGGGTTTATCTGTCTTCTGAGTGACATACAGCAAGTCCTCAAACAATGTCGTATTGTTCAATGATGTTTTTTTATAGCATTGTTGAGATGCCAGAGGAACTTACCATAAGTAACTGTTCATATCAATTAGACTATGGTAAAATTGGTTCTGTTATACATTGTTTCTCTACGGTTCCAAGGACTATGTTAAGTGAAAGACTTAGCTATACTGTTTCCATATCTTGAGTTATCAAATCCATGGAGTCATCCTAATAGTTGCTGCAAAACCAGCAGAGTGGGTTTAAGGAAAAAAGTAAGACAATCACACAGACCCTCTCTTTAGTGTTCACAAAAATAACCACTGCATTTTAATTTAAAGATCTATTTTACAATGAAAAACAAGGACATGCAGCCAGAACTAGGAATTAGATTGAATTATCTCAGCTACATTTGGACTCAGAGTCCTTGGTGGTTTGCATGGAGATTGTAACAGTACTGTGTATTAATCAAAACATAAACTTAATCACGAGCCTCTGACGTGACTAGAGCACAGAGTTAATGATGTTGCAACCAGGATATAACAAATATGTGCCTGGCAATTAGATCAGAGTCCATTATGTATCTAAGGCGAGATTTTCTGATTAACAAAAATAAAGAAATCATCACCCTCAAGTATGCTTTTCTCCTGCAAAATGGAAAAAAAAATGGCTAACAAAAGTTGTTAAAATGAAACTTTTCCTCATTAAAGTTATGTGTTTGCTCAGTTCTCAATATCCATTTGCTCCATCTGTGTGCCTTGCTATATTGTAGAAGCAGTGATGTGAAAAATACATTTCTCTAGCTAAATGTTCTAGGTGCAAATTAGGTTTTGACCATGTTATGAACTTAAAGATTTATGAGATAGAAGTGAAGCTGATGCCATCTTACCAGTGTTTTCCTCTTTAATGTAGGAAGGAAAGCCTATGAGAACACAGGTGTCTCCTATTTCAGTTGACACCTGCATGGGATGCGTAAGAAAATTGTAGGCTCAGTGGCAGCCTCCTGATCCTGGCATTCTTATCCCAAGATCAATAGCTTCAGCAATGGCCACCTGCTTCTCACACACCCAACATTTCCAAAAGTTTTGTAAAATTCCTGGATTAAATATGTTTATATTTGGAATGTCTAGATTTGTTTTGATTCTTGGACCAAAGCCTAATATAAGCAATAGGAAATGTGGTATACAAATTAATTTGATTCTTATGACCAAAACAATCATAATTATTCTGCATAACAAGCTACTTATACTTGTGGAACAGACAAAGGTACCAGGCATGTAAACAAAAAGGACAAAGTCTTTTTTTATTGTCTTGGTGTGATCATTTTCCCAAATTACAGCTCAAGATTGATGCATCTATTATGTAACCACTAAATCTGAAATTTATTTACAAAATTATTAAGTGAGCTAAGAATCAGCAAAATGAGAGACCACTAAAATTTGCTGAGAAGAGAAGCATTAAGGATGTACCACTGAACCATTTTGCATTTGATAGAAAAGAAAAACAAACATGAAATTAGTGATTATAGCTGCTAAAGTTAACCTGAAACCAGAAACCACTTATTAGATTCCTTATTTGAAATATTTGATTCACTTTTTAAAAATTCAGCAATTTTTAGAGAGAAAAACGTGATTGTCAAAGCTATTAAAAAATAAGATCATGAAAAGCTCTACACACAAAAAATCACGTAGACACAAGCTGATTAAGAAGACACCATCTCAATTTTCCCCAATAGCTTTTGTATAAAGCATTAAAAAAAGCCATATGAGGTCTTATTATCTATCAAATGTATGCTCTGTTCAGCAATTGATATACATACTTTCTGCTCATATTCCTTGGCCAGAGTAGAAAAGGAGGATGTCAAAAGGCAAAAAGGACCTAAATCCCATTCTCCAATGACAGAATAAGTACCACCAGGGATAATTGAAACTTACAAATGCATCTCTATATCATACAGTTTTCTTTCATCTGAATTTCATCTAGAATTTCCTTTAGTGTGGTCTATTGCTGGTAAATGTTCTGTTTCTTTTTTTAAAATTCTGGGATGGTAGCTTATCTCCTTTTAGCATTTTGAAAGTCATATACCCTATTTTCTTCTTTTGAGAAGTCAGATATAAGCTGATGGTTTCCATGGAATTTTATTTTTCCAAGTTTGTTTTCTCAAACAAATTTAAAGGATATAAAGCATACAAAGCATGTCTTTGCAGTAGAAGTAAGTTAGAACCAGGAACAACAACAAAACTAGAAAATATTCAATACTTAAAAAAATAAGCAATACATTTATATATATTCAAGTAGAGGCCTGGTGCACAAAATTCATGCATGGGGTTGGGGTATCCCTCAGCCCAGCCTGTGCCCTCTCCAATCTGGGACCTCTGGGGGGATGTCTGACTGCTTGTTTAGGCCTGATGCCTTTCACAATCCAGAACTGCTGGCTCCAAACTGCTCACTTGCCTGCCTGATTGCCCCTAACCACTTATGCCTGCCAGCCTAATCACCCCCTAACCACTCCCCTGCCAGCCTGATTGATACCTAACTGCTCCCCCGCATGCCTGGTAACCCCCAACTGCTCTCCCCTGCAGGCCTGGTCACCCCTAACTGCCTTCCCCTGCAGGCTTGATCGCCCCCAAGTGCCCTCCCTTGCAGGCCTGGTCCCTCTCAACTGTCCTCCCCTGCTGGCCATCTTGTGTGGCCATCTTGTGCCCACATGGGAGCAGGATCTTTGACCACATGGGGGCAGCCATCTTGTGTGTTGGAGTGAAGGTCAATCTGCATATTATTCTTTTATTAGATAGGATAGAGGCCTGGTCCATGGGTGGGGGCTAGCTGGTTTGCCTTGAAGGGTGTCCTGGATCAGTGTGGGGGTTCCTTTGGGGCATGAGATGACCTGGGCGAAGGGCCTGTAGTGGTTTTCAGGCTGGCCACACCCCCTAGCAACCCAAGCAGAGACCCTGGTATCTGGGGCTTATTTATCTTCTATAATTGAAACTTTGTAGCCTGGAGTGGAGTCAAGTCTCCTGTTCACTCTCTTGCTACAGCCATTTCTGTTAGAATTTATTTATCGCCTATAATTGAAACTTTGTAGCCTTGTGTGGAGACGAAGGCAGGCTAGGCTGCAGAAACGGCTTCCTCCATCACCAGGGGAAA